>NC_047085.1:137144302-137457217 GCF_902459505.1 Geotrypetes seraphini
GTGTTCTTGTATCAGCCCCCAGATCCAGTAGTCAACTGGGTTTAGGTCTGGTGAATTCGCAGGCCAGAGGTCTGGACCAATGAAGTCTGGGGTCTCCCGATGTAGTAGTTCTACAGTGTGCTTTGCCCGATGTCCTGTTGGAAGATACATCTAAAGTAGTCTCTGACATGTGATGAATTGCTGGCAAGAGCTTCTACATCGAGGATGTCCCAGTAGTATGCACCATTGATCTTAACCCCAGGATCGATGAAGAAAAGATCTGTGAATATGAATTTTGAGATTGCGACCCAGACATGACTGATTGGCTGAAGGTCAGGTGGGCCCATAGTAGGGGTTTGGCATTAACCACAAGCTTCAGTGTTGTTGAAGGCATGTGCAGGTGATCATTCTGTGTGTTAATTGGTGGAGCTACTGTAAATATCTTTTCATCTGTAAATCAGATGAAGCCGACACTGTGCTCCAGGTACTTGGTCAAAAACTGCTTGCACCATTTCAGGCATGTGTCTTTGTTGTGTAAAGTTAACTCTTGGGCACGATGCTTTTTAAGACACTTTAATTTAGGATCATCATGAATTATCCTAACCACAGTTGTCTGGCTTATTCCTGCTTCTCTTGCTATATGGCGAGATGGTTAGTGTGTTTGTGGTGCATCCTCCTGGCTCAGTTCAAGATCGTGCACAAGGTTAATGTGCTCGTATGCGAATCGAGCATGGTTATATGTGGATAGGCAGGTGATAAATCATTTAAAATAAATAAATAAATCCACAGTGCCCATTGCTTGAATCTTGCGTAGCAGCACATCATTTTGCGGTTTTGGTTCAAGCGATTATTTTGGCACATCTGGATTATTCCCCGTATATCAGATTAACCAAATTTAATCTGAAGAAGCTGCAACTCATTCAGAACACTGCGGCCAAATTAATTTTTGGAAGACATAAATATGATTATGCCTCTCCATTGTTGAGGTTACTTCATTGGCTTCCTGTTTATTGATGAATTCAATTTAAGTGTGCCAATATAATTTTTTAAATGTTACATGGAATTTTTTCACCTTTATTACCTCTATCATTTAACTCTCTTCGGTTTCACACGACCAGGAATACACATACATTTAAATTTCTCTTCCCTTCTGTTAAAGGGAATAAAACCCTAGGTAAATTCTCATATTCCTTATCCTATTCCTTAGTAAAAGTTTGGAATGATCTTCCTTCGATTATCAGAATGTCATTATTTCTATCACTTTTTGGGAAAAATCTGAAAACTTATTTCTTTCAGAGATTCTTAACTGAGGACTGATCTAATTTATTGAAAATTTTTCTATTACCTTCATTATTGTTTTATATTATATTTTTTAAAATATTTGTTAACCAGCTCGAGTCCTTGCTGGAATGATCCGGTATATAAAATGGAAATTAGATTAGATTCGATTAGAAGGCCGTATTAGTTCCAACCATTTTGTGGGAACTCTTTCAACAATCGTCAACTGCTGTAACCTTTTAGCAGTACCAAGTTCTTGAGTAGAATTCAGTCTTTTGCAGTGAAAACCATTTTGATATAGAGACTGTTTACAAACTGTCTGCTTCTGCGCATATCCAATAGCAATAATTCATTTTCAGAGGGTAGTGTTGTGGTGCAGTGGGAAATATTTACAACATTTTACATCAACTTCTTTCAGGACATGATGCACTAAATTTCATAAGAATTGGCCAAATTCTGTGGAAGATGCGACAAAAAATATTTTGGTGTGGGGTTTTTTTGGTTCACAGTATAGGTGAGACGAAACATTTATGAGCTAGCTTACTTTCCCATTGTGGGTGGTTGATTTGATGACCAATTTTCCTGAGTCTTTCCATGATACTCCTATGTTAATCTGAATACTCTGAATGAAATAGATCTAAATCAGTGTACCCTTGTATGGGCAAATAAGCGTCTATTTCCCTGTTGCTCTATTTTTGCTATGTCATCTATAATAATATAAAACCTTAGGGCATCCTAGCACTGGAAGTATCCTAATAAGCTGATCCTCCCACAAAAGAGAAAGGTTTCCTCAACTGAATGGTCACTTTTTTTCAGTTAAAGAAGTTTACCTACAACATTAACTTACAGATATTCTACGTATGCTTTATTTCAGTTGTTTCTTTCATATTTTACAATGCAACAAGGATACAGCAAAACAAACATTTTTTTTAAATGCAGGTCCAGGATGAATATTGACCAAGACTCGCAGGAGCTCTAGCAGCCATCATCTAACCAATTACGTTCAGATATTCAATGCTGATGCTCAGACATGGTTCAGCGCTAAATAGCTGGGGTTAATTCTGCCTGCTGCTGTCAGTGTTTAAAGATGTTGACTGCTACAGGCCGAATATCTACCCCAAAATCTTTAAAGGGTAAGTCCAAAAGGTTGTTATTGTACAAGCTAAGTGGTGCTTGAGATGGAGGATCATGGATTAAGGAAGATCTGCACTTTCACTCTGGTGTGTCCTTGGGGATGTGGGGGCGAGGTCTCTTACCTGCCAGCACACATTGAAGGAGGATATCCCTTGCCCTCACCTAGAGTCATCAAAAAACTAAATCTAAATCTGGGCCCGAGATAAAGTAAGGGTGTTGATTACTGTTAGAAAAAGATTTTTGGTCAAGATTACATGGCCAAAGATACTTTCAGTTACGGTAATGTAGACAGAAACAACTAGGCAGAACGGTCCCAATGCTTCAGTATTCACTGTATTACAATGTAAATAAAGTGTGGAAAGATAAGATTTTAGACCGCATTGACAGTGTATTATGAGTATGCTCCATGCATTTCTCTGCCCTAACCTAGGTGTTGATGGCATCATGAAAGTGACTTTCTATATCCAGGAGGAAATAAAGATTATCTTCAATATTTTAATGAAACGAGAGCAAGAGTAGGGATGTAGTATAAAAGAATATTTAATAGACTTTTCCAAGATGGACATGACTTCTCAGCTGCTTTTTCCAAAGGTAGGAAATGATTTTTTAAAAATTATTATTATTGTTTTAGTGAGCAAATAACATTGTGCTGGTAATTCTCTAAATTCCAGCTGGAGTAAGTCAAGCCCTAAATCAGTAACTAATATGAGAGAAATAAAATGATAAGGTATATTTGGAATATATTTACAAAGAATGGAAATAAATATTCAGTGTTAGTTTTTGTGATAGTCATATGTGAATCTGGAAGAAACTGGATGCAACATAATGCATATGTTACTAATGTGATACAGTGTTTGTAAATAAATTATAAGTAGCTCTTAATACAGTACAATAGAAGGTCACTAATGTGTTACTTGAGAAGATCATTAATGTAGTCTAAAAGTCATGTCACATTACTCTACTTTCTTGTTTCCAAAAATAAAAATCATTAATAAAGTACTATGCATGAGTGAGCCATTAAGACTATAATCTAGATTATCACTAATATGGAAAATAACTACAGTTTTCTAGTTGTGACCATGTGCTGTACTTTGTCTTTCCATTATTGGATGCATGTTGCACTTGAGAAAACAGTTCAAAGCCTTTCAGGTAAAATGGCGGCCAATAGGGAAACAGCAGTTATTTTAGGAGTAGATGCATTTAAGTGCAATAAGCCATGATATCTCACAATAAAGCTATTTGTCATATGATAGGTGTCCTGCTCAAGATGCAACTCATTTATCATCAGTGTTCCCTCTAAGTTGTGTGGGAGTTCTCCACTTGTGTTCCTGCCAGTGGGGGGTGCTGTTTCGGTATCACATTTTCAATAGCGAAAGAAAAGCAAGTTCTGCAAGACTCCAGGGAACCTGTCTGTCCTTAGTAAATGAAAACACGATATTGAAGCAACACCTCCCACTGGCAGGAATATATTGGAGGGAACATTGTTTATCTTGTCTGTTAAGATGTAATACAAGTGATTATATGGACACAATAATAATATCCCACTAACTCCCCCTTTTAAAAAAACTGTAGCATAGTTTTTAGCATCGGTCAGGGTGGTAACAGCTCTGACGCTCACAGAATTCCTATGAGCATCAGGGTTGTTACCGCCACAGCCAACACTAAAAACCATGCTACAGTTTTGTAAAGGGGGGGATGGTAAATATCTACAATATTTTCTAAAAGGCTACCAACAGTAAGAAAATAGTAGTCGGAGAGGAAAGATCTCACCACTTTCACTTCAGCATTGCTTTTGGGTAGTGCATCTAGAGCAGTAAAGAACAATAATTGTTCACCAAATCTCCCCCTCCCCAATAAAATAAAATAAACAAGATTATTCGTAAATATGCACATGGCCTAAAACTTCAAGCCTCCTGTTTTGCCAAAACTGCTTCAAGGATAATAATTTATCTTTCAAGTTACTATTGCCTGTTGAGTCTTAGAATAAATATAGCCATTACTTACATATCCATATAAGATTTCCCTGTTTGAAATTAACCAATCACCATCATACATCAGTTGCCCTGCAACCAACCGTACACTTCCATGTGGATTGATATCATTGGTACAGTCTGCATTCACATTCCAGTTTATGATGCAATTCAGTCCATAAGGCTCCAGTGAGCCGAACTGAAAAGATCTTTCCTGAAGTCACAACCCCATATACTCTCTTGTAATCTGATCCAACTGTAATTCTGCAAAAAAAAAAAAAACCCCAAAAAACAAAAACATGCTGTTCAGATACACAATGGGACTCTTTTTTTTTTTTAAGATAAGCATCCAAAATGTGGGCATTTTTCTCGTCAAACCCTTCCAATTCACTATTTTTGAAATCCATGTTCTAGACTAGTGTAGGCGCTGGCTGACTCTCAAGAGGCACACCCGGCACCCGCGCCTCTTCTCTTCTTCTCTGTGCCTCTCCTGCACCAGCACCCCCACTGGTGGCTCATGGCCCCATCTGGAGGGCCTTCACACATGCGCAGACACTGATGTGATAACATCACGCATGCATGTGATGTCATCACGTGGACATCTGCGCATTTCCAGGTTCCCTCCAGCCAGGGCCCGGAATTTACTGTGCGGCCAAGTAAAAAAGTTTGCAGGACACTGTTCTAGACAGATTTCTATGGTGGTGGTTTGCATTGCATCTAATCTCAAAGGGGTGTGTTAGAGGTGTGGTTTTGGTGGGACTAGAGTGGGCTTATAATTTGGACATTTTTCTGCCATAATCAAACAGTTTAGAAAACATCCAGGGCACAGTTTGGATATTTAGGACTAGACCTTTTTAACAACGAATAACTGCTGAAAAGGTGATGAAACTGAGCATATGACTCCTGGAGGGATGAAAGCATGATCCCTCCCACACTCCCTCAGTGGTCCTTCCTCCCCCAAAGATAGGAATGAAACAGTACATACCTGCCTGTATGATAGCTTCAGATGTTATGTATGGCCAGTCCTAGTAGAGCAGCAAGCAGGTTCTTGGAGAAACCTAGAGGTAGGTGTAGACAACTCTAGAGATGGGGACTTAGGCCCACACCCCACCTTGCAAAATCCACCCTATCAAAAAAAATTTATTCATCAAGTTTTAAAGATACTTTCAGCAATTGACAGCATAAATGAAAGCAATACATTACATTTAAAGGAAATAAACTAAACATCAAGGAATAAAAACATCTTTAACCCAAAATATAAACTAAACTAAACTAAACTAAACTAAGCCTTAGGTTTATATACCGCATCTTCTCCACTGAAGTGGAGCTCGACACGGTTTACAGAGTTAAAAAATATGAGAAGAGAGAAGAGAAAGAGTTTACAAAGCATAAAAAGAGAGGATGTAATCAGGAGAAGAGATTATTATATGCTAGAGAAAAGCCAGGTTTTCAGTTGTTTTCAGAATAGTTGGAGGGAGTCCAGGTTCCGCAGCGGGACAGTGAGGTCGTTCCAGAGCCGGTGATTTTGGAGAGGAGGGATCTACCCAGTTTACCTGCGTGGAAGATGCCGTGTAGAGAGGGGAAGGATAGTTTATGTCTGTGGGCAGATCTGGTGGTAGTTGGTGTCGGGGCGAGGAAGGATAGAGGGATTAGGGGCGGAAGGATGCCGTGAATGATCTTGAAAGCCAGGCAGGAGCATTTGAAATGAATTCTGGAAAGTACTGGGAGCCAGTGAAGATAGGTAAGTAGAGGGGAGACGTGGTCATATAAGAGAAGCCATCTGAGAAATCTACTTACTCAAGCCAAATAAAAAAAAGAAAAATTAGAAAATTACTTCACTTCTTTGAATATGTACATTTATCCTATGTCTAGCTGGCTTAAGGTGTCTCTGTGGGTCAGTTAAACTATTACAGGATTTTCCTTTGCCAAATAAATCCTAACAATTGTTTGGAATCTGTAAACAAATAATTATGTCCTCCTAGATTAACAAAACATCAACAAGGAAATAATAAAATGAGCCTCCCAGGCCAAGAACTCTGGGTTTGAACTCCAAGAATTCCCTTCTTCTAGCCTGACCCCACTTCAACCTGATGTACCTCAACCTGATGTACTTCCAAAACACTTCCAGATAAACCTGACTACACTTAACATGCCAATGTAATTTTGAAAGTTCTCTGTAATGTCGCTGTCTGTAAACTGCTTAGAACTGTTTGTGGTATGGCGGTATATAAAACTAAAAGTTATTAGTTATTAGATAAATCAGGAAATATACACACTGGTGATCCCAAAAATTGCTGAGACATATAGCGGAAATAAAGTCTCAATAAGGTATCACGGTCTGATTCTAAGGCAAAAGTTACCAAGTGAGTCATTCTAGATGCAATTGGTAATATTAGGTTATAATTATTACAGAAGAAGTAAAAAACCCTCACTTTCAGGATGATTCTTTCACATATGTGTTAAGATATTCTTCTTTATCTAAGAAGATCGATGCCAGTTTAAGAAAATATTGTACATTTTCAGTGCATTCATTGTTTTTGCAGAGAAGAAATTGTTGTTTATAGTGCTGCTGGACTTCTTTTGTATTTGCAGTCTCAAATTTAACAAATGATCTAAGCATCAGCTGTGGCTAGCCAGTTCTCCAGTCATTCCAAGGATGCCATCAAAGGAGGTACAAGAAGGCTCACACATTTTACTTACGCTTTCATTGAGCACACTCTTATACAGTATGTCAAAAACTCATTTATAATATTTGACTACTCCTCCCCCCCCCCTTCTACTATGCTGTGGTCGAGGTTTCTACTGTGGCCCATTGAGCTAAATGCTCCGATGCTCGTAGAATTCCTGTGAGTGTTGGAGCAGCGTCGGAGCATTTAGCACCCTGGGCTGCAGTAGAAACCTCTAACACGGCTTAGTAAAAGAGAGCCTTAATTAGGTGGTATCGTAAAGAATAGTACTGTAAAATTAGAAAACCAAAAAAACTCTGTGGAGTGACGATGTTCCTAAATGGACTTTATTTGAAAGAGTCAAAGTTCCAAAGGTACACCAAAATCATCCACATGAAATAATTTCAACCACATAAAAATAAATCATCCACATAAAAGCCTTACAGGACCGCTATGGATACAGGACCCAACATGATCCGCGTTTCGACAAAAAGTCTTCTTCAGGGGTCCTATAAATAATGAGGAGTACATTAAGAATGCATGTAAGTTATGAATGGTAGTGGTGATGAGATATAAGACTGTCAATGATATCTAACATGCAAAAAGTATAAAAGATGTGTGATAAAAGACACAGTGATGTGAGTGGCACAAATGAAAGTGAGTTGGTGAAAAATCGTGGTAAGTATAGAAAATATTTGAGTCTATGCAAAATGCAGAGTGAAGTGAAGAATTTAAATATATTATAAAAATGGTGGACGTGCGAAGATCATGCTAAGCAAATGATTTGTGAATACTTGTGTAAAATTAGAAGACTCTCTGCTTTTATGCTGTGTGCTGCATAATATAATTTTAAGGCACAGGTACAGTGTCACATTGCAATCAACATTATTGCTAGTTTGGAGGAGTGTAGAGAGGCCAGGAATACCAAAATCTACACCGGTTTATTTAGATACTCTTTCTTAATTTAGTTCTGCTTGCTTCCTCTTTTGTTTCAGGCCGATAGTCAGAGCAATTTAAGTGGGCAGGAGAGGCTCTGGATCACTTAAATCATGGCAAGCCACCCAATTGCCAATATTCAATGACACTAGACTGGGCAGTGCCACTGAATATTGTCTTTGAAAGTGGACAGGTCAGGGGAGGTACTAAGGGTGGCACTGGGGAGAAGCCAGGAGTTATGTGGGTACCAGCCATATTCAGGGCCAGGAACTACATAGCTATGTAAGTGGGTGAATTTATGATAGCTTAAAAACTATGCAGGCTCTGGCACTGAATATTGACTAGGACCTGCATAACACTTAAAAATTCCATCGCCCCCTCCCTCAATTTCCACAAGCCATATGCCTCCTTCCCTCTCGCTTTCCCCAGCCTGCCAGCCTTTTTAACCCATTCAATCCCCCCAAACATCCCCCAACCTACCAATCCCCCTGCCATATAGGTAGGCCACACTGGACCTATCTGTGGCCCTAGTTGTCCAGTGTGTGTGTGTATGTGGGGGAGGGTGGGGGGTAGGGGATAGGGGCAGGAGTGAAGATCACTCACTCCTACCCCTTGCGGCTTCCTTCTGTGAGAGGTTGTGGCAGCCATTTGCAGGGGCAGGCATGAATGGGCTTTGCTTCTGCCCCAATGGCCCCCACCGGACCACCAGGGTTATAAGTTGGCCCAGGTAGCCTATCTAGATGGCCGGGGGGTTTGGTGCTTAAGAATGATGGATGGAGGGGGAAAGGGAAGGAGGTGGACTGCTTATGGGGGAATTTTTTTTAAAAAAGGTTATGTGAGTCCAAGTTTCAAGTTCCTTTATTTTTGATATACTGTTTATCAGTTGGGTATCTAAACGGTTTACAATAAAATGAGATTTAAAAATAAAATGTCAAAATAAAAGAAATATCATACTAAGAGTTAAAAAGTATGGGGGCATAATCAAACTTACGTACAGGAGATGAGGAAAGGTAAGTTTGTAAATGGATCTAGATGAAAATAAAAATAAAGGGAGGTAAGTGGAGAAGGGGGGAGGAACATTAGCATAGGTCTCTTTTCAAAATAATCTAATCTAATCTAATCTTCCATTTGTGAGTCACACAAACCCATTCAAGCTCAAAGCGATAAATCAAAGAGGAAGGAGAAAGTAGTAGGGGACGGGGGCATGGAGAAGCAAGAGGAGGGACCTAGAAGTAAGGGTTGCTATACAGAAACAGTTAATTGTCAAAGAGGTGAATCTTCAGGTTTTTTCTGAATTTGGTGTAGTTTGTCTCTTTCCTGATAGCTTCTGGTAGGTCATTCCAGGTTTTTACACCCAAATAAGTTAGCATAGAGTGGAAAATTTGCTTGTAATGGAGGTATTTTGTAGATGGCAGGTTTAGTTGGATTCTATTAAGGATTCTTTTTGATGTCGCCAAACATTAGAGAATAATTGGATGAGAGGAGCTGCTGAGCTTCCGTATAGAATCTGGTGTAGGATACATGACGTTTTGAAAATTATCCGGGATGATATTGGGAGCCAGTGTAGTTGCCTGATGAAGGCTGTAATTGAATCATATTTCTTTAATTTGTAGATTAGTCTAACGGTTGTGTTCTAGATGACAGTTTGTGGATAAGAGTGGTGTTGATGCCAAGGTAGGCAGAGTTGCAATAGTCCAATTGAGATAAGACCATCATCTGAACGATCAGAGCAAAGTGATGAGGGTGGAAGTATGATCTTGTGAGTCACAGTTGACGCATAGTATAGATAGTCTTTTTCTGAAGGTTAGAGATTTGTGGTTCCATTGTGAGAGTGTCGTCTAAGAAGCAGCCTAGTACCTTGGTAGATTTTTCCATTGTGAGAGTGATGCCTGATGAAAGAGTGAGGTTAGATATGGCATTCTGTTGTGCGGTGCAGAAACCAATGGCTTTGGTCTTGGTGGCGTTCAGTTTCAACTTGTTGTTCATTGCCCAGGTTTAGATTTTATCTATATTGTTTGAGATTTTTTCAAAAATATTAGGATGGTTATTGGTTATGGGGATGAGGAGGAGGATGTCATCGACATAAGATAGTACAGTTTAGTCTTCCATTCTGATGTGTCCTAGCGAGCTCATGAATAAATTGAATAGGACTGGGGATAATGGGGAGCTTTGTGGGACACCACAGAAGGCCTTCCAAGGGTTGGAGTATGATTCTTGCTTTTTGACCATGTATTTGCGATTTTGTAGGAATCAGCAAACCATTTCAGTACAGTCCCTGTTATTCCAATTTCCAGGAGTAGTTGATGGTCCACTGAGTTGAAGGCTGTGGAGATATCAAATTGGAGTAATATTGCCTGATGATATGAGCTTAGCAACTATTTGATTTTAGTGATTAGAGTAATGATGAGAAGCTCGGTGCTGTGCTTTTTTCAGAAGCCATATTGGGATGCATGAAGGCAGGAGTGTTGCTCTATGTATGAGACTAGCTGCTTGCTAACATGGGACTCAAGGATTTTATTGAGGATCAGAATGCCTGCAATCAGTTTGATTTTCCAAATTGCTTTGGAGAGTTGTATAAGAATTATTTGAGAGAGCTGATATAACTGCCTAATGTGTGGTCCTGTCTGAATAGCGGACAGGAACTGCATAAGATCTAGTGGCTAGCACAGCACCATTTAGCCCTGGAAATTCAGTTCCAGGGCCTTCACATTGCCCAGCACTGGATATCCGAGGCTAATTTAGCCAGCCACAATCAGCAATTAAGAAAATGCTGACCACTGCCAGCTGAATATCTCTACCCCTTAGTTTATAATATACTTTATCCACAAGTGTTCAAGGCATGAAACAACAAAATAGAAATAAACCACCAAATCATGGCATCAAAATCTCACTAAATATCCAATAACACAATCAATATAATAAACTTGAATAACATAATTATCCTAATAAATCAAACTAATGTGAGATTAATGAACTGCTAAGCTCGGATAGTTAAGAAACAAAACACTTTCATAAACATAAAATCACTCTTATAAGGACTCTGGACTCTCTTCAGCCTATTTACGCATCCAAATCTTTAGCTGACCTTTAAAGTTCTTTTAGACAAGACATTCATAAAACAGGTAAGTAGCAAGAAATTGCCCCATTTCTCATTCTTATCAGTCATGGCTCTGTAATTCAGGGAATAGCGAGTTATGCAATAACCTGGACCTTGGCCATGCAAAGTTTTATGAGCCATTATCTGAGGAGGCATATGATTCTAACTGCAGCCCAAACGTAGTCTAATGCAGTGGTTCTCAAACGCGTCCTGGGGGACCTCAGTCAGTTGGGTTGTCAGGGATATCTGTACTGAATATGCATGAGATAGGTCTAAATGCACTTTCTCTGCTTATTTATTGCATTTGGTGTACTGCCGGTCATAAACTGGATATCAAGGCAGTTTACAGCAAGTTGTAAAGAAAACTGTCAAACCATAAAAAAACACAACAGAAACAGGAATAGCAACAGATAATGAGAACAGAAAATGCAATCCTATTAAAGAAGGGAAGGCGTTTCTAAGGAAAGGGAAACGATGTAGTACCCATTACAGAATTAAAGCATCCATTGATCCAAGTTCGACATCTCAATCAAAATTAAGGATAGAAAGACAGGTTTGATGGCAGTTTAAAAATTTTTCAATAACATTTTTATTTCTGTGGAAGTTAAGATAGTTAGTTCCAATCTGATCTTAGATGGAGGAGGGAGATAGAAGAATTTGCCTTATGAAGAGCTGATGACATTATTCTTCTTTCGTCAGTTGAACTCTTAGCTATAACAACTAAGGGCTTGATTCACTAAGCAAACTAATCGTGTACTGATCGGTTTGCAACCCCTTTGCAACCCGATTTCCGTCCAACCCGATTCACTAATCTCTCCTCCGATCCGCTTCTGATCCGTGCATGCAAATGAAGGGAAACAGCATGCAAAATAGGTAGGGACGCTATTCACTAAACAAATATGGGACACCGACTGGGCTGGCCGATTAACAGAAGAAACGACTGCTGAGGACCAGTCGCACACGTCCCTGCTGACTCTCCTGCTCCTTGCCACCCTGCACTCTGCCCTGATCTTCCAGCCCTGCTCTCTGCCCCATCTTGCCCTGCTCTCTGCCCTGAGCTCTGGATCTCTGCCACCTTCCCTGCAGTGCGAGCCCGCATGTTTAAAGTGGGGCTGCACTATGGCATCCCCCCTGACCACCTGTCTCCCTCCCTGCCTGCAAAAGTGTCTTGCTTGCGTGGAGAGAGCATGGGCAGACTATCGGCAGGCAAAGAGATGATCTGCGCATGCATCTGGATTGCTCAGTAGCGATTCATGCAGTCGGTGGGGGTCATTCCTCCAATCGCCACCATTTAAATATTACCTGTAGTGAATTGGTTGGCCTGCCACAGATTGGACACGGATAGGTCGCGATCGAGCAAGTTAGTGAATCGGGTCCTAAGGGTCAGATTCCACATAAGCCACCAAAAGTTAGGCGGTATTAGCTGCCCTACTGCCGCCTAACTTCATTGGCTTAATTGGGTTTAAGTGGCACGATAATTGGTCACGCCATTAAAACCCTAATTAAACCCTCATTACAAAAAATAAATAGCCATCACTACACGGCCTGGGACCAGCGCCTAGGTCTCTGGTGGCTAGTGGCGCCTAGTGATGCAAAAGCCTGGAAGTGGGTGTGTTTAAGGGCAGTGCCAGACTTCAGCGTCACTATAAGCTGCTGCCATGATTCTGGAAGGATCATGGGTGCTGGAAATGTAGGCCTGTAGCATCCTGGTTTACATTTTCAGCACCTAGCGTCCTTGGGAGCCACAATTCTCTAAGCAGCACCTGTTGGTGATTGACATGTAGCAGGCGCCCGTTTTATAGGCGTCTGTCACGGCAACCTTGTGGGATAAGACCTTTGGTCATTTGATTTTAAGTTCCAACTCCTATCTAATTTTTAGAAAATTGATAAAAACTTATCTTTTTGACAAATTTTTTTTAAATAATTGAATTGTAATTCACTGCAAATGCGCAGTGTTTTAAACCGCACTGAACTGTAAAGTAGCTGCGGTATATACATGAATTGTTATGTTATGTTAAGTATGATTGAGTCCATTTGGGGCCAGGTGAATAATCCATTGAAAAATCCAGTGGCATTATCACATGACACTGTGCTATTTGGTACTTCCATGAGACCCAAGAGTCAAACCTCTTCTAACAATAATAAACTTCTGCTCATCATGACAGGGGTTGCTGCCATACATCATATTATGAAAAACTGGAAAAATTGGGATCGTCTGAATAACAATTTTTGGTGGAATTCGGTATGCCAAATCTTTAAAATGGAGCGGGCAATAGCCATACACCAGGGACATTTTAAGAAATTTAGGGATGTTTGGGAGCCATTGACAAAATACTGTACAGAATGAATATTATTTTTTTCCCTTTTGTTCATACATGTCCAAGGTGGTGGTGGGGTGGGGGGGAATACTTTATGATTTATTATGCTTAAGAACAATTATTGGGTATATGGGAGGAGGGATATTTGATGTGAGTTAGAATTTGATGGTATATTAAGTGATGTTTAAAGTAGAAAATGATTGTATCTTATGTTACACTTATTGAAAGTTTTAAAAATGAATAAAGATTTATAAAAAATGTGATTGAGGTTTGGACGCGAACTCTGACGGTTGGATGAGAGAGTAGCTCCGCATAAACAAGCTATATATATAAGAATACTACCAAAAAAATATATATATTTTAAAAGAAAATAACTGAAATATATCAGAACATGGCTTCAAACAAACAAAATAAATCTGACTTGGGAGCCGGAGTATCCGGAACAGGTAGCAACAAGAGATCGAAACCAGAACCGGGTACACCCTCTAAAGTACCGCTGCCATCAGAAAAAAATCTCGACG
Source organism: Geotrypetes seraphini (assembly GCF_902459505.1). Taxonomy (NCBI): domain Eukaryota; kingdom Metazoa; phylum Chordata; class Amphibia; order Gymnophiona; family Dermophiidae; genus Geotrypetes; species Geotrypetes seraphini. Next base: position 137,158,202 of record NC_047085.1, read on the forward strand.
TTATGGAAGAACTGAGACAAATAAAAGAGATTGTCTTAGACAGTAATAAAAAACTACAAAAAGCGATTGAAGAAGCTGCAATCCTTACAAAAAGAGTAGACATGACAGAAAACAGAATTTCTACATTGGAGGATAATTCAGAACAACTAAACATAGATATGAGATACAGCAAAACCATTTGAAAAGAGGTGACAGAAATTAAAAGAAATCTTGAAGATAGCCGGAATCGTGAGCGAAGGAACAATTTAAGAATTATTGGACTACCGGAAGGAGTGGAAAAAAACGATCCGATAGCCTTTCTGGAAAAATTTTTACCTAAAATATTACCATTAAAATTTAAAACAGAATTGGAAATCGAAAGAGCACATAGGATTCCAACACAAAGAAACAATACTCAAACGGGACCAAGGACTTTAATATTTAAACTTTTAAGACATCAACAAGCAATAGAAATATGTCAACTTGCCAAGGAAAACAAAAATCTAAAATGCCAAGACTCAAAAATACATATTGTACCAGATTTCGCAAAAGAAACAGCATCAAAAAGAAAACAATTCCTGGACATGAGACCCCAACTGAGATCCTTAGGAGCTAGGTTTGGTCTCCTTTATCCAGCGATAATGAAAGTTACTATCGCTAACAAAACCCAAAACTTTATGGAACCCAAAAAACTACAAGAATTTATGGACCAACTTGATCAACCAATGACAACTTAAAAACAATTGATGGCTACTTTAATATTTATTTACTTATGTATACTCATATAGTAAATAAATCTTTCAATATAGAAGAAAATTGAAAACATCGGTTAAAGATTCAAAACTCTCAGGACAACGGAAAATTTGCACGAGGACCGAATTAAAAAATTGAACAGCATACAACGTTCTCAATAGGAAGCAAAGAAGAAATAAAAATCTAAAGAAATCCACATGATTCAATTCTAGAACTTTTAAAGAAGAATAGACTTACATGTAAAACTCTTAACTGGACAGAGATCCATCTTGAAATGGTGACGAAGGAAGATTTTCTCTTTGACAAAAGAATAAGGGATGTGCTGATTGGTTAGAAACTATTAGGGGCGGAGTATAGAAAGAAAACAGAGCCATCCTTCAATCATAACATGATTGGTTTAATCGGGAGATTTCCTGTAAGAGGCGGTACTTCCGGCTAAACTTGCGTTTCAAATATAATAGATTGCGTTTCAATAGTAAATATATACAAAAAAAAAAAAAAAAAAATCTCAATCTGAAACGAAAGTTTACCGGATAAGTTTTTGATTTTACTTTATAGATTCTCTTATACCTCATAAATATTCCTCATATAAATACATATATTCCTCATAAAAAATATTTATAGTGAATAAATTTAAAATAACAAACTCTGATACTTTGGAATACAGTAATGGGAGAATGAATTTCTTTTGATATTAATACTTCATTTATATATAAGAAAGGTTCTTAAAATCATATTATTATATAGAGAGTATATCATATAAACAAAGAGGATGAACAATGTTTTATATTTAATCACTTAATATTACAAATTATTTTATCATATACAAAAATTTATATAATATGATGATATAATTTTATATATTATTTCATTTGGAATGAATCATCCTTATAAAATTAAAAATATACAAATATGGATAAAAATCTTTTAAATTAAGAAAGATCAAACTAATGAAAAATGTTTATGATTAAAATTTTTTTTTTATTTTGTCTGTTAATTTGATTTAAAGATCTATTGATATATAAAAAAATTGATAATAATTTAGATATTTTTTTATATATGTTAATTTGATTTAAAAATCTATTGATATATATATAAAAAAAAAAAAAAAATTGGTAGTAATTTAGATAATTTATTAATAGCTTGGGGGAGTTATTTAAATCTAACCTCAATCTGCGTATCCAAGTTTTCGTAATAAAAAGGGGAGGGAAGGGAGGGATGGGAGGGAATAAAGGGGGGATATATAAGAAATGGATGGATAAGGGGAGGGGAAAGGATATAAAATATTTAAATTACTGGGAAAATTTTTTCTTAAAATCACTTATTGTTTACTATCTGAAAATTAAAAAAAATAAATAAATGGATTTTAAAATAATGTCCTTAAATGTTAATGGTCTAAATCATATGATAAAAAGGAAAAAAGCTATATCATTTTTAAAGAGGCAAAATTCAGATATATGCTTTATACAAGAGACCCACCTTTCACATATTGAATCTAATAAGCTAGAAGGAAGTTGGGTCAAACACTGTTTTTTCTCACCAGCTATAGGGAAAAAGGCAGGTGTTGCTATTCTAGTTAGTAAAAAATGTTCTGCTTCATTCAAATTAAAAGCTTCAGATACTCATGGAAGATGGGTAATTGTGGAAATGAATATGGGAAATACTACCATGATGTTGATTAATATATATGCCCCTAATTCGAACCAAAATGAATTTTTTAAAACCCTTCAACAACTGATCTTACCACTAGCTACTTCAAATCTAATAGTAGCAGGGGATTTCAATGCTGTAATGGATCCTTTATTAGATAAAAACCCAAGTAGAGTTATGAAATCTATGGGATTAGATAATTTGACACAATCTTGTGATTTAACAGATATTTGGAGAATACTTCATTTTAATGATCGGGAATTTTCCTTTTGTTCTCATGTTCACAATTCTTTTTCAAGAATAGATTATATATTTATTTCAAATCATCTAGCACAGCAAGTGACACAAGCAGCCATTGATCCTATTATTTTATCTGATCATGGTGGAGTATGGATAAAAATTAAAATTATTGATCAAAATAATAATAGACCAATTTGGAAGTTCGATAATACATTGTTGGCTGATCCAATTTTTTGTGAAAATCTTTTAATAAAAATGAAAGAATTTTTTCAAATTAATGATAAAGATGAGATTAATAGAGAAATTTTATGGGATGCTTTTAAAGCATCAATTAGAGGACAAATAATTTCCTATTCGGCTTTTCTCAAAAAACAAAATAAAAAACAATTTTTAATTTTAGAAAAAGAGATTAAAAATTTGGAAACAAAATTAATAGAAAAATGGGAATATTCAATTCAACAAGAATTATTAAAATTAAAAATTAAATATAATGAAATCTCATCTAAAATGATTAGAAAAGAATTATTTTCTCAGCAAACATTGTATTATGGTAACTCAAATAAGTCGGGAAGAATATTAGCAAACTATCTTAAAACAAAAAAAAGAAAAACAAAATTAATAGCTATAAAAAATGAAAATGGAGACACATTTACACAAATTGAACCTATATTAAAACAATTCCTAAAATTTTATAAATCTCTTTATTCTTCCGAGACTTATAAAAATAAAGAAAAAGATGGTTTAGAATTTTTGAAAATGTTAGAGGGTCCAAAAGTTCCTGAACATATAAAACGAAGTTTAGAAGAACCAATATCAATAAAAGAATTAGAAACAGCCTTGAAATCCCTTAGAGTTGGATCCGCTCCAGGTGGTGATGGATATACAGTTGAATTTTATAAAACATTTCAAAATTTTTTACTACCCTATCTACTAAATCTTTATCAATATCAACTTAATAAAGGTTGTATTAAAGGCACTATATCAGAATCTTTAACTATTGTTTTACCAAAACCTAATAAAGATCCCACTTTGGTCTCAAACTATAGGCCAATATCTTTAATAAATGTAGACGGAAAATTATTAGCAAAAATACTTGCGTTAAGATTGGCTAATGCTCTCCCCCACATTATAGGTATGCATCAAACAGGATTCGTTGCTCAAAGACATTCATCTCACAATACCAGATTAGCATTCCATATGCTATATTTAACAAAGAAAATGAATGAACCTACTTTTGCTATTTCATTGGATGCAGAAAAGGCTTTCGATAGAATAGAATGGCCTTTTATGTATCAGGCAATGGAATGGTTTGATATAGGTCCTGGATTTACACAAATGATAAAAACATTGTATAGCTCCCCTTCTGCAAGATTATATATCAATAATACTTTTTCAGAAAAATTTAATCTACAGAGAGGAGTTAGACAAGGATGTCCCTTGTCTCCTTTACTGTTTGATATTGTTTTAGAACCCTTAATATTAGCTATCCAACAAACAAAGGAGATACAGGGTATACCTCACTCAGACAGAGAATATAAAATATCTGCTTATGCAGACGATTTATTATTATATTTGAGAAATCCAGAATCTACCATTCCATATCTACTTGAATTAATTGAGAAATTTGGAACTTTTTCAGGATATAAAATTAATTGGAATAAATCAGAAGTTCTTCCTCTAAATGTATATTGTACAAAAGGGTTATTTGATACATTCTCTTTTGTTTGGAAGGAAGAATCTATTAAATATCTTGGAATTTGGATAACAAAAACAATAGATGAAACAATGAAAATTAATGAAAAATGTCTAATACAGAAAGTGACAGAACTCTGTGAGCAATGGAATCCTTTACATTTATCTTGGTGGGGAAGAGTACAAACAGTTAAAATGATGATTTTGCCTATAGTTTGCTACCAAATGGGAATGATACCAATTTTCTTTCAAGAATCTTTTTATACAAAATTAAATAGAATTTTGACAAAATTTATTTGGCTTAATAAAAAACCAAGAATTGCTTTAGTGTCGCTGCAAAAACCAATTAAGGAGGGAGGGGTAAATTTTCCCAACTTTTATAGGTATCATCAAGCCTATATTTTACAACATGGTATGTATTGGATCCTCCCAGAACCCACTGATAATATTCCAGACTGGTTTTGGCTGGAATGGAGACTTATATTTCCATTACGTCTTAGTCATGTAATTAGTATCAAAATGCCAAAGTTATACAAAGATCATAAAATATTTATGGATACCTGGAAAACTCTAAGATACATAAGTAATCTAACTCAAATTCCAATTAATAAATCAACTACTCAAACAATATGGCTAAACCCCAAGATCAAAATTGGCGGTTTTAAAGTCATCTGGAAACATTGGATGATAGCAGGTATTCGTATTTTGGATGATGTGATAAAAAATGACAAATTGCTGGAGTTTTCACAATTGCAACATAAATTTGGTCTTAATAAAACACAATATTTTAAATGGTTGCAATTGAAGCAATCTATTCAGGAAGGGTTCCCTGAATGGAAAAACCTTGCTAAATATCACAGTTTAGAATTCTTATGTTTCCAGATGGACTCAATAGGACATAAAGCCGCACAGTGGTATAAATTAATATCTGGATTTATAAATAAAAAACCAAAAAATGCTCTTAGAGACATTTGGAGCATTGAGATAAAACACCAAATTAGTGCATCTCAATGGTCACGACTTTGGTCTTGGAGACTAAAATGTACAGTATCAGCATCTATGAGACAAACTTGGTTTTTTCTTCTTCACAGAACATTTTGGACCCCTACACGTTTACATAGAATAGATAGCTCTAAATCCAATAGATGCTGGCACTGTCATGTTGAAATTGGGACATTAGATCATCTTTTATTCTTTTGTCCATTTATCTTATCATTTTGGAAATCAATTTGGCCCCAAATTAATAGAATATTAGAAAATCCAGTAGCCTTGACATATGATACTATATTATTTGGAACAACCATGAGAGCAAAGAGCCAAATCTCATCAAATAATAACAAACTTTTATTTATCCTAACTGGAATAGCAATACAACAAATCACCTTTAATTGGAAACAACATGATAGATTGAATTATATGTTCTGGTGGAATTCTGTATGCCATATATATAAAATGGAACTCGCTATTGCAACACATAAAGGATATATGAATAAATTTCAAAAAATATGGGGACCATTAAAAGATTTTTGCAAAGAATGATAAACTTTCTCATGAATAAAATTTGGAAAAATATGAAGACCGTTAACAGATTTCTTTAATGGATGATTAACTTTTCCCATGATAAGACATTTGAATAGAGGGGAAGGGGGTGGGCTTTTAATTCTAATTATTATATAATAATTAATATATGAATGAATACAATAAAAAATTGATTTATATATTAATGATTGGGAGGGAGGGAGGGAAAAGGGATTATTATATCTAATAATAATTATATAAATTTTGATTTCTTGCATAATATTATAACTTTATATAATATTAAATTTCTAATGAAATGTTAAATTTGTTATTAATATATGAGTTAATCAAGTGTGTATATTCAAATTTCTAATGAGTTTATTGAAACACTTGTTGTAACATAAGAAAATGAATAAAGATTTTAAAACGAAAAAAAAAAAAAAATAATGTGATTGAGTTCATTTTAATATTTAAAACTTCATTGTAATACATTTGCAAGGCAGAGTCGGGGGCTGCTAGGAAGCTCAGAAAAGACCATGGTGAGCAGTGCTGATAATCGCGCGGTAAAATATAGCCACGCTAAACCGTCTGGAGCCGGTTATGAGAATCCAGCCCTAGGTGTTTTAATGGAGACACGCTGTACCCTTCAATTGCAAATTAACAAATTGGTTCAAAAAATCCTTTTTGATGATGTGAAATTTAAGGAATGTTTGCAAATATTTTGAAGTGGCTCAGTTTCATCTTTGTTCAGGCACTGATTCTGGAAATGTAGGATTACTGTAATATTTTGTATTTACCATGCTCAGTAGCTATGATAAAACAGTTACAGACCATACAAAATATAATAATAATAATAACTTTATTCTTCTATACCGCCACAATCTTGTGACTTCTAGGTGGTTTACAATCAAGAAAGCTGGACATTCAGCGAGTTACAACGTGCCGATAGTCAGAGGAAATACAGAATGCAGAAACATTAAGGAAGCAAAATTTGCTGAGCGAGAGTATAAGGTATACAGATTGGAAGAAATTTCCAAGTGGACCTGTTAGTAGAAGGCCGTGCAATTCAAAAAGTACAGCGAAAATTACAATAATAACAATTTATATATATCACAGAACCAGGAGTTCTATGCGGATTTAAGAGGGGAGAGAGGAAAAGGATAAGAGGTCGGGAGGACCGTTATTGAGGAGAGAGGGACGAGCAGGTCAGTTGTTTAGGTATTTCAGGAACAGGTGTGTTTTTAGGCGCTTCCTAAATTCCTCGTAGGTAGTGGGCGAAAGCAGTTGATCTAGGTCTTTACCCCATAAGGCTGATTGGTGTGAGAGAAGGTGATCATGGCTTTGTCACTGATCTTTTCCTTGAATAAACATGACCATATATTTTCTGTTTATTTCAAAGTATATTGGTTTCATGTTCAAACACGAATTTTATTTAAATTTTACTGTTTATTACATAAAGTTTTGTATGGATCTGCACCCATTTATCTGAACACTCAATTTGTTTTGACAGAAATAGTTAGAACAAGGAGAGTTCAGAACCCATTTACTTATTCCCTAATTAAGGGAACAATAAGATTGAAGATGTTGGAAGGATTATTGGCATTTCAAGCTGCAAAACTGGATATAGATGTCATTAATACATCATCTAACATTCCAGATGACAGAACTTTCCAGAAAGACATTAAAAAAATGTTATTATAGAAATATGTTAAACTGAGGGTTTAATGTTAAATGAGGGTTATTTAACCGTTGTTATTATTTGTAATTCCTGGAAATATGCAGTTTGCTTGTTTCAGGTTTCCGGGTCTCGCTGCGTCATTGTCAGGTATACTGATTTTTTTAAAAACCATTTTGGTATAGAAGACAGAAGATAAAGAGGTTTTTACATGTCAATTGGAGGGATGTTACTCATTCTAAAGAAGTGAAGTATTTAACACTACCCTGGTGTTTTTCTCCTTTGATCAAATGACAGCTTATGCCATCTTTTGGATGTCTGTCTTTTTAAAAAAATGAACCGCATAGTCTTCTATGCATTTCTGTGTCCTTGTACCCTTATTCCATTCTGGTACTGTCCATACTAATATCCAGCTATTCTGCTTTCAGAAAATACCAAAGGGAAGAATGATAGAGGAGAGGGCAGAAGGGAGAAGGGAGCCAGTCATTCACAACATCTCCATCAGCTAGGAATCAAGGTCTGGAGGAATCAGTACCTGAAGATCTGCATGAGGATCCTAGAGAGGATGACAATGAAGAAGCAACTTCTGAGGAGCCATATGCATAAGCATCATCACCAGTTGAGAACATGGAGGATTGATAGGGCCACCTGGAGGAACCCACTTACAAAAACAGCAAAATCAAGAGGAGAACCACACAGCAGAGGACATCAGTGCCCCCAGAGCCCAGGGATGGAAAGGCCATGATAGTAGAATTAGCAAATAACATCACGTGCCAGGAACTATCTGCTCAGGGAAGAAGTCAGTGGCATAAGTAGAAACATTCAAGGTCTGAGAGCCACATTATGTAAACATCTGCCCATTACATCACCTGAATAGGACTCAGGTCTTTTTGTTCCCCTGATGCTGGAGTGCCACATGTCACCTGGGGCAGCCTCATCTGACACCTCTGTGCCTGTGCACATCCCATCCCTCATCAGCACACTCTATGTATCTGGCCTCAGGAATGTAATCTATTGAGTTTTCAGGATGTTCTTTGGGCATGTGTATTACATACATTTACATACAATGGAACTGGTGTACATGCTAATTTATTCTGATAATTGGGACAAAGTTATTTTAAATGACCCACAAACTTTTTTTTTTTTTGGCTTTGGCCATGCACACTCCTAGTAGAGATCGTCCAAAAATTTTCTGCCTTCCTATAGAACTGCAAACCCTTGTTGAGAAGATTATTTATTTTCATGCCAAATTGAACATCGCAGATCCAGGGTCTGTATTCTAGTGTGATGCCTCTCCCACATCCAGTGGTTCAGATTACTGAAAGGGCCCCTCCCCAGTATTTCCCCCATATCTTCCTTACCTTCTTCTCTTCTACTCCTTTACATCCTGTTTTCTCCTGATCTTTCATCCTCTCCTTCTCCCCCTCATCAAACTCTTCTACCTCCTTTACCCTATCTCCTCCTCATACCTATGCTTCCCATGTTAATGCACAATCAGGCACAATGCTCAACTCCTTTCGCATGCCACACATGTATCTCTCCCCTCTTCTTTCCTTCTTTCACTGAGCGCTAGTTTATCCTCTATACGTGGATGTGATGGCCTAGCTTTTAACTTTCTGGAGGAGATGTGGGTTCCCATTACTTTTTTTTTAGGTTTTGCATCCTCAGAATACTGCATGGCATTTTTATTTTTGCTGTGCACTAAATAGTTACCATGTAAAAATGTAGAAAGTCACCACCACAACTTTTTACATATCATTTACTTTGTGTACAACCCAATAGCAAGGTTGCCCATGTTTTATCAAAATTATTGCACTTCATTACACTTATCCCATAGTGACTAATATCAGATGAAGCTTACTTCATGGCACATTGAATATTAGCAATCTGAGTCTCATTTTTCAGTGTTTCAGTAGTTTGTTTTTAGTAATTATGTTCACCACTTAGGTCCTTAATTGGTAAAGGTGGCATATCAAATCAATAAATAATAATAATAATAAATGGAAAAATGTGGGAATTTAAACAGCAAGTGTGCATTAAGAAGTAAACATACAGGTCATGGTTCTCTTTTTTGTAAAGCAATTGAAGCTGGAATCCCAGAGCTCTTCCAACTACTGAATTTTTCTTCTATACTCTCCAAAAGTTACAGAAGATAGCAACAAAAAAAAAAAAAAAAAAAAATTTCATATATTAGAATGCTGTTTTCTAAGATCTCAACTAGTATCTAAATATAGGACCAGGTAATAACAAATTTTCATCAGAACTTTTTCAAATGAGTAAATGTGAACGCCTCAGTCCCACCACTCCACCGCTGTTAATCCTTGCAACTGCGGGAAGAATTACGTGGCGACTATCATCATTGGCCGTTCCGCATTTGTCAATTCTTAGTTTCTATATAGCTTTCTCCTTTAAACTTTTCTTGTGGAGTCGGATGACAGCGTCCACCCGGGAGACCCTTGATACAGCGCCATAGCGTGAAACATGTCGGGTCTGGCTCCCAGGTTTTGACAGGATGCAGAGATAAGTGCACAATTATTATCAAATGCATATATGAATATATAAAAAAATAAAAAAAATAAAATACCAAAAAATGAATGTATAACAAAGCGTATTAGAAAGCTATATAGAAACTAAGAATTGACAAATGCGGAACGGCCAATGATGATAGTCGCCACGTAATTCTTCCCGCAGTTGCAAGGATTAACAGCGGTGGAGTGGTGGGACTGAGGCGTTCACATTTACTCATTTGAAAAAGTTCTGATGAAAATTTGTTATTACCCGGTCCTATATTTAGATACTAGTTGAGATTGTTGGACGGATAGTAAAGATAAGACAATAGTAGCCGAACTATATTGAGCTTGAAGTGTTCTAAGATCTGACACAGTCACTAGAAAAATGGGGTAACTTGAATTGAAAATATGGGAAAGGAAAATCCAAATATGTATTTGTGAAAACCCTTTGCTCAACAAAATTAACTCTTATTTAGACAACAACTCAAAAATGTAACAAGTACACATCAAATATACCCCCCCTCCTTTTTACAAAACCACAAAAGCGGTTTTTAGTGCCGGCTGGCGTACTGAATGTTTTGCGCTGCTTCTGACTCTCATAGAGTTCCTATGAGCATTGGGAGCAGCGCAGAGCATTCAGCGTGCCGACCTGCGCTAAACACTGCTTCTGCGGTTTTGTAAAAGGGGGGTAATTTTGTTGAGGGAAGGGTTTTTACATATATCTAAGATATGACATTGCAGCATCTTAATGTTTCATTACTTGTGGTAAACTTCTTAAACTCCATAATAAGCAGAATAATTTATTCATGTATCATTCATATTATAAAACCTTTAAGCAGGGTAGCAGTGTTAGTCTGGTGTAACAAAACTGACAGAGGCAGGCGGCACCTTATAGCCAAACCAATTTGTTGAGGCTTAAGCTTTCAAGGACTAGATGGTTAGTCTGTCAATTTCATCTATTTTATGTAATCCTTTTTTAAGATGTTACTGATTAGGTGACCTATTTGCTGATGAAAATGAAATGTGATGGCAACATTGAAAATCAGGTGTTCAAAATGGTGCATAGAAATATGGTCATGTGCCCAAATTTCATGTGAAATTTAATTGAACGAACCAATTAGTGCTGTTAATTGGGTCCTAATAATCAATTATCGTTTATTAGGCAACAATTTGCATTTATGCATGCATTTTGCTAAGCATATTCTATAAGGATGCATGCGTAAATTCTAGTGTGCACATCTGTAAAGGGGGCTTGGCCATGGGAAGGGCATGGGTTCTAAGAATTTAAGTGTACTGTTACAGAATTCACCCAATCTGCACCTATATATATATATATATATATATATAGGTGCAGATATATATATATATATATATATATATATAGGTGCAGATATATATATAATTTTCCCCTTCATGTATAACTCCAAAAAAGCTGGAACTTTCCACTCAGACTCATGGAAGACAGACATAAACCCATACCTGTGCTGGGTCAATTCTTTTGACTCAACTTATATACAACTATGGGGCCAGACAACATACACCCCAGAGTACTCAGGGAGTTAAGAGACACCTTGGCGAAACCACTATCAACACTCTTCAATCTCTCCCTTAGCAAGGGAAGAGTCCCGCTAGACTGGAAAACGGCTAATGTCATTCCACTCCACAAAAAAGGATGCAGGACGGAAGCCACGAACTACAGACCAGTGAGTCTCACATCAGTGGTGAGCAAACTAATGGAAACTCTAATCAAACACCAATTGGATACGGTCCTGAACGAGGGGAATCTGCGAGATCCCCGTCAACATGGGTTCACAAAGGGGAGGTCTTGTTAATCCAACCTGATCAGCTTCTTTGACTGGGTGAAGAGGAAGCTGGATATTGGGGAGTCCCTGGACGTCGTGTACTTAGATTTCAGCAAAGCATTCGATAGCGTACCACACCACAGGTTGTTGAGCAAGATGAACTCTATAGGTTTGGGTGATACCTTGACTACATGGGTGGGGGACTGGCTAGGAGGTAGACTTCAGAGGGTGGTGGTGAATGGCTCCCCCTCAGAAATGACAGAGGTGATCAGTGGAGTACCACAAGGCTCGGTCTTGGGCCCAATCTTATTCAACATCTTCATAAGGGACTTGGCTGAGGGGCTTCAGGGTAAATTAACGTTATTCGCCGATGACGCCAAATTATGCAATATAGTAGACAAGAACACAACAGGACCTGACATCAAATCCAAGACCGATAGTATGGCACATGACCTCCTCTTACTGGAGAATTGGTCCAGGACCTGGCAACTAAATTTCAACGCCAAAAAATGCAAGGTCATGCACCTTGGCAACAAAAATCCATTTAAGACTTACAGTCTTAATGGTGAGATCCTAGAGAGAACTGTAGCGGAACGTGACTTAGGGGTAATCATCAGTGAGGACATGACTGCTACTCAAGTGGAGAAAGCTTCATCTAAGGCCAGACAAATCATGGGTTGCAGACGCAGGAGTTTCGTTAGCCGAAAGCCCGAAGTCATAATGCCATTATATAGGTCCATGGTGAGACCCCATCTGGAATATTGTGTGCAGTTCTGGAGACCACATTACCGCAAAGATGTGCTGAGACTTGAGTCGGTCCAGTGAATGGCCACACGGATGGTAACAGGGCTCAGGGAGCTCCCGTATGAGGAACGGCTGTATAAATTGCAGCTCTACTCCCTAGAGGAACGCAGGGAGAGAGGGGACATGATCGAAACATTCAAATACCTCACACGCCGTATCGAGGTAGGGGAGGATATCTTCTTCTTCAAGGAACCCAAGTCAACACGAGAGCATCCGTGGAAAATCAGGGGAGGGACATTGCATGGTGACACCAGGAAATACTTCTTCACCGAGAGGGTGGTAGATCGATGGAATAGTCTTCCGATACAGGTAATTGAGGCCAGCAGTGTGCCTGATTTTAAAGCTAAATGGGATCGAAAGGTGGGATCTCTTCACAAAGGGAGATAGGGGAGGGTCATTGGTGTGGGCAGACTTGGTGGGCCTTGGCCCTTATCTGCCGTCACTTTCTATGTTTCTAACTTACCGTATATACACTTGCAACAGAATCTCTCTCATATAGTCAGTATTTCTGTTTGGTCTGGTATTAGCTATAATCAAAAGCATTCCAAAGCTGAAATGGAATTTCCACTAACCACTAAAGCTAACTGCTATATTCTATGGGTGTCTTTAGTGGTTAGCGCATGCTAACGTGCTTTATGTCCTTTCATTAATTCAATAGTTAGTTCCTGAATGGTCTTGTAGCTGTTCTTAAGTAAGTTGGCTAGGCTCCAGATACCTCTGTTCTGCCACAGTTTCCACCCACACGCTTTACTGTTTATCTTAAGAGGCAGGTTATACGAAAGTGGCTTTGAGAAGCAATCATCTTCATCTAGCGTTACTTTGAGACACCAAAATATGTCTCAATCGTGACCCTGAGAACTTCACAGTGATCCCAACAAGGGGGCAACTGCATAGTCACCACATAGTGAACGGGTATTAGGGATAACATCTGCTCTTCTAAATGTGCCCAAACCAGTTTTGCAACATCACATGTATCCTGAAACCAAATTGCTCCATGATATAAAAGGAAAATGCTTAAAATCTGGAAATCTTACTCTGCCATTATGAACAGACTTTTAATTTTTTTTTTTAAATAAAAGCATCTCACAATGCAGTTAGCTGTCCAGGACCTTATCCAGTGGAATACTGACCCCCCCCCCCCCCCACACACACACACACCCCCTTAGGATTGAACAATCTTGACTAACATTTCACACCCAACATATTATTTTTTGTTTTGTTTTGGGACACATATGACTCATAGGTTTCCTTTCCATAGATCTAGATATAGGCCATATCTCAGATTCTCTGCAACCTGTCTCCTTCCCTATTCCTTTTCTTCTCTAACTTTTCTATAAGATAATGGAATTCTCTTTTCTCATCCCTTTTTCTAATTTTCTTTCTTTAGCATGCTTCTTTAAAATGTTTTTTATGCTTTGTAAACCACGTAGAAAGATGCTTCTTCTAAAACCTCTGCTATTTCTTCAAAAAATGCAAGAGAATCAGCATTCAGTTCCTATACATTTATAAGTACTAAGTCTGAACCTTGCATATTTAATACAATATGGACTCATCTGCCTTCAGAATCATTACATTCTGATATCATCAAGTACATAAAGAACTTTCATATTAATATCATGACACCATTCCTTTAATTCCTCATAGGAGAGCATGAAACAATATAAAACCATTTATTCTCCATCCTCTTCATATCCTGAACATTTTAAAGTATCTCCTGAAGGAAGATAATATCTGCTTTCTCCTTACAAAGAAGCAGCAATATTTATTTCCTTTTTATGAGATTATTCAGTCCTTTCACATGAAATGAGAGAAAATTGTACCTTTGCCTCTTAAGTTAGAACACAATCCCCTAAACAGCCACTAAAAGTTTGAAATGATGAATTATCAATGCAATTAGCATTATAATGTGTGAAGCATAATCATAACGTCTGCCATGACAAATCATACTCTTGCAGTTCCTTATCCACCCCACCACCATCACCACCACAACCACAGGGAATAGGAATCTCTATCAATAGTGCCTATGTACTGTATGTAAGCACCAAGGGAGAATATCCCTGCTCTAAGTCTAAAATAGAAATAACACACTGCCCAGTACCACAATCACACTCTTTCTAAATGTCCAACCACAACCCATACATGCAATGGCCTCCCTAATAACACAGAAAAACAACTGGCTGATGCTTTAAGGCAGGGGTCCTCAAACTCCTGCCCACGGGCCAGATATGGCCCTCCAAGGTCATTTACCTGGCCCCTGCTTGAGAATTTACTGCTCATGTTCCTAACCATTGCTGACTTGCTCCATTGTGGCTTTCTCACTATAGCTTTTTATAGTTCTCACCGCTTCTCACTGTGCGCCGCCAGTAACCCCCTCATGTGAGCTGGATGGCCAGACACACAGAACTGACGTCACACTTCCATGCCGCATGACATATCCGCTGAGTGCATTGGCTGGTGTGCACAGTTTGGTGTGCATGGCTGGCAGGAAACATTTGGCATTAGTGAATTGCCAGATTTATGGGCTTCTTTATTGCAGGGACTTGGTAGTACTTCGCTTAACGTTCTAAAAACTTCAGTATGCTGTTTCGGCTTTTTGTGAATTCCAAACCTCATTCTGGTGCTCCAATAGCTTTTCTCAGTATATTTCAAACCTCATGCTGGTGCTCCAATATCTCGCTGTGCGTTCTAAGACTCATTCTGGCGTTACCATCTACTTCTTTCTGCAGGTGTTTTAGAGTGCTTTATTGTGATCCCCCATGACCATATGTTAGTTTGTTGCTGCTCCAGTGTCATTAGCGTCGGCTGGGGGGGGGACGCAGTGACGTGACCAAGGATGTGCTGGTTAAAATTGTTCCTCATTTTAAATATTGTATTGTTTTTTTCATGGGGTTTTTTTGCACTACAAATAAGATATGTGCAGTATGCATGGGAATTCATAGGGACCATGAACCCCTTGTTTAAAAAGTTTGAGGACCCCTGCTTTAAGGTTTGGCATCTGGAAGCCAGTCGTGGCCATTTTGAAATCTTCTTTACAGAGAGAGGACAGAAAGATGGCTTGATTTCTATTGATCAGTGATGTGGGTCTGTTATTCCCCTGAAGCAGCTTATAGTGAAACAGGGCCTCTTGGGAGTTTGATTACAACCCTACTATATTGATTAGAGTGACATTGGTCTGACAGCAAGCAAGATAAATATTGGATACCTGCCTTATGTTTAGTGAAATTTCAAATGCTGCAATATATCCACCTCTTTTAGGATTCTGCTGTGACTTGTCCTTTTGCATTTTCCCTTTTAGGTCATTCATTAAGGAATAATAGCAATAATTAATTCAATTGTTAACTGAAGGGCAACAGTATCAGTTAAATTTGTATCCGAAAAAGAAGTGGAGCCTTTTATTGACTGATATTAAATAAGCATGTGCCCTTTGCATGATATGTATCTATTGGGCTTGAGAGAATTTATTCTGAAGTTTTATCTCCACTTAACCCCCACCCCATTTATCAAGCTGTGCTAAAGGTTTTTAGCGAGGGACGGTGAGGTAAGTGCTCAGATGCTTATTGGAATTCTATGAGTGTTGGAGCATAATGTCACTTATTCTGTTCAATATCTACCTCAAGCCACTAGCCAAACTGATTTGGTCAAAGTACACTCTACATCTAAGCAGATGACCTGCAGCTACTCATACCCATTGAATCTGATTCACCCACACCTCTGAATAATCTGACTATTTGTCTAACATCAGTTCAAGAATGGACTAAAAACAACAAACTTTGCCTGAACCAAAATAAAACCAAGCTTCTATGGGTCCCTAACACAAGTGGGGACATACCTGATATAAAAATATCTTGTGGGAATACCATGCCATATTGTTTCTTGTACCCCGCAAATGTCAACTGGGAATCATTGTGGTTTACATAAGACTAATAAGGTTAGCAACATAGACATTATGAATCATAGCAAGACTATAATGAAAACACCTTCCTAAATTGAAGATAGGAGGAAGTCTAATGTAAGCAGTTCAGGAGGCAGTTCTAAATTTTGGGGCCTTGAAACTCGAAGGTGGATTTGAAGAGTGATTTCCTCCAACTTGACGTGGAGAGAGAAGAGGTAGTTTATAGCATTGAGTGATTCTTGCGTTATAGAAGGAGTGTGAAACTTGGATGGCTGAAGTTAGCCCAGTTGAGCTTCCTGTGAACCATACATGCAATTTTAAATTGAATTCTATACTTGACTGGCAGCCAGTGTAGTTCTATCAGCAGGTTTGGGGTTCTCACACAGTATTGCTGAGTCCAATAATGTGTACTGAGAGCTGCAGTTTGTACTTTTCTCTGACCTTTTTAAGGCTATGTGATAAAATGTGTTTCCTGTTTTGCATCTTTCAAAGTGACAACAGACCAGATAAATTATTTAAGTAAAATTAAAGCTTTTCATCTGACTGATAGATTTCTAGATCTAAAGTGCTAATAGCAACCACCTTCTTCTATGTCACCTACTGCCAGTACTTTTTTCCAAGCCCCTTTTCACCCACAATATACATTTGCAAAGGATGTGCATTCATTAGCATGTATTTATTTAGCACATGCAAAATCAATTAATGTGTGTTAAGCTGATCTGTACACAGAAAAGCGTTCTAAAGCGTGTTTGAAATATTTTACTGAACAATCTGTGTGAAATGAGTCATAAAGAAACAGTGAAAATAAAAAAAAAAGCAATCGAAAGAACTGTGGAAAGAATGGAAATATGTTGCATGTACATCCCCTTGCTTTTCAAGAAGTACTCTGAAGAGATTAAAAGTTGATTAATTGAGCTGAATGTAAGTCAACGTTAGGCTGTTATTACAGATCTACCAGTCCTGTGCACAGGCTCAGAAAGAATGCTATCTAATGGATAGATAATTCCAATTTCTCCTCTGTGCAGCTATTTACTGTCATCAAGCAGACGTACTGCACTTGAAAGTAGCCCTGGAGGTAAACATTCTTAGAAATGTAATTATGTGGCTGAGCAAAATATAGTCACAGAGAGGCACACCACTTGTAAACCTCAAAGCAAATATTGAACATGGTATTATCCGTATAGCTTTATATGGGTAAGATAACTTAATAGTGGTAACCTATATCCTGCAATGGTATATCCAGTGCATCTAAAAATCTCTCTCCCCAATACATACACACACACATAGCTTATTCTGATATTGGATCATAGTCTCTCTACTATCCCTGTTTTGGACCTGTCCCCTGCCCACCGGAAATTCCCCTGCCCACCCAAAATTAAAAAGGCTAGTTTTGGCCCTATAAGTGATTCAGACGGTTAAATGTTAACCATGTTTGAAAGAAATGCTTTAAAAAGAATTGATGTGGGCAGTGCCCGATGTAGCTGCACAAGACCTTTTGAATATGTCTTCTCAGTCCCTAGCTCTCCCGTCTCCTTTTTTCAGCCTCCTATTTCCTTCAATCTACTTCCCGTTACCATCATTTCTACCTCTGTACTCATTGTTCTCTCACTCATCTTCTTGTCACTCCCCTTTTGATCTCTCCTATCTGGTTTTACCATTTCCAGAACCCCCTCCCCCCGGCCACTCATGTCAGACAATGAGTAGGGTGGGCTTTATCTCTCTAGCCCCTGTCCCTTTCTCTCATTCTAAAACTTTGATTGTCAATATATGATGTAACCTCATAAAGGATATAGCTTGTTTTAGAAGTCACATATAACCTAAGCTGCTGATATTCAAAGTTAGAACTCTAAACTCAATGTAATTATGCAATCCAGACCTATATTTATGAGTGTTACCCCATTACAAAACAAAAATGGTAGATTTGCTATAGTTGTTCTTTATCTTTATTTTCCGTTGTTTTTCACCCACACATCCAGGGGGGGTGGGAGCGGGAGGGGAGTATCTTTTGTTTTAGCATTATTTCTTATGGTAATGATGGATGGGGAGGGAATTTTTATGTTTAGTATAGATACAGATTGATTATAAGTACTTGGTTGATTATCATTATTTGTATATAAATTGTATTGCACTTTTTGTTGGCATTAAAAACTAAATAAAGTTTAAAAAAAATGGTGAGAACCTTTCTGAACCTTCTCTCTTCCCAATCCCAACCAGTGTTCCCTCTAAGCTGTGCATGGGAGTAAAGATTGTCTCCTTATATGAAAGGATGCATCTTATCAGTAGTACAAGACTAGCCCTAGGGGGTCATGGCAGCCATTTTGTTTCTCAGAGCTGGACAGGACTGCCTCTGTTCTAACCCACTACACCACCATCAATCACCTCTAGGTAAATCCTGAAGGCATTGAGGGGACTGGGGGTGTGTGGGGAGGGTTTCCATTGGTACTTGGGGGTGGGGCTTAGGCATGGGGAGGAGCTTAGTCAAATAATGGGATCTAGTGGAGTCAGAGGATTAAAAGTTGATATTGGGAGTGATGGGTGAGTTCAGGGTTGTAATCAGTGGTGGTAGGGTGTACGGCATTGTGATAAAGGGTGTCGGGAAGGTTCAGAGTTGTGATTAGGAGTTTCAGAGGGAATAAGATATTGGGGAGAAGACAAACCTCCACCATTTGAGCTGTGGCCACGCTCACACACTGCACCTTTTGAAGATAAAAGCTTTTGAAGATAAAATGGAAAAAATCTCAGCTGCAACATTTGACCACATCCATGATGAGATACTGTATATCAAATAAAGATTCTGTTTGATTGGGGTGATAAAGGTCAGGAGATAGTTTGAGAGCTAGTGTTTGAATGTTGAGCAATACATTCTCTGCTCTTTGCTGGGTGGCACAGATAGCAGCAGGAAGCTAAAATAATTCCTGAATGAATGGAAAAGGTGTGAAGTAACTGGAAGTAGAAATGACCTCAAGAAACTCATAACGGAAGGAAATGTGAAATGGTTTATTTGAACTTGATATAATGCCTTTTCCACAAATGGGTCAAGGTGTTTTACAATATATAAAACCAAAAAGTGTTAAAAAGGACACCATTAAATTTGAAAGGAAAGAGTATCATTCATTCAAATACATAAATAAAATAATACATTTTAAAATAATAAAATAACCTATATCTTTCAGTCTCTGTGTTCATGCAGTTGTAAGCACTGGCAAATATCTAAGTATCCTCCAAATGAAAAGCTAAACAAGAGAGGTTGATTTAAATTTTTTAAATGATAAAAATTTTGTAAATGGTGGCTCACAACATAGAAGTGGAGGTAGGTCATTCCATAGTTCTGGGGCAATGAATTAAAAAGCTGATGTTCTAGTGGATTCCCATTGGGTTTGTTTAGGGGTTTGGGAGGACCAGACAATTTGCGTCTAAGGAAGGGAGATCCCAAGAATGATAAAGGATAACAGATATAAAGTTAGGACCCAAAGTGGTGAACTGGGTCAGAAACTGGCTGTCGGACAGACGCCAGAGAGTGGTGGTTAATGGAAGTCGCTCGAAGGAAGGAAAGGTGACTAGTGGAGTCCCTCAGGGTTCGGTGCTGGGGCCAATCCTGTTCAATATGTATGTGAGTGACATTGCTGAAGGGTTAGAAGGAAAAGTGTGCCTTTTTGCAGATGATACCAAGATTTGTAACAGAGTAGACACCGAAGAGGGAGTGGAAAATATGAAAAAGGATCTGCAAAAGTTAGAGGAATGGTCTAATGCCTGGCAACTAAAATTCAATGCAAAGAAATGCAGAGTAATGCATTTTGGGATTAATAATAGGAAGGAACCGTATATGCTGGGAGGAGAGAAGCTGATATGCATGGATGGGGAGAGGGACCTTGGGGTGATAGTGTCCGAAGATCTAAAGGCGATAAAACAGTGTGACAAGGCAGTGGCTGCTGCCAGAAGGATGCTGGGCTGTATAAAGAGAGGCGTAGTCAGTAGAAGGAAGAAGGTGTTCATGCCCCTGTACAGGTCATTGGTGAGGCCCCACTTGGAGTATTGTGTTCAGTTTTGGAGACCGTATCTGGCAAAAGACGTAAGAAGACTTGAGGCGGTCCAGAGGAGGGCAACGAAAATGATAGGAGGCTTGCGCCAGAAGACGTATGAGGAGAGACTGGAAGCCTTGAATATGTATACCCTAGAGGAAAGGAGAGACAGGGGAGATATGATTCAGACGTTCAAATACTTGAAGGGTATTAACGTAGAACAAAATCTTTTCCAGAGAAAGAGAAATGGTAAAACCAGAGGACATAATTTGAGGTTGAGGGGTGGTAGATTCAGGGGCAATGTTAGGAAATTCTACTTTACGGAGAGGGTAGTGGATGCCTGGAATGCGCTCCCGAGAGAGGTGGTGGAGAATAAAACTGTGACTGAGTTCAAAGAAGCGTGGGATGAACACAGAAGATTTAGAATCAGAAAATAATATTAAATATTGAACTAGGCCAGTTACTGGGCAGACTTGCACGGCCTGTGTCTGTGTATGGCCGTTTGGTGGAGGATGGGCAGGGGAGGGCTTCAATGGCTGGGAGGGTGTAGATGGGCTGGAGTAAGTCTTAACAGAGATTTCGGCAGTTGGAACCCAAGCACAGTACCGGGTAAAGCTTTGGATTCTTGCCAAGAAATAGCTAAGAAGAAAAAAAAAAAAAAAATTTAAATTGAATCAGGTTGGGCAGACTGGATGGACCATTCGGGTCTTTATCTGCCGTCATCTACTATGTTACTATGTTATAAAGGCTGGCCTGAATATAATGTTTTATGTGTCAGAATAAGAATTTTATTGATAATACAGTACTGAACTGGTAACCAATGCATTCTTAAGAAAAGTGGTATTATATGATCAAAACGACGTGCAAGGCATAACATACAAATAGCAATATTTAGGATATTTTGTAAGTGTTTTTTGTTTTAAATTATTTATTTATTGCTTTTCAACATATTCACAAGCATCCACTTGTTCTGGAAATATAGAGAATAAGATAATTAACACAGAAAAGAATATTATAATATCCTTAAAAAAAGAAGAAAACAATAATCTCTTCTTCAGACCACAAGATTATTCTGGAGGAAGCAAAGAAAGATAAGCAGATCCTCAATAAGGTATTACTAATTAGGTAAATATGCTTAACGGGTTATAACATCAAAGCATTTAAACTGACCCTAGACATTCTGGATTAACTTCTTGGTATCCAGAAAGGCTCGGAGCTGATCGGAAGTAAAAAAAGATAAACTTTATCCCAACATATTTGACAAGACTGCTAACTTAATAAGAAAGTAGCCCCCAATGCTTGAACTTCTTGTCTCATATTCAAAAATAATTTTCTATGTTCTTGAGTTGTCTTCGTCACATCAGGGAAGACCCAGATTTTTTGACCAAGAAATAGAGCTTGTGAAAATCATAAAAACATGCACATTACAGCATTTAAATTGTGCTCAAATACAAATGAGACAAGAAGGATAGAACGAGATTCAATTTCTACTGAGGACAAATTGTTCATATCAAGAGATTATAAATTATCACTTCTGGGAAAATTTTCTGGCTTCTGTTTTTTCAGGAAGATAGTAAATTCTATTTATAGGAGGCATGGTTTCTGGTGGAAATTTCAAAATTTCTGCAGGTATTTTTAAAATATCAGCTGGTGATATTCCTGCTGACCTAGGAAAATTAAGTAGCCTGAGATGTAACCATTTAATGAAGTTTTTGATTTGTTCAATTTTCCTTTGAATAAATATTTTATCTTTAACAACATTCCCTGTTAAATTTTGGAGAGGATATTTCTTTATCCGTTTGTTCAAATTTGTTGGCAGTTTGAGTTCTAATAGACTCAACTGATGAAGTTAAGTCATCAATCTTACTCACAACCACCGAAAACTCTGCTGTAGATTTGGTTACCACCACTTCCAACCTTTGCAGCATACTCCAGGCACCATCCAGCGTCACCACCACAGGGGAGCCACTTCCTTCTGCTCCCAAGTTGACCTGACTGTCGGCACAGCTCCCTCTCTGTGTGGCTGCATTGACCCACCCTGGGTTAAAGCCACAGCGCAGTCGCTGAATTCTGACGTCGGATGCAGTGGGGGTAGGGTGAACGGAGAAGACAATGATGTCTCTAGCTCCAAAACTCCAGAGGCTCCTTCCTCCGAAGTAAAAGCAAGCAGCTCAGCTCAACAATTGATGGTGAACTGGCCATAAAGCGGTCCATCTTCATCTGCCCAGATGAGGGATTCAGCCAAACTGAGCCCTTTCGCTTTGTATGCGGCATTGTGCTTTCATGGTCCAGTGGTAAAAACCGCCAACCGCCGTCGAATTGTAGGAGGAAAATCAGGTAATCAGGATAGACAGAGCGCTCGTTGACCACTAACCCGCCGTCATCTTGCTTCCTCTGGGTTGGTGACCTTTTCACTTGTAAGCGTTTTAACCATGTAGTAATAATGCCTGCAAGAGCAAAATTGCAGTAATCCAACTTTGGCATAATAAGTGCATGGATGAGAGTGTCTAGTGCAGCAAAGTCCAAAAATTAGCAAAGTTAATATAACTGACAGAGAGTGATAAAAAGGATTTGATAATATGAGAGATATGCTCCTGAAAATTGAATTGTGAATCAATAATGACTCCAAGTTAACGAAAACTTTTAACTGGTTTAATTGGAATATTAAAAAGAACTAGATGATTATGTAAGAGAACCTGTAATTCAAATGACAGTCTTGTCAGGATTGAGAACAAGATGATAATAATGTAGCCAAGTTGAAAGGATCAAAAGGTAAGACTGAAGAGGGGACAAGATTTAATGGAGAACAGGAGAATATCAAATCTCATATCTGGTGAGTTACAAATGACTTATGACGGTGTCTTTTTAAAAAGTTAGTAGTGCTGGGAAACTCCCTACATTTTAAAGTTATTGCAAAGGCTAACTTCAGCACACGTTTGTAACCAACATCACTTTTTTTATCTTTTTCCCTCAAATGACACATTAAGGGCCTGATTCTGTATAGGACGCCTGGTCTCAGCAGCCCCCTAAGCGGCTTTTGAGACTCGCACACGGGCATCCTATATAGAATTGCATCTGTCCTGATGGACAGACACACAACCCCATATAACCACCCCTATTCTCTATATGGCGCCCATGTCACAGGCGCTGGTTAGAGAATCGCATTGCCGCTGAGCTAATCGTATTAAGGGAATCTCCCTGCTGCAATCAGTGTAGCAGCCACAACAGGGAACATGTCGTATTCTCCCCCCTGCAAAGTCTGCCGGCAGAAGGGATACCTACTCCCTCATGACGGAACCCCTGAAGCCCTCCCCCTCCCAACTATCCACAGCAGGAGTAGTGCCCAATTCCTCCTACCACAAAGGCAAACCCTCCCCACACAGTCCAAGGCAGGAGGGATGCCCACTCCCTCCTGCTCCCACTCTCCAAGGTATCTCCCGGCAGGAAGGATGCCCACTCCCTCCAGCTGCTGGCCCCATCGTCCCCCGAACCCCAACAAAGAGAGGTGGCAGAGCAGTTTTAAATGTTTATGTAGTGGGAAAGGAAGCACAGATCTTTGTTAAGTCCTGTCTGGTAGGTGTCAAAATATTTTATCATTTTGATTTCAAAAGGTATTACGTTCTTGGATTTCTCTTCAATATTTGCACTCGTCCCAGCCCAATGGAACATACTCACTCTGGGTTCTAGCCTGCTTCATGTTTAAATTTCTAAGGTCAAGTTTAAAAACAGAATGCCTTACAGTCCATTCCATATTGCTGCAAAATATGCATATTAATGATACCTTCCCCAGCTGTACTGACTTCAACTGTATGTGGAGACATATGTTTTTCCTTCTGGCAGTGGTTTAATATCACAGATTTATATGATACGATGATAATTTCTCCTTGAGAGCACAAAACTAACTTTCAGCTCTGCTGTTTTGAACAAACAGTACTGAACCTTAGTCCTAACAGTTCTTCTCATTACTGCATGACACCCTCAGGGCTGCTGATCCTAACACCATTGCAAAGGTGAATATGTAACTCGTGATATGTTGGCAGCTCTACTCAACACCTTCTCCTGAAAGCTTATTCTGTAAAGAGAACAGCTCCAATGTATAAATAAATACAGCTCACCACACATTCCCCCTATGCCAATTTAATGGGGGCTAGATTGCCTTTCCCAGCTTGATTGCCTTTCCCTACACATTTATTAAATACATTTATACAGGAGACAGATTGTCTTATCATAGCCGCAAAAGTATGTGCTCATTTCATTTGCTAAGTGGTGCATACATGGCTTAGTACAAAAAAAAACCAAATATTGGAAAACTATGACCTTCAATGATTCTTCTTTAAAACGCTGTGTGTGCCCACCAACAGGATCAAAGCGTAAATCGGCAGTTCTTTCCTTCTGCCATCCTTGCTTCACTTTTGCATTATAGTCTAAGGTTAGGATTTGAAGGGTGATTAGGATAAGGTTTGTTTCTGGGCTGGGCTGACAAAGGGATATTTGTGGGATTTCTTGTGAATGATGAAAATGCTGTAAGCTTTATCATTATTATTATTATCCACCTTGGGTGTGTTTTCAAAAAGGCAGAATGTAAGTGTTCCCAAATAAATATCTTATGTATACTCTTATCAATTAAGGATGCAAATTTTTAGAGTACATTTAGTGAATTAGGATGCCTCAAAAATTAGGTGCCCAAGCTATTTATATTTTAACTGGCCTCTGGATAGTATTGTCTGATACTATCTGCGTAATAAAATGTAAGAGGAAGGGCAGTGTATGGCCCAATCAAAAAATTTGCCAGATAGTGCTAACAGTTAAATTAATACGGTCACCACTGCTACTAATTAATATTCACCATTTAGTACACTTAAAATCAGTTTAAACACATCTTAACCTATGAAATAAAAGATATAAATTTGATTTGTCCACTTCTGCCATATGCATCGCCAGAGAAGAGCGACAAAAATGGTAAGAGGCATGGAAAACTTTTCATACGCTGACAGGTTGGAAGGGCTGGGGCTTTTCTCCCTGGAGGGGAGGAGACTTAAAGGAGACATGATGGAAACTTTCAAAATTATGAAAGACATGGGGAAGGTGGACAGGGACAGATTCTTCAGACTGTGGGGAGCTGCAGGTGCAGAGGGGCACTCGGAGAGGCTGAAGGGGGACAAGTTTGGAGCAAATACCGGGAGGTTCTTCTTCGCTCGGAGGGTGGTGGACACATGGAACGCGCTCCTGGAGGTTGTGATAGGGCAGAGTATGCTACGGGGATTCAAAGAAGGATTGGATAAATTCTTAAAGGATAGAGGGATTGAAGGGTACAGATACAAGTAGAAATAGGTTAGGAAGAGTATAGATAGAAGAAAAAGGGGATTATAGGGCTAAGTCAAGGAACACCTGACAGGTCATAGACCTGATGGGCCACCGCGGGTGCGGGCTCCTGGGCGCGATGGACCTCTGGTCTGACCCAGTGGAGGCAACTTCTTATGTTCTTATGTTCTTATTTGCACAAGTAAAGATTTTCTAACACTTTAAAATTTTTTATTAAAATGTGTGAATCAGATTGAGAAATGGCAGGCAGATAGAAAAACTAAAAACTGACAAATCCCCGGGTCCGGATGGAATCCATCCAAGGATTCTGAAGAAATTAAAGAAGGAGATAGCGGAACTACTGCATCAAATTTGCAATCTATCCCTGAAAACAGGCATGATCCCGGAGGACTGGAAGATAGCCAACGTTACGCCCATCTTTAAAAAGGGATCAAGAGGTGACCCGGGAAACTACAGACCGGTGAGTCTGACCTCGGTTCCGGGGAAAATGGTGGAAGCACTGATAAAAGAAAACATCGATGAACATTTTGAAAGAAACGAACTTCTGATAACCAGCCAACATGGTTTCTGCAAGGGGAGATCATGCCTAACGAACTTATTGCACTTCTTCGAAGGAATTAACAAATGGATGGACAAAGGAGACCCCATAGACATCATATATCTAGATTTCCAAAAAGCCTTTGACAAGGTGCCCCATGAACACCTACTCCGGAAACTGAAGAACCATGGGGTGGAAGGAGACGTATATAGATGGATCAAAAACTGGTTGGCGGGTAGGAAACAGAGGGTAGGAGTGAAGGGCCACTACTTGGACTGGATGAGAGTCACGAATGAGGTCCCGCAGGGCTCGGTGCTCGGGCCGTTGCTATTTAATATATTCATAAATGATCTAGAAACAGGGACGAAGTGCGAAATAATAAAATTTGCAGACGACACCAAACTATTTAGTGGAGCTCGGACTAAAGAGGACTGCGAAGAATTGCAAAGGGACTTGAACAAACTAGAGGACTGGGCGACAAGATAGCAGATGAAGTTCAACGTTGAGAAATGTAAAGTATTACATGTGGGAAACAGAAACCCGAGGTACAACTATACGATGGGAGGGATGTTATTAAATGATAGTACCCAAGAAAGGGACTTGGGGGTAATGGTGGACATGACAATGAAGCCGATGGCACAGTGCGCAGCGGCCGCTAAGAAGGCAAACAGAATGCTAGGCATAATCAAGAAGGGTATTACAACCAGAACAAAATAAGTTATCCTGCCATTGTATCGGGCAATGGTGCGTCCGCATCTGGAGTACTGCATCCAATATTGGTCGCCGTACCTTAAGAAGGACATGGCGTTACTTGAGAGGGATCAGAGGAGAGTGACGCGTCTGATAAAGGGGATGGAAAATCTTTCATACGCTGAGAGATTGGAGAAACTGGGCCTCTTTTCCCTGGAGAAGAGGAGACTTAGAGGGGATCATGAAGGGCATAGAGAGAGTAGAGAGGGACAGATTCTTCAAACTTTTGAATAATAAAAGAACAAGAGGGCAGTCAGAAAAGTTGAAAGGAGACAGATTCAAAATGAATGCTAGGAAATTCTTCTTTACCCAACGTGTGGTGGACACCTGGAATGCACTTCCAGAGAGCGTAATAGGGCAGAGTAAGGTACTGGGGATTCAAGAAAGGATTGGACAATTTCCTGCTGGAAAAGGGGATAGAGGGGTATAGATAGAGGATTACTGCACAGGTCCTGCACCTGTTGGGCCGCCGCGTGAGTGGACTGCTGGGCACAATGGACCTCAGGTCTGACCCTGAGGCAGAGGCATTGCTTATGTTCTTATGTTAATATGATAGAATGCGTAGGGAAGTTCTGGTCCCCTTTAAGCACATTCCCTCACAGGGTTACCTTAAGAAACTCGCCTCTAGAGTATTCAGCAGGAAGGGTGTCGTCCAGCTAAGGAAGATAAAAATCCAGAGGAGAGGCAAGCCAGGGAGACATAGAAAAAGAAGAAGCAAAACTCCCAAGTATACCTCCATGACTTATAGGCAAATGACCAAAAGACTTGTCTCATTTCAAAATTGTGGAATGTGTGACTTTTCTGGCCCTTTTCTTGTTTATTTAAAACTGAACTCCAAGTTTATATTCTTGTGTAGACTGTGACTTTCTGCAGCCTGGCAGGAGCCAGTCCATTTTGATAGTTAGAACTGAACAGTAAGATGATTTATGTTTAATCCTGAGTTTCCAGACTTACAAAGAGCACAGATGCCTTTGTATATGTATTCTGCCTCCTTGCTTAAATTATGTGTGTGTGGGGAGTGGGGGGGGGGGGGGGAGCTACGAGAGCACTGATGAAGAGGGATGAATTTGGACTCGGTATATTTATAGTCTTCCCTGCTCGCTATTGGAACTAAAAAATAAGCTTCAGGTAAGTGTGACGATTGAAAATAAGTGCTGTTTCACTATTTGTTGAAAAATGAGCATGAAGAGCTACTAGGTAGCCATTTTCTGAGCACTATCACAATATCAGAATTTGCACATTTTAGTTGCTTTTTTAAATGTGGATTTTTGGAAAAACATATTTCAGCAGAAGATTGTTTCAGGACTGAAGTATTGGAATATATAATAACCTGGGACTATATGACATATTTAACTCCTGTTTTTGGATATCTGAGAGGAAGTGACAGGCACAGAACACGCTATGGCATAGACCAGCAGTAGAACCTCACAACTTCAGTGATATATGTGATCTCAGAAGCTTACAGGCAAGAGCAAAGTGGAAATGTCCAATCAGATTGGTGCACAAAAAAGTGTCTTTCAACTCACCTGATAAATCCAATGGTCTTTATTAATCCAAATTAGCTCATACATCCAAAGCAACTCAACGACTCGACATGATCATGTTTCGGCCACCCGGCCTGCATCAGGAGTCTTAGGAGTCTTTGGGTATCAAATAGTCTCAAATGGTCTAAAGCAAAATGAACAAACCGTTGCTCCGAATCTGTAACACCACAGAATAACACAGCTTTGCATGTATGAGCTAATTTGGATTAATAAAGACCATTGGATTTATCAGATGAGTTGAAAGACACTTTTTTGTGCACCAATCTGATTGGACATTTCCACTTTGCTCTTGCCTGTTTGATTTTGTGGAATTGCTTCCTCTGTTTTATTATCCCTGAAGCTTATACATAACGACATTTTTAGATATTTGGGATGATTCAATAAAAGTATCACTACCTGCAAAGATGTTTGTATTGGAAATAAAACCTAGAAACACCTAACTAGATGCCTGCACCAATAATCTGAACGATAAAGGATCAAAATATTTTTTATGGTTCTTAATTTCCACAGTGTAAAAAAGCATTTTTGTACCACTAAGTTCATGTATTCTGCTAGTGTTAAATGTCGGTCTAGTGTGACTCCCAGAATTTTGATAGATTTAATAATCGGGTAGTCATGACCTTTAAGATGAGGCAATGAGTTTGTTATTTTGTCGTTGGGACTAGCCAAGAAAAGGTTGGCTAGTCCCAGTGACAAAATAACAAACTCATTCTTTTGACCTTTTCTAGGGCCGCTATATCTTTCTTGAGATAAGGAGACCAGAATTGACAAACTGCAGACCTCACAGCATACCCTGAAGAAAGCCACAGCATGATGGCTTAAATGTCTGTTCTACCTACTCAGATGCGGTGAGTCCCAGACAACAGCAACAATCATGACGCCATCAGCCGCAGACTAACAGAATATTTATTTGTTTTTTTAAATCTATTTTTAATACATGATTCCACTTAATCTAAGTGGACTACAACAAGCATACTGTATATATTTTACATAAACAAGTCTAAAAAACATTACAGACATTACAAACTAACTGCCAATACATCACAGTTCAGAGGACATTGCATTCATCATAAACTTTTAGCTGCCAAAAATCCTTTAAACAGTAAAAAACAGATCTAAAATCCAGAGGAAGACTACTACTGAAAATATTCATTCTAATAAAATGCTTTGACAAAAAAATGTGTTTTCAACAACTTTTTAAATACTTTCACGTTACTACATAACCTCAAAGAGCCTTGAAGAGCCTGGAAGAGGACCAGCTACAGAAATAGCTATAGACCATTCAGATACATTGGTTACTATGTTGCATTTTGGCTACAGTTCCAACTACATTTGTAATGATATTTAATAAAGACACGTGGAGAGACTTCTTTTAAAAAGTCTGTCTAAAAACCCCATTCCTGCTCATGACATCCAAAAATAAGTTCATCTCGCAGGGCTCAAAACATCCCCAAAAAAGTCTATCTTCCTCTCCCTCCCCCCAGGCTGGCCTCTCATGCTCTTCTCCCCCTCCTCCCAAGCATGTAAATATATGAGGCACTCTTCTACTAAATTACATCTTATTCCGTTCCCTCTTCCTCCTCCTTCTAAAGGGCTTTGAGGACTCTGATTCACACCTGGACCTATCCAAATGATGTCTTGGTGGGCTAGGGTAGGTTGGGCTGCTGCCTGTCCTGGCTCAAAGGCTCAAAATGGCGGCTGCGCCTCTCACAGTAGTCTTGCAAGAGTTTGTGGTCACCATTTAAACTATGGAATTGGCGCAAGAAGCAATGAATGGGGATCACTGGTGCCTGATCTACTTTAGACCACCAGGGCACCATTTGGCTAGGTCCGGGGAGACAGATAGTGAGAGGCTTTTTTCTTGGAGTAGACCAGGCAGCTTTCACAGTACCCTGGAGTGAGAAATGCAGGGGAGGGGAGTTCTGGGTAGGGCAGGGGGGTGAGTGGAAAGACTTGGCTTATACTCTCTGAATGCATGAGAGGAGGGGACTTTGGCATGTGACTTAGTATGTCTACAAGCACGTCCTCGGATCTCCCCTTCCACTATGTCCAACGTGTCACCCCAAATCTCCCTTTCCACCCTCCATACTCAGAATGTATGCCAATCTCCCTTCCTACCCTCTTCTATGCCCAGCATGCCTCAAGATTTACCCTCCCACATTCCCCCCCATCTCTCCTCCTACCTTCCTCCATGTCTAGAATGTCACCATGACCTCCATTTCCCATCTTCCTCCTTGTCCAGTATGTTCCTATAATCTCCCTTCCCACCTTCCTCCATGCCCAGCATGCTCCCCTATCTCCCTTCCCATCTTCCTCCATGCCCAGCATGCTCCCCTATCTCCCCTTCCCACCTGTCTCCATGCCCAGCATGACCACCCTGATTTCCCTATGCACCTTGCCTCTGTGTCCAGCATATCCCCATCTTCTCTTTTCAGTGTGGGTCCTCGGAGCTCAAGTGCGTGCTAGGCCTCCTTCAGTCCTGCCCCTCTGATGCAGCTTCTGAGGTCATAGGGAGATGAGACCAGCAAACACTGAACAAGCATATGATCCCAATGATCTGCACAGCAATTATTTTTGTGCCACTTCTTTCCTGTTCAGATGGGGAAAGAGGGGGGTGGGAGGGAGTGTGAACAGATGGAAGAATATGTTTGCCACATGTTCTGGGGAAGGGGGAGAAGATGTTCCTTGCTTCCATCCTGGTCTCTGGGGTTGGGGGTTGTCAGCATTAGTATGCTGACATATTCAAAGTGAAGGGTTCTGGGATATTATATTAAGCAATCTGACCCTTGACATGCCACTGCAAGCAGACTAGATGACTCCTAAAGTATCCTGAAGCACTTAACTTTCAAAAGATATGATAAAGACAGGTGCTTAAGTATAACAAATAAACTCGGACAGAATGGTTCCATCAACAATGGTCACATCTCTTTGTCAACTGAGGGCCATTGTTTGAAACAAATATCAAATTCTGACAGAGAGATACTGGAGAATACTATTTATATATTAAAAAATTTATATACTGCATAAAAGACTGGCTTCAATCCCCTGGGTCTCTTCTTTCTGCTTACCTATACTCCCACCCATTCAGACACACACACATCATTTAAATTCAAGTCTATAAGGACAGACACACATTCCTGCCTCCCTCTCTTCATAGAAACTCAGACTTGAATTAAAGCACAGTTCTAAACTTTAACAATTCAAATGTGATGAATGGCTTGGACAGCGATTACTTATCTCTTAAAGTAGACCATTGTTCCTACTACTTCAAAAATCAAGCTGCCAATATAAGAGCTGTGTAAGGCGTCTTGAGTGCCTCCTCCGACATTGGCAGGCCAGCGTTTCGCTATTCACTACATCAGGGTGGTGTTCTTCTGTAATAAACAAAAAAATAGTTTCTTGTATGCCTCGCAGCACATGGGTTCACTGCTATTAGCTGTTTTGCACTTAATATTCACCTCATAGACTAGAAAGCCAGCATAAACTGTGACGTTAAAGATCCTGATGTCACTTGTCATTTAAACTGAGACTGCTGAGCCAAGCGGCCATCAGCCCCGATATATCTGTCACGCCACTTCGCCTTCCCAGGCTCTAACCGTACACGCAGTGCCCACCTGTTTGCCTACCCCTCCCCAAAAGGATGCATCTACAAAAGATTCTTCGACAAAACCCTCTCTTTCCAAGTTGGCAAATGGAATGACTGCTTGTCTACTCTCATCTCTCTTGCCCCAACTTATCTATCCTTCAGGAAATCTCTCAAATCATACCTCTTTGATAAATTCCTCTAACCCCCGCCCTCCCTACCAAACTAATAATCCCAACCTCGCCTCCCTCCCTACCCTTCCATCCCTTCTTCCCCGGTTGTTTTTCCTTTCCCCTTTCTGCACCCTCCTTGCAACAGTTATTGGATCATTTTGTAATTGTCACTGGTTTATACCATACACTTGTTAACTAATTCTCTGTACCTTCATTGCATAAATTGCTCTGAACTGTTTTCTGATATTCTGTAACTTCGCTGTAAATGTACAGTCTCTTAACCTGTAAACCGCTCTGAACTGTTTTGTGGTATTGCGGTATACAAAAATAAAGTTATTATTATTATCTTTGCCGCTGAGCTAAGCACTAAAGTCAGTGCTGATCTGCAGTAAGTAATGTCCATACGAAAGCCTTGTTTAGAGTAAGGCAGTTATGAGGCTTATTGAAACTATTTTATGTTTATTACAGAAGAACATGACCTACCACCCTGATGGAGCGAACAGTGAAACGCAGGCCTGCCAATGTCGGAGGAAGGCACTCAGGACACCTTACACAGTTCTTATATTGGCAGTTTGATTTTTGAAGTAGTAGGGACAATGAAGTCTACTTTAAGAGATAAGTAATCACTGCCCAAGTCATTCATCACATTTGAATTGTTAAAGTTTAGAACTGTACTTTAATTCAAGTCTGAGTTTAACTTCCATCAGTATTGAGATTTAAAAGTGCTTCACACACAAAAAGGTTTTTTTAGAAGCTGGTGAGGTATTTACCCTTTCTAGTCCTTCAGCAAGATTTGTTCTGACTGAGGATGGGGGATCTGATGCTTTTTTCCTCCTTGTTGAAATGTATCCTTATTATCCCGTTGCGGAACCTGGGCTCTCTCCAACTATTCCGCAAGCAACTGAAAACTTGGCTCTTCTCTAACATGTAATTCTATTTTTCCCCTTACTCTTCCATTCTATATATAAGCTCATGTAAACCTTTTCCTTTCTCTTCTTATATTTTAAGTTCTTGTAAACCGTGCCGAGTTCCACTTCCGTGGAGAGGATGCGGTATATAAACTTAAGGTTTAGTTTAGTTTAGATTAGTTTAGTAATGCTTGGTACTGGATTTAAAACTAATATCCACATTTAACGTAACAAAAGAAGGGACGAAGTGTGAGATAATAAAATTTGCAGACGACACCAAACTATTCAGTAGAGCTTGGACTAAGGAGGACTGTGAAGAATTGCAAAGGGACTTGAACAAATAGAGGAATGGGCGACGAGATGGCAGATGAAGTTCAAATGTGGGAAGCAGAAACCTGAGGTACAACTATACGATGGGAGGGATGTTATTGAATGAGAGTACCCAAGAAAGGGACTTGGGGGTAATGATGGACATGACAATGAAGCCGACGGCACAGTGCGCAGCGGCCGCTATAAGAGCGAATAGAATGCTAGGTATAATCAAGAAGGGTATTACTACTAGAACAAAAGATGTTATCCTGCCATTGTATCGGGCAATGGTGCGTCTGCATCTGGAGTACTGCGTCTAATATTGGTCACCGTACCTTAAGAAGGATATGGCGTTACTTGAGAGGGTTCAGAGGAGAGCGACACGTCTGATAAAAGGGATGGAAAACCTTTCATACGCTGAGAGATTGGAGAAACTGGGTCTCTTTTCCCTGGAGAAGAGGAGACTTAGAGGGGATATGATAGAGACCTACAAGATTATGAAGGGCATAGAGAGAGCAGAGAGGGACAGATTCTTCAAACTTTCAAAAAATAAAAGAACAAGAGGGCATTTGGAAAAGTTGAAAGGGGACAGATTCAAAACAAATGCTAGGAAGTTCTTCTTTACCAAACGTGTGGTGGACATCAGGAATGCGCTTCCAGAGGACGTAATAGGGCAGAGTACGGTACTGGGGTTTAAGAAAGGATTAGACAATTTCCTGCTGGAAAAGGGATAGAAGGGTATAGATAGAGGATTACTGCACAGATCCAGGACCTGTTGAGCCACCGCTTGAGCAGGCTGCTGGGCGTGATGGACCTCAGGTCTGACCCAGCGGAGGCATTGCTTATGTTCTTATGTATATATTTTGGATTTAGTTTAAAGGAACCTACTCTTCCTGCATTATTTTTGAGAGATCACCCAACTATTTACCCTTCTCCATTGAGAATATTGACCATTTAAACCCACTCTGATTTCTACCTTTCAACCAGTTCAAAATCCATAATAGGACATTACCTCCTATCCCATGACTTTCTAATTTCCTCAGAAGTCTTTCATGAGGTACATTGTCAAATGCCTTTTGAAAATCCAAATACACAATATCAACCAGCTCACCTTTATCCACATGTTCATTCATCCCTTCAAAGAAATGCAGTAGATTGGTAAGGCAAGATTTATATACAGTATAGTGGGTACTCAAATCTGATTGGTTGGAGCTTGAGGTGCATAAGGCAGGAAAGTCACCAATTTGAATTTTGATGAGAAAATCAGTTGGTATATTTTTCCCATAGAATGGAAAATTCTCTGGTGAGTTGAAAGATGCTCTCCCCATGAAGCTGGGTTATATGCTTTCTTAGGTCCAAGGCTGGCATGATGCTTGTAGTTTTTCGGGTTTCATTTGTTGAGCCCCAGCAGAAAACTACAGCTGTCAGTGGCAGTGCTTTGGACCACCAATGCCAGCACCCCTGGCATGCTCTGTTCTTGAGCATGAAATGAGCAAGCATGAAAGCTGAGAACACCCATAGTGCCAGCATTGGCAGCGTGGAGCTCTGCCATTGTCTGTCATAGATTTCTGATACAGGTTCAGCAGGTTGTGGATGCCTTCAGCTGGTGTGGCTTTTGGATTCCACCAATGATGCACCTCTGCTGAATGGATCTAAGGCAAAAGTAGATGGGACCAGGCCCGCCCAGGCCCACCTATGCTACACCCCTGCAATAGATGCCTGAAAGCGAGTTACCCCACTATGAAATCATCATCACAGATTTCCCTGTTAATATATAGTGCAATATCAGGCTAGTAAATATATATTTTGGGAACCATCACATCTAACTTCTTTTTCGGCTTCAAAAAAGTTCTTCAGTGCTAACTCCCTCTGCTGCAGTTATGGAAGTTGTATGGAATAATTTGCTTGCTGCAACTGTTAGCACTAGGACTTTTTTCTTTATTTCTTTTTTAATTTTCTTTATAAATATCCTCCTATTGATTTCCAAATTTAATTGTGTACCTTAACTCTAACTGCCTCTTTTACAAAGCCGTGCCAGCAGCTGCCACGCGGCAACAGCCCCGAAGCCCTTTAAATCTCTATGGGCTTCGGGGCCGTTAGCACAGAGCAGCCGCTAGCATGGCTTTGTAAAAGAGGCCCAAAATATATATTCTTCTTGCTTACCTTGATCCCCTTTATCAAACCACGTTAGGGTTTTTTTTATCACTGGCCGCTTCAGTAAAAACTCCTACTCTCTTAGGAATTTTATGAGGGTCGGAGTTTTAACCCTTGCAGCTGGTGATTAAAAAAAAAAACCAACTAACCTGGCTTGATAAAAGGAGGCCTTTATTAGAATAAATAAGTTGTTGTCTTGACTATTACAGCTTTTCTGTACAAATATTATTGCTTGATTGTATTTTTGTTGAAACCTATAAATACTTTTTTTTTTTTTAAGTTACTATCTTAGAGCCCAGTCATGCTCCTGAATTAACTCTGGCCGCAACTGTATTAGTAAGTTATGTGGTTGCCTATCTCTGATCTGTAAGTTCTCATTTTATTTCTTCAGAGCCTTCATTTGTACTTTTCCATTTCATGTCTCTGTGTGCCAGAGAGAAAAAAAATGAACAATAAAATTGTGCTTGTTATTTTTATCTCATTCAGTATTAGAATTTTTTTTCTTCACAGGAGAAATAAAGATGTCAATGCACTTTAATTATACCCACATCTTTTCAGACTGTCAGCACAGCTTTCCTAATTGCTCTTCCTTTCTCACAAAACAGTGACCTTTTTGCGTAAACAATATGTTCTTATTTCTTACTGATATTTATTCTAAGCTATCTCTTACTATCTTATCTTGCACAAATATGTCACTGTTTCTTCTCTAAGTAATTTATATTCTACTTCTCATTAAGCAATTAAACAATGAAAGATGTCTATTATTTTTCTTATCTCATATAGAAGGACTTAGAATCTACTTTTCATACTTTTCCAGCCTTTCCAGTGGTTAATGAAAGATTAGCAGCTGTGAGCAGCATTCAGGCACTGTAAAATGCAGCCATTAATCCAGCCACAGAAAGGGGTAGATTCTGTACAGGGCACCCACATTTAGGTGTCAAGAGAGTGCATGCTAAACTCCTACTTGTATAAAAAGTGCATGCATAAATTTGGGTGCACACACAATTTAATCGAATAACAAGCTAATTAGCACCGATAATTGGCATTTCAACAAGCAATCATTGGCACAAGTCAAAAAAGGGGGTGGCGAAATGGGCAGGTCATGGGTGGATCAGGGAAATTCATTTAAATTATGCATTTAAGGGCATCCTAACAAACAAAAAACACCGTGAGGTGGTCTACGCCACAAAGGCGGTCCTTACTTCCACAGCAATGGACCTAGGTGCCACAAAAGTCAATGGACATAGAACAAAACAGTGGAAGCAGGTCCTGGACTCCAGGAGTAAAAATGTCGCCATTTATTGGTGTTCAAAACAAATCAATAACACAATAAAATCAAAATCCGACAGATGCCAGCAAGATAAAAACATCAAAACATCAAAATTGTACTGT
The DNA here is from genome assembly GCF_902459505.1 of Geotrypetes seraphini. Lineage (NCBI taxonomy): Eukaryota > Metazoa > Chordata > Amphibia > Gymnophiona > Dermophiidae > Geotrypetes > Geotrypetes seraphini. The sequence continues at coordinate 137,195,409 of NC_047085.1, forward strand.
GTTTGAGGTAAACAGACCCTACACGGTCAGTGTTTCGGCAAAGAATTGCCTTCCTCAGGGGTCTCTATACTAGAACAGATGTGGTGAAAATGAAACTGCCAAAAGGAGCTATTATGCAACAGATTGTGAGAAAATAGATTACTTTGTAATTTTTTTAACATGTACATCGCTTAGAATTTAGATTAAGCGATTAATCAAATTATTATTAAACTTGAAACTTGAAACTTGTATTAGTGATCTCCCATGTTATTATATAAAAAATGGTGCAGCAGGGGAGAAGTATATGAAAGCCAAACTATGGGCTAGATTCACAAAACAAACCAATCGTGTAGTGATTGATTTGCGAACCCTTTGTGACCTGATTTCCCTCCAGCCCGATTCACTTACCTCTCTGCTGACCATCCTCCGATCCGTGCATTCAAATGAGGGGAACAGCATGCAAAGTAGGCAGGGATGCAATTCACTAACCAAAACTCTTCCAAACCGACTGGGCTGGCCGATCACAAACAAGCGACTGCTGTGGACCAGTCGCTCAAGCCCTTTCCGACTGCCCTGCCTTCTGCCGCCCTGCTCTCTGCCCTGTCAGCCCCGATCTCCTGCTGCCCTGACTCTCCCGCTGCCCTGGATTTCCTGCCTGCCCCGACATTACCACCCTGCCCTACAGAGCAAGCCCGTGGTTTTAACCCACGGGCTTAAGCGGGTTAAAACCATGGGCTCTAAATGCCTGCAACAACTTCAACTTCTTTCAAAAAGCAGTCGGCTTTTATCACTGTCCTTTTAATAAGGTGGGATCGGTGAAGGATCAACGAAATATCCAAAAATTTCCAGGAAGGAAGTCAAAGAAAATGTTATTAGGAGCAGCATGGAAAAGCTGATTAGGAGCTTGCCATTTATGGAGATTGCTGGAGGTATACAGGCGTAGTGCCTCACCTCCTCTTCAAGGGTGCCTAAGCTTTTCTAAAGTTAAAAAAAAGAAAAAAAAAAATCTCTGCCGGGCCCGGAGGTCCAGCGCATGCGCAGACCATCTACAGATGGTCTGCGCATGTGCTGGGATCGCTATGGAGCGGTCCGGTCAGGCAGTTGGGGGCGTGATTACGAGCGCCCTAATTTGCATGAGGGTGATTCGTGAATCAGCCCCCCGGACACGTATCAGATCTGATCCCTCACGTATCGGATCCGATCCGTGCCCTTAGTGAATCTAGCTCTATGTAATAAAACTCCTCATTGTGGAAACAAAGTCCCGTTATCCAACGTCATCGGTTCTAATTTGCACCACATTTTCATTGGTGCAATCAGCTGCACCTAAAGTTAGACACGGTTCCCGGGTGTACATACCATAGGCAGCGGAATGCTTTTTTGTTTGGGGGGGGCCCCAAAAGCTCTGCCCAAGACCCTGCCTCCATAATAATAGTACTAATTGCAATACCATTTTTCCAATCATTCCCTCTCTCTCTATATATATACACAATATAATCTTATTAACAACACATAATGGTTAACCATAAAATTAAACTACACAAAGCACACTGTATTCTTCTCATTCCTACTAGAACACCAGGCCTTGGTCCCATATGCAGAACACACATAACCCCTATGCAACTATAGGACCACAAACTAGAAGTACTAATATACACAAATGAAACCCTAAGTTGCCAGATTCTGCATGCAGTACAACCCCAGAGAAATAAAAACAAATGCATTTCTTCCTGAATAGTGTAAAATATAGACAGCAGATATAAATTCTCAAAACTGACACTTTTCAGTCACTAAACTGAAAATAAAATCATTTCCCCTACCTTTTTTGTCTGGTGATTTTATTTTTCGAACCATCTTTCCCAGTCTCTGGCTGCACTTCCTTCTATCTGTGCTCTTAACTATGTATCCAGAGTCTTCTTATTAATTTGCTGCTTTTCTATCCTTCCTCACTTTCTGCCCTATATTCATTTTTGATCCAAACAGACCAGGGATTTTGAATTACAGTCTACTCGAGGGGGCAAAACTTTCAAAATAGAACAAAACACAAAAGAGCCCCCCTCTCATCAATACTGGGCAAGTTTCTCAAATAATATCATCATGTAACATTTAAAGCAGGGGTGTCCAACCTTTTGGCTTTCCTGGGCCACATTGGCCGAAAAAAATGTTTCTGGGGCCGCACAAATGCGCAAACACTGCAGCAAGACACAGGAGGGAGCCGGCAAGATGGTAAATACCCAGGGGCAGCAGAGGAAAACACTGCATCGCCTTCGACCGGGGCCGCACATAATACTTCACGGGGCCTCATGCGGCACTCGAGCCTTAGGTTGGACACCCTGATTTAAAGGCTTTTAAATATTTAAATGTGCTCATAAGCTCTTCAGTAAGGTGCCACAACAGAGGTACAACGTTGCTGAAAGGTGCTTGAATTTTAATCATAACACATTGCATAGAGCAAGGAATCTTGCTTCTACTGGAGTGGCAAATGTTAGGCGTCTTTTTTCAAAATCAAGTGTATAGATCAAAGGACTCAGACACTGCACACTGCAAATAAAAACAATACAAAAAGCTTATCCTTCCGGCTTCCTGATGTAGCTTAGCGAAACAGACTGTGTTGGAGCCATGAACTGACCTTTTCAGATAAGTGGTCTACTGTTAAACAGCCTTTGTAGAGCCATAACATTTTCCACTCCAGTAGAAGCAAGAATCCTTGCTCCATGCAATGTGTTATGATTAAAATTCAAGCACCTTTCCAGCGACATTGTACCGCTGTTGTGGCGCCTTACTGAAGAGCTTATGAGCACATTTAAATATTTAAAAGCCTTTAAATGTTACATAATGATATTATTGGAGAAACTTGCCCAGTATTGATGAGCGGGGAGGGGGGGGGGAGTCTTCTGTTTTGTTCTACATTCATCTTTAGCATTAACTTTTTAACATTAAACTTTCTTCTCAAAATCTATCTACTTTTCCATGTCTTCTCTTCTCAACTATACATGTGTACCATCTCCTCCCTATTTCTTCTTCTCTATGTCCATCTATCCATAAGAAGCATTTCCTCTTATCTCTTCCCTGCCATGCACATTGCTGTGCATGTCATCCCTCTCTCTCCCTTTCCTATAATCAGACATCTGTCTTCCCCTTCCCCCCTCCTATGGTCTGGCATCTTTCTCCTCTCCTTTCCATAGCTTTGAATCTCTCTCCTCTCCCATGGTCTGGCATCTCTCTCTCTTCTTCCTTCCCTCTTCCCGTGATCTAACATCTCTCTCCTTCTCTCTTCTCCTTTCCATGGTCTAGCATATTTCCTTCCTGCAGTTTGGCATATCTCTCTCCCCTCCTTCCCTTCCATTCTGTGGTCTAGCATCTCTCTCTTCCATCCTTCTATCACCCTTCTCGGGAATCTGACATCTCTCTCTTCTTTGAGTCATTTCTCCTCCCTCCCAGCGTAACATTTATCCCTCCCTCCTCTCCACCACTATCACGTCCAACAATTCTCCCTGTTTCTGCCTTTTCCCATGTATACCATCTCTCTTCCCCCCCAACTCCACACACCTATGTCCAAGAATTTTCTTTTTCTCTTCCCTCACCCACCAGCAGCATCTCTTCCCCTCCTTTCCCACTACCCCACCCATGCATCTCTCTTTCCCTCCCTTCCTAACCCCCAGCCCATGAAGCCTCTGTCTTTCCCAAACCCCTCCCAGCCCATGCAGCATCTGTCCTTCCCTGCCTTCCCAAACCCCTCCCAGTCCATGCAATATCTGTCCTTCTTGTTTTTCCAACACCCCTGCAGCCCATGCAGCATGTCCTTCCCTCATTTCCAACCCCAGCCCTCTCCTCTCAGCTGAATCCTATGGTGCGACCTCACCCCAGTTCCCGACTTCCCCACCTATCACCTCCCTGCCGCTGAAATTAAAAATCTTCTGGCAGCCTAAGGCGCAACGAAGCCAGCCTACTGCTGTCGGCCTGCCCCAGAAGTGTTCTTTCTGCTGCATTTCTTCTTCCGGCGTAGGCAGGACACTGCAGAAAGAACACTTCTGGGGCAGGCAGATGGTGGGAGGCTGGCTTTGTTGCGCCGTCAGCTGCCCAAAGATTTTAAATTTCAGCGGCGGGGAGGTGGTAGGCTGGAGGAAGTCGGGAGAGCCATACTTCCAATTGGCAATTTTTGGGAAAGCCATGGCCCCTTTGGTTCTCTCCGTTCCAACGCCTATGGTACATACATCTTGCTAAGCACTATTTTATAAAGATCCACATGCAGATCTTAGTGTGCAACTCTAAAGAGGACATGGCAATGGAAGGGGCATGAGCGGGTCAGGGTTGTTTACTAAAGATGCATGCAGTATTGCTAAATGCCAAAGATCTGCATCTAATCAATGTGCTAAGATTCATGCCAGGTTTCAGTTGGTGTAAATCCTCATGCCCAAAGTTTAGCACTTGAAATCGTCTCTAAGCACTATTAGCACACATCTTGGAGTGCTGCTTATAGAATAGCTCTCTGAGCAGAATTTTTCTGCAGTTTTATCAGCACCATTTACTCAATCTAGTCCTTTATGTATGTATCTTCAGCACTTAGATGCATATACAAAACTAGTTCTATGGCTGATGAAAGTGTCCATGTCTAAATTATAGGCACATACATGGGTGTCAGAACAGGTGTGGCCACAGGGGCCATAGCTCCCACCCCCCCACCCACTGGTGATTGATGGTCGGAGGTCAGAAGAGTTATGGCTCGCCCACCTTCCCCACCCACTTGCTCCATGGCTGCTGTCATTTTAAATCTTCGAGCAGCCATCAGCAGCGAGTGAGACTGCTATCATCGGCCTGCCCCAGGAGTCTTTGTTGCATTCATTTGCTACAGAATGAAGACTTACGGGGCAGGCAGACAGCATCAGGTTCACTCATTGCCCTGGAGGAGTAAATGGGTGCATCTACTTCCCAGAGCTGCAAGATTACAGTTTTAAAATGACCAGTGCTGTGTATTAGTGTATGAAGAGCAGCCCTAGTTTAGAGCTGCACAGTTAGCAGTTAAGAGTTGAACAACAGGTGATAAATAGATAACATCTAGAGAGTGTGACCTTATGACCTAGGGAGTTTGAAAAAAACTCATGCACCTGGGTCTCCCTGTGAACAATAGACTACATGAAGACAGGCAGGCTCCTCTGAAATTGCCAGGAATCCAGAACAGGAGCTCCAGAAGTTTCCTAAAGTCTAAGTAAACTCTATAGAGAAGCCAATCCAACTCTTGGTCTTCTTAGAAGGTGGTCTCAGTTTTGTGACCTCACTCTAGGTGAGATTTAAGGATAAGATTTAGGTGGAAATTTTGTTTTTTGGCAGAACCCACCAACTGACCAGATCTAATTTAGAGGTTAGGGTCTTTTGGTCAGAGCATACCAACTAACCAGCAAAAAGTCTGATCAAGAAGTTGGGCTTCTGTTAGTCAGAGTCCATCATCTGATCAGTGTGATTGTAATTTGGAAATTTTATTACCATGAAATTTTATTTAAAAAAATTTTTTTTTTAAACAATACAAGAAATGCTCAACATATTCCATGACATAACATATTTAGATTGTAAATATTAGACGAGCATTCATAAAAAAAATCTAACAAAAAATGGAAGCACAGCACATATTCATATACATCTATAACATCTGAGGACTCGATACAAGGAAACACTTGGGTGTGATTGTATGTGATGATCTTAAGATGGCCAAACAGGTTGAAAAGGTGACGGCAAAAGCTAGAAGGATGCTAGGTTGCATAGGGAGAGGTATGGCTAGTAGGAAAAAGGAGGTATTGATGCCCCTGTATAAGACTTTGGTGAGACCTTATTTAGAATATTGTATACAATTCTGGAGGCCGCACCTTCAAAAAACTATAAAAAGGATGGAGTCAGTCCAGAGGAAGGCTACTAAATGGCGTGTGGTCTTCATAAGGTGTATGGGGACAGACTTAAAGATCTCAATCTGTATACTTTGGAGGAAAGGCAGGAGAGGGGAGATACGATAGAGGCGTTTTAATACCTACGTAATGTAAATGTGCATGAGTTGAGTCTCTTTCATTTGAAAGGAAACTCTACAATGAGAGGGCATAGGATGAAGTTAAGAGATGATAGGCTCCAGAGTAATCTAAGGAAATACTTTTTTACGGAAAGGGTGGTAGATGCATGGAACAGTCTCCCAGAAGAGATGGTGGAGGCAGAGACTGTGTCTGAATTCAAAAGGGCCTGGGATAGGCATGTAGGATCTCTCGGAGAGAGAAAGGGATAATGGTTATTGCTGATGGGCAGACTAGATGGGCCATTTGGCCTTTATCTGCTGTCATGGTTTCTATGTTTCAATGAAGAATTGGAGTCACAATAAGAGGATAGAAGAGACCAAGTTTTCTGAACCACTCTAGAGGTTCCCAATCTGTCTGCTATAGCCAATTCACATCTTAGAGTGAAGGAGAGGGAGAATCTGTACATAGCTGGACTGTGCTCTGAAAGCAACTGTTTACTGTTCAAGAGCATGCCTCTTCCTGGTTTCAAGAAGAAGTAAAGTTGAATTTTGTTTTGCTTTGTATTATTCAAGGAGTGAGAAGAGTATCTGTGCATGCTTGTCTCGGGACTCCAGCTGATAAGTTGGTCCCAGTTCAGGTCCTAACAAAATTTACTTTGTGTGCTCCTTCCCAGCATCCGGACAGCAAAGTGGTTACATTTCATACCTTTAGCCTCCCTGATGCCATTCTTATAGTCTCACCTTGTTCTATTTAAAACTAATATCAGCACAAAAATAATATAACCCTATGGACACAACAGTAGCCAATACGTCCAATAAACAATGCAATCTATAGTTGGCTAAACTGAATAAATCCTCAGGGAGAATGTTTGGCCTTGAAAAAATAGAAACCTATTTAAAGTATTATAAATTAGCGGACATCAGTATGAGCTCTCGGAATATAAATGAGGGATTTTTGAGCTCAGGCAGCAACTCATGGGTGACCAACACCAGACATAAGACTAAATAAGCGCTGCCTCATACATCATTTGGTCCTGGATGTTCAAACCATGCAAATAAATAAAGGGATGGATAAGTCAAGGTCAAACAGTCACACCAAGGAAAACATTTTTTTTACCTAAAACTATGTGGACTCCCAAGAATCTACCTTATGATTGCAATAAAGTGCAAAATACAATAAAGTGCAAAGTGCTGTAAATAATGCAAACTGAGAAAATTGATAAAGAATACACTCTAGAATAAAAGAACCCCTCGAAATGTCTTAATAAATAAATTTATAATATCTCTTAAACAGGCTAAAAGTGCATAAAACTCTTTACAGAAATTCATGAAAACTGTGAAATAGTATAAAAGTCAAAAAACAAAAATATAGAAAAATCCTATAAGACATTCATATTTTTTTATAACAATTCATATATGTATTCCTCAAAATCATTCATCTATCTACAAGCAGTTCATCTATCTACAGTTCATCTATCTACAAGCAGTTCATGATGTCACTTCATTCGTGAAACATTCTTATTAGGAACCGCAATGAACTAAAAAGTACTAAGCCAGTCCTATTTCAAAAGTACTACCACTCGAGGAGTACTTAGCCAATCCTTTTTGAAAAAAAGCATTGCCACTCGACAGAGCTCCGTTTCGTCATCTTCGTCAGGGGTGGGAAATACTTAAATTAAATTCGATAGAAAACTATTCAAAACTGTCGGCTCTGAATTCCGAAGCGTGAGAAAATTTAAGCATGTAATTAGTAGATACTGTTATTGTTTTCTGTAGCTCTACTATTGCCCAGGTGTTTATTCATTGTCCATTTAATATATTTTGTTCAAAATGTGGTATGTAATTTTACCACCTGTTATCTGTGGAAAATCAAGTGGCACTTGTCTTCCTCCTCCCAAACCTGCAGTACATTTGTTAATGCAGTACAGTATTGCTAATAGCCCCAGTAATTGTAGCAATAATATCCATACATTCCCATTTAGTGTTTTCATTCTACATGTGTTCCTATAGCTTAGGCTAAACAAAGCACTTATGGTCCCCAGAAGGGAGAAACTGGTATTGCTCTAGAGTTAACTGTACTAATCTGACTGACTGCTTGGTTGAATTCCTGAGAGAACTTTATCCTGCCTTGCAGGATTCAGGAATTTGTTGGAATTCCTTCTGCTATGATAAGGTAGAAAATGGGGAAGGATAGAGAGCCTGTAGGTTGTACATGTGAGAACTAGGAAGTTGAATTTTTGCTGTAGAACACTTGGCTATTGTTATTTTATGTAAAAATCTATAAACTGTATGTTCTGCAATTTTCAGCATCTAACAACAAAACAGTATAGTACCTGGGCCTGTATCATATAATTGGACTGCTCAGGTTGAGTGAAAGATTGATGTGGGCTAAGACAAGTAGAAATTAAAATAAATAATTGTAACCCTAGTCTCACAGGCATTTAAGGCAATAGTTAATCTCATTGTGTAGGGACTTAGGGCCAGATTCTCAAAACTTTAACACCGTCGCTAAACTGTTTACCGATGGTTTAATCTGTACGCATTTTAGCAGAGGATTATCAAAACGGATTATCTGTCAATAGCGAGTTTTCTAGCAATCTCTGACAATGATATGCAAATGGGCTCTTCAAAACTGAAATGAGCCCTCCGGTGGATTCTTAAAAAATGCCAAGCCATTTTCGAAAAGCAGCTTCAGCACACACTCTCCTGCTGCTCAGAAATCCCGGCCGCACACCCCTTCCCCCACAGCGGGAGAGATGCCCATTCTCCCCCGCTGGCAAGTAAAACCCCTGCCATAGAACACCCCCCACACACACCTCCAATGCCCCCCTTACCTCCAAATTGATGCACGGAGGGACGGAAACTCCCTCCACCCTGAAATCCTGTGTCATCGAAAATGGGTCTTCCCCTCCCCGATGCATCTTGGGGATAGACATGTTTTAATAATGAATAAGTGCCAAAAAGTTGCTCAAACTGACCAGATGACCACTGGAAGGATGTAAACTTTACGCTCACCACACTCACCCGGTGGTCATGGACCCCCTTCCATCCCCCCTAAAAACATGAATGAAACAGTACTTACCTGCCTGCATGATGTTATGGCCAGTCCTAGTAGAGCAGCAAGCAGGTTCCTGGAGAAGCCTAGTAGGCAATATAGTCAACTATAGAGATGAGGACTCAGACCCATATCTCATTCTAACTATAGGTACAGTACATTTTGGGTGGGCTTTGATGGGCTCACCATACAATATAGGGGGTTAGAGTGAGATGCAATTCACTGCACTACCCCCAAAGATGCCCCATTGTTCTGCTGGGATGTCTATGTGGCCACGTTACAAAAATATGCTGACCCCTCCTAAATCCCAATGGATTGTTTTGAGTGTTTTTCTTTTGGACATTGTTGTTGTTTTTTCCAACAATGATTCAAAAAGATAGATGCACATCTGAAAAATGGTCATTGTACACCATTCATTAGTAATAGAATGTGCTCAATATGACTATTAATTATACCATTGGTTGCAATCGCCTCTCACATCACGGATGTGTCTCCAGGGGCTTCAGGCTAAGAGGGAAGGGTTAGGACAGCCATTATAGTGTGGTATTCGATCATTAGACATGTAGATAGCTGGGTGGCTGGTGCACATGAGGATCGCTTGGTCACTGGCCTCCCTGGTGCAAAGGTGGCAGACCTCAAGGATCACCTAAAAAAGATTTTTGACAGTGCTGGGGAGGAACCTGCTGTCTTTGAACAGGTGGGTACCAATGACAGGAAAATACAGTGGAGAGGTTTTGGAAGCCAAATTTAGGCTCTTAGGTAGGAAGTTAAAGTCCAAAACCTCCAGGGTAGCATTTTCAGAAGTGTTCCCTGTTCTATGCACAGGTTCGAAAAGACAGGCAGAGCTCCGGAGTCTCAATGCATGGATGAGGCGCTAGTGCAGGGAGGAGGGTTTTAGATTTGTTAGGAACTGGGTGACATACTGGGGAAGAGGGAGCCTATTCTGCAAAGATGGGCTCCTCCTTAACCAGGGTGGAACCAGGCTGCTGGCGTCAACATTTAAAAAGGAGATAGAGCAGCTTTCAAACTAGAAACTGGGGGAATGGTGACAGTCACTGAAAAGAGCATGGTTTGGGACAAGGTATCTTTAAAAGATACCATCATAAAAGGGAAGACAGAGCATCCCAATAGTGAAATTGCAATACAGGCCACAGTAGGCCAGGTTTCCTTAAATACAGAGCAGGCTGATTTTAAAGATTGCAAACTAATTATGCCAACTGCTGAGCAAATTGTAGATAGATATGATAAGTACTGTTTGAAATGTCTGTATACAAATGACAGAAGCCTAAGAAACAAGATGGGAGAGTTAGAACATATTGCACTAAATGAAAAGATAGATATAATAGACATCTCTGAAACCTGGTGGATGGAAGATAACCAGTGAGACACTGTCATACCTGTGTACAAATTGGGTAGAAATTCCATGTGTAAGGGGGGAAAGGATAGTGATAGGAGTGTACTACCGTCCGCCTGACCAAGATGAACAGACAGATGCTGAAATGTTATCAGAAATTAGGAAGGCTAACAAACTGGGTAACACAGTAATAATGTGTGATTTCAACTACTCCAATATTGGCTGGGTAAATGTATCATCAGGGCATGCTAGGGAGATAAAATTCCTTGATGAAATCAAGCACTGCTTTATGGAGCAGCTGGTTCAGGAACCAACAAGATGTGAAGCAATTCTAGATCTAGTTCTTAGTGGAGCTCATGAATTGGTGTGGGAGGTAATGGTGCTGGGGCCACTTGATAACAGTGATCATAACATGATCAGATTTGACATAATCCCTGGAATACGATTATACAGGAAATCCAAAACAACAGCACTTAATTTAAAAAAGGAGACTATGAAAACATGTGGAGAATGGTAAAAAACAACAACAAAAAAAAACAACCCTTAAAGGGGAGCTGCAAAGGTCAAAAATATAAATCAGGCGTGGATGTTATTTAAAAATACCATCCTGGAACTCCAGACTAGATATATTCCATGTATTATAAAAGGAGGAAGGAAGATCAAACAGCAGCCAGCGTGGTTAACAAGTGAGGTGACGGAAGTTATTAGAGCTAAAAGAGAACTCTTCAGAAAGTGGAAGAAGGATTTGACTGAAAATAATTGTAAACAGTAGAGAATGACACGGGGAAAAAATCTGTCCCTGTCACTGCCCCATGACCGGACCACCGTCCCCTTACTGCCCCGTCCTCACCGTCACCTTCACCGCCCCATCCCCATAGCATCCACCCTTCCCTCTTGACACCTCACTGCTCTTTGGCACTCCTCACGCGGTCCCTGCATCTCCTTCCCCCCCCCCCTTACCTTGGCGGCGCATTTTAAGGTTTCAGTCTTGTTGAAAGCCACCGGAGTGTTCGTGCAGGAACTCGGTGGTCGGTCGTTCGGCGAAAAGCTTTATAAAGGGATAGTAGCCTTGAGGAAACCCTCTGGGTGAAACATGTTGGCTTATTAATCCCTGAGAATTTGACCACTTAAGCTAAGTATTTATAATCTTAATGGCACATCTATTCATATATCTAACTATAAGCAATTTATAAGAGGACTGAATGCATAAAGCCAGATACTGTGAAAAATATTTTAAGTGTCGTGTTGGCATTTCTGAGGGTCTAAGTTACTAACGGTTATAAGTGAGGGTGTTTAAGAGGTGGTCTGAACCGTACTATCCTCAAAGCAGTTAAATTCTCTAGTAAATAGCACAAGGAATGTTAAATCAAATTCAAGGGGCTAATAACGAAGGCGAAGAGAGACCTTGAAAGGAAGATTGTGCTGGAAGCAAAAACACACAGTAAAAACTTTTGTAGGTATATTTAAAGCAAGAAGCCAGATTGAGAATTGGTTGGACCACTAGACAACCAAGAGATAAAAGGGGGTCTCAGGAAGACAATGCCATAGCAGAAAGATTAAATTAATTCGTTGCTTCAGTCTTCACTGAGGAAGATATAGGGGAGTTACCGGTGCCAGAAATGTTATTCAGTTCTGATGAATCAGAGAAACTCATACATGTCTCTGCAACACTGGATAATGTAATGGGTCATTTTGATAAACTGAACAGTAGTAGCAAATAACCTGGACTGGATGGTATACATCTCAGAGTGCTGATAGAATTGAAAAATGAACTTGCATAGCTATTGTTAGTAATTTGTAATTTTTCTTTAAAAAACAGCATAGTATCGGAAGACTGGAGGGTGGCCAACGTGATGCCAATTTTTTAAAGGGTTCCAGAAATAATCCAGGAAATTATAGACTGGTGAATTCGATGTCAGTAAAAATGGTAGACTATTGTAAAAAAAACAAAATGACAGAACATATACCTAAGCATGGATTAATGAGAGAAAGCCAACATGGTTTTAGTCAAGGATATGGTTTTAGTCAAGGGATATCTTGCCTCACCAATCTACTGCATTTCTTTGAAGGGATGAATGAACATATGGATAAAGGTGAACCAGTTGATATTGTGTACTTGGATTTTCAAAAGGTATTTGACAAAGTACCTCATGAAAGATTTCTGAGGCAATTAGAAAATTATGGGATAGAAAGTAATGTCCTATTATGGATTAAGAATTGGTTGAAAGGTGGGGAGGGGGGGAGGCACTATCTCTTTTGGTTTTGTTTTATTCCTTGAGTGAATGTATTGGAAGGGAGGGGGGTTCTTTCTGTATTGTTATTGATAGATTATAAATGCTTACTCTGATTATTATTAACCGCATAGAACTTCAAGGTATTGCGGTATATAGGCTATTATTATTATTATTATTATTAAGGTATGTATAATGTTCTGTACTTTCTATTAGCCTTGAAAACTTAATAAAGATTTTTAAAAAACAAACATATTTATCAATGATCTAGAGATGGGAATAACTAACGAGATAATTAAATTTGCTAATGACACAAAGCTGTTTGGTTATTAAATCGCAAGAGGATTGTGAAAAATTGCAAGAGGACCTTGTGAGACTGAAATACTAGGCATCAAAATGGCAGATGACGTTTAATGTCAGCAAGTGCAAAGTGATGCATGTGGGAAAGAGGAACCTGAACTATAGCTACGTATGTTAGGAATCACTGCCCAGGAAAAGGATCCAAGTGTCATTGTTGAGGATACGTTGAAACCCACAGCTCAATGTGCGGCGGCAGCTAAGAAAGAAAATAGAATGTTCGGAATTATTAGGAAAGGAATAGAAAACAAAGATGAAAATGTTATACTGCCATTGTATCGCTCTATGGTATGACCGCAACTTGAATACTGTGTGCCGTTCTAGTCGCCGTATCTCAAAAAAGATATAACAATTTTAAAACAAGTGCAGAGAAGGGCGACAAAAATGATAAAAGTTTAGGGACGACTTCCCTATGAGGAAAGACTAAAGTGGCTAGGGCTTGAAGAAGAGAGGCTCAGGGGTGATATGATAGAAGTCTATAAAATACTGAGTGGAGTGGCAAGGGTAGATATCAATTGCTTGTTCACTTTTTCAAAAAATACTAGGACTAGGGAGGCATATAATGAAGTTATTAAGTAGTAGATTTAAAACAAACTGGAGAAAATATTTCTTCACATAACATGTAATTAAACTCTGGAATTTGTTGCCGGGGAATGTGGTGAAATCAGTTATCCAAACCTTTTCTAAACCCCGCTAAGCTAATTTCCTAAAAGAGAAGTCCATAGACAAATATTGAAATGGCTTGGGGAAATTCACTGCTTATTCCCAGGATAAACAGCATAGAATCTGTTTTACTATCTGGGATCTAGCTCAGAACTTGGGACCTGGGTTGGCCACTGTTGGAAACAAGATACTGCACTTGATGGACCTTCTGTCTGTCCCAGTATGTCAATTCTTATGTTCTTAAATCTGATTGTTTGATTTTATTTTTTCCATATCTGAAAGGTATAAAATACAAGATGATTCACTGGAAATCATTTAACTATCAAACTGCAAAAATTTGGAATTTTACTTTTTGGTGGGTAACTGTGTGTACCACGTACAAATATGAAAGGGTGTTGGCGGAGGGTTTAGGGACTAACAAGTCCTTTAATGATGTATGGAATGCATTGACTAATTTTATTGCATTATAATTAGGGTTATGTTTCTTTCTTTCTTTTCTCATTAGATTCCTTACACATCCAGGGAGGGTAGATGGGTGGGGGGTGGGAAATGTATTTTAAGGAATTAAATATTTCATTATAATACTGAAATCATATCATATGTATTAGTGTTTTAATAATTCAGATAAGAAGGGGTGAAAATGATTTTTTTAATAGTAATAATTGTATAGTTAACAGTGTGTTTTTGTAAAGTCTTTTTGTTTTAACATTTGTATGACGCTATCAAAGTTTAAAAAAACCAATAAAGATTTACAAAAAAAAAAATTGGAATTTTGCTTCCTATAGAGATTTGTATTACCAGTAAGTATGCTGTTTTGAAAAAAAATCTGAAAATATGGCTTCTTCAGAGGTCTTTCCTCCCCTTTTATCTAGCTGCGCTAGAGATTTTTAATGTGGGCTGGCGAGGTAAGTGCTCCGACACTCATAGGAATTCTATGAGCGTTGGAGCATTTACCTTACTGGACCATGCTAATAAAGGGGTCATTTGTTAGGGGTTTAGTTTGACCTGGTTTTGCATTAATTATTTATGGGTGTGTAGCAAAAATATTATTTGTAACCCACTATTTCAGAAATCTTTGTTAGGAGTATAATCTGATTTTGATTTTGCATTGTATGTTTATTTTTGTGAGGATTTGGAGGGATATAAGATTACATATAACAGAACATAGATTTTATCATCATTTGCAAAGAGGAAAATCTTATCATAAACCCCTTCTGCAACATCACTCACAAAGATATTTAAAAAGAGCCGCTCAGCTGGTAAGTCCCTTCTCTCTGTGCCCTTCTTTTCCTTTGCCAACTCCAGACTCCATCTCTTCTACTCAGTGGCATACCGAGCATATGCGACTCCCGGGGCCCATCATTTTTTGACACCCCCCATACCCCACATAATTTTTTTTTTTTTAATAAATCTTTATTATTTTTCAATTCGAGAACAGTGCATTAAATATATACAGTACATACAATTAATGTCACAGATAGCATTTACAATTGATCAATGAATACAACAAAATATATTACCCCCCTCCCTGGATGTGCAAATGAAATAGGAAATAAAGGCATAATCCAGCTAATCAGAGTTAACAAAATTCATCAATGTTAATTTTAAATAATTTATTATGACATGATATTTCTGAATTCATTTTTTCATATTTATAACATAAACATAAAGTTTCCCACCAAAAGGAAAAATTAAGTCTGTCCCAATTTTTCCAATTCTTGGTAATCATTTGCACGGCTATCCCAGATAAAGAATCTGCTTTTATACCTTTCTAACGGAGGTTTAGTTGACAACAATGTCCCACAGATTACCACCTCATAGGACAACGGAATCGAAGATTCTAGCATCAAATTAATTTGTCCCCATATTGATTTCCAAAAATTGAGTATCAAGGGACAATTGAACAACAGATGATCCAGTGTCCCTATTTCAAGATGATAGTGCCAGCATCTATTAGACTTTGAACTGTTCAACTTTTGTAAACAAACTGGGGTCCAAAAAATTCTATGTAACAAAAAGAACCAGGCTTGTCTCATAGATGCTGACGCTGTAGATCTCATCCTCCAAGTCCAAATCCGTGGCCATTTCTGCTATCCCACATAATTTTTGGATACCCCCCCAATCATTTTTTGACAACCCTCTGTCAGGCCACGCTATGTCATCTGTATGAAAAACATGATGTAACCCACCCTGTCAGGTCTCAGCCATGGCCCAAAAACTCTTCTAGACCCCAGCGTTTACCTAGTTGGGGTCCGCCCACCTTCTCACTGCCTTCTAACTCCTTCCCTGGACCCTCTTCTGCTCTTCCCGGCCCTCTGAAAGTCTTTGACGTGTCTCTGACCTAGTCCTGGCTTCTTCTGCGCATGCGCCATCAATCCTCCAGCGGTTCCCCCAGCGACTAGCAAATCAGCTGATTGCTGCCGCTGGGGGAACCCGACTGCTGCCTCATCTTCAACGCTGCCAGGAGCCCCTGAGGGATCGCAGCAGAGCTGTGGTTAAACCTCCTGCCTGCCCTGGGATAGCAGCAGAGCCACGACCCTGCCTGCTGTTCTTCCCCAACTGGAAGTTCCCGGACCATGACCCCCAAAGCTGGGAACATCCCCCTCATGCTTGTACTCGGGTCTGCCCCTCCCCCCCTTGGTACACCACTGTTTCTACAATGCTGTGCCATATGCTCTGTAGTAAAAAAATTGCTTCATTAAGCTAAGGATGATTCGATCTCTTGCAAACATTCTAGATCCTCAATCTCTCAATATTTTAATACATTCACTAATTATGTCTAAGCTCGATTACTGTAATGCACTGTATAAGGGTATCTACCAAAAAGATATCCACCGTTTACAGTTGATACAAAACACGGCCATAAAAATGATCAGAAACAAAAAGAAATTCGACCATGTTACTCCTCTATTAAAATCAGCTCACTGGTTGCCAATTCCACACCATATCATATATAAAATAGCCATCCTTTCATTCAAAACTCAAACCACCGAAGAACCGGCCTTTATTCCACATGATCCCATAAGAGCTCTAAGATCCTCTTCTCAGCATCTACTTCATACACTATCCTTGAAAATTATTAGCACACGTCGGGCTACCTCATTCGCAATTACTGCACCTACAATATGGAATTCCCTACCTCTTCATATCAGGGCAGTTACCTTTTCCAAGATGCATTCGACTGTTAAATAGGTTAGGTTACAGCTAGAGTTATTTCATAATCTTTATTCCCCAGCTTCACCATCGTGGTTTACCTTTCATGTATTCTTTACTGTTAATTTGTAATTCTCCCTATTTTACTATTATTGTTATGTGAGTACTTACTCATTTATTGTCTCCCCCTTTTTAATTACAAATTGTAAAACGCTTAGAAGTTTTGATTTGCGTTTTATCAAAATTTTAATAAACTTGGAAACTTGGAACAAGCTGCCCAAATCCCTACAGCAGGTGCCATCTCTGGCAGTGTTCAAAGCCCAATTAAAAGTCCACCTCTTTGAGAGTGCTTTTGACTCCTAACTCCTCTCACCTTGGGTTTTGCATCCCCTACCCTATATGTCATGTCTGTCTGTCCAAGTAAGCTCTTCCGAGCAGGGACCATCTATAAATATCAATATGTACAGTGCTGCGTACGCCTTTCAGTGCTGAATAAGTGATTAGTAGTAGTAGCCCAAGAACTGATCCATGCAGCACATCCTTTTCTTCAACGTGTACTCCATGTACCATCGCCTTCTGTCTCTTTTCATTTAACCAGCTTCTAACCCAATCACTTTAGGGCCCAGACCAAGAACATGCTGTTCTTTTGCATATACTGTTATATTTCAGCTTGCCAAATTGGGCCTTTCTTGGTGCATCATTGTTAGCAACAAAAGTTCTCTTACCAGTTGTTACTTTATATTCTGCATCTGTCATTTCATTTAAAAGAAAATATTTGCAAAATTTTATTCAAGATTACCTGATGTTCGAAAATACTCATTAACTTTCCTATTGAAGGTTATCACAGGTCTGAATCACCATATTGTACAACTCCATGCTGTTAATTTTGACTGAGCGTCTGTCATCACTCAATATATATATATGTTTTGTAAGAAAAGCATCCCTTCTAGTAAAAGTGGATATGGAATAGTGTCAATGACTTTGCTAAAATTTAAGTACACTGAGGACTTTCTTAGAGATCAGACTCCACAGGTGACCCTTAAGGGGAGGAATGCTGGCCTAGTGCCTAACCCTCAGTAAGCCTGGTTCTAAGAGAGAGGTCGTAGAGACTCAGCATTAAAGATAGTTTTCATACCAACCTGTGAACTGCATATTTAATTTGTATATATTTGCTTGAGAAGAGAGCTGTTGACTAAAAGGCTTCTTTGGGTCTGTTTAGTTCCTTTTTGAGATTTTGGGGAGTAGTAAGTGGGAGAAATTCCTAGAAAACTCTTAAAGTCAGGCCAAGCTTGCTATAATTCACAGGGGTGTGAATCCTCTCACCTTGAGGAGAGACCTCTGGCTGGTTTCAGCCTCTTAGTTTGAGACTGAACTCTGAGGACTTTCTTAGAGATCAAACTCCACAGGTGACCCTTGAGGTTAATTCTCCATCCCAAGGCGGAGCTTTTTTTGGCTTTTCAGCTAATCAGGAACAGGACATTGCTTTGATATGATTTTTCTGCTCTTTTTTCTTCCAGATGTAAGTACTTCTGCAACCACTGTATGGCTGGGAAACATCATGTCACCAAAGATGCTGCTCAGGTTACAGCTTCTGTTTCTGTGTAAACAGAAAATGTTACCCAGGCTGAGGGAGTAGTTCCATGTGCAAGCTGTCTTCAGCATAAATCCCTCATGAAGGAAGTAAAGGAACTGAGAGAGGAGGTGGCAAGACTGAGAAGCATCCATGAGAATGAGAGGTACATCGATGAAATGGTTCATGAGGCGTCAAAGATTTCCAGCAATGGGGAAGAAGAGGCTGTGCTGAGAGAAGACAGCTGCACTCAGATTACAGAATCCTGCGAGATTCATACTGTGACTCCACCAACCCTTGAACTGAAGAACTGGTATGATGCCCTAGAAGTGGAGGAGATGAGAGCATCCCAGGGAGAGGAAGGACCAAAGCTTGAAATCCCCAAAATTGCTGGATCCATGACCACTAGAAGGTGTAAGGTAGTGGTGGTTGGCGATTCCCTTCTGTGGGGTACATAAGCATTCATCTGAAGACCAGACATGATGTCCCAGGAAGTATGCTGTCTACTTGGCGCCATAATCCAAGATGTTATGGAGAGATTCCAAGACTTATCAAGTCTGATGACTATTATCCGATGTTGACCATCCACATTGGCACTAATAATACTCCCAGGTATCCCTGTGAATATATCAAAAGTGTCTTCATGGCTCTGGGAGATAAAGTGAAGCAGTCAAGTGTGCAGGTGGTATTCTTGGCCATCCTCCCTGTCGAGCATAAGGACCAGTTCAGAGAAGCACACATCCTGGAGATGAATGCATACTATGTGGATGGTGTCGTTGAGAGTGCTTTGGCATCCTGAATCATGGGATGATTTTCCAAGGGTTGCTCAACAGGGAGGTTGTACAACTATCAAACAGTCTGTAAGTCCATTGGTTTATTTTAACCCATTATTTTAAATTTTAAATGGTATGTCTAAATATATGCTTATATTTTTTTATTAATGTTGTATCTCGCTTAGTAAAACTAAATAAGCGATTCATCAAACTAAAATAAAACTTGAAACTATCTTATACTGTACATTGAATGGACTGCAGGCTACTGACTCCATTTTATGTCAGGAAGGATATTGGTTTAAAGCAGAGGTTCCCAATCCTGTCCTGGAGGACCACCAGCCAGTCAGGTTTTCATGATAGCCTTAATGAATATGCATGGAGAAGATTTGCATAGCTATCACCTCCATTATATGCAAATCTCTCTCATGCATATTCATTAGGGTATCCCAAAAACCCTACTGGCTGGTGGTCCTCCAGAACAGGGTTGTGAACCACTGGTTTAAAAGATTAAAATGAGGTAAAGCTTCACTGGCAAATTCATAAAAGTGGGAATCTTGTTATTTCTATTTGGAGAAAAGATGGTTCATTGCAGATCCTGGGCAGGGTTTGGGGTAGAAGTGTATAGAATACCCATGTAATGTTGCCTATATGCAAAGAAATGAGGAACGAAGGGTCTGATATTCAGCCAGTGGCAGTGAGCATTTTGCTTACTGCTGACAGAGTTATTCCTGGATATTCATAGCCAGGACCTGTGCAGACTTCGGCTTTGAATATCCAGTTATTTTTAAGCCGGTTAACACATAATCACTTAAGTTGATATTCAGCCCTTAAACAGCCATGGGTTACCGGAAAAAATAATAGGACAGACTTTATGCGATCCCATTTATGCACTAAACCTGGTCCTTTAAGGGCTGAATATAAGTTCTTAAGTAGCCAAGTTCTGACCCCACCCCCGGAATGCCTCCAACAGGTTTGAGTTAGGTGATAATCATAAATTTCAGCAGCACTTAGCTGGATAAGTGCCACTGAAAATTAGTGGCTAGCCCCAACTAAGTGAGTTAGCCAGTGTGAGGGGGTCCAGAATCCTCCCTCACCAGTGCTGCACATGTACCTTTGGGCAGCAGGGGGAGCTAGCCCAAGAGTAAGTGGACTCCAGGTCCCAGAAGGCACTGAGTCTCTGCAGCTCAGTACGATGCAGTCCAGCTGAAGCAGAGGGGTAGGACTCAGCTAGAAATAAGGACAAAATGCCCTAGCAGAGAGGTTCCAGAGGGAAAGGTCCCACATAGGGTTACGGTTACTATATGGCTCCAAAAAAAGGAGACTTCGCCACACAAAATATATTCAGAAAACCCCACTGTACCAGAGGTAATCCGAGACAGTTTCCTATTATTTAATGGAGAAAAGACCTCAGTTCTTTCCAGGGATTGTTGTCACCTGGAAAAACTCTATGTTAGCTGTACTATATAGCTACATAGGAAAAAACATCCTTGGTCTACAAAAACTCCATATGAAAAGTTAATATATTCTTTAACTAGTATTCTCATTTAAAAACTCAATAACAGTTCATAGGAAAACTTATCTTCAAAGGTGCTCTGTCCTCCGGACGTGGTTTAAATCTTAGCAGTTCACGTTATTCTCCCAGTACTGCTGTCACTCTATTGCCTGGAAGAAAAAATATAGAATTCCTGACAGGACCTGTTTCGCACTTCTTGCTGCATAGAAGGAAACCTGGATATCTCAATCCTCCCTCTTTTTTTTTTTTTTGGGGGGGGGGGCGAGCCATATGGTAACCCTAGAACTCCCACAGAAGAAACCTCCACAGAGAAACCTTTCACAGTTGTGGACTGGAAGGGAAAGTGTTTGAGAGTGCCAAGGCTGAAAAGAGGTTTACAGACTTGCAGGAGGGGAAGCCTGCTACATGAATTGGCTTAAAAGTTAAAGGTGTTGGCAAAAGTAAGCCAAAGCCCCTTTTTGCTGAATAATATGTGAACTATAGCAAAAACTGACCACACATACAGTTGGAGAGCCTTTATGTTACAACCCCTGAGCCTGTGAGGAAACAAGCTCAGATCGTGTCAAAGAATAAAAGCTTGGTTGCACCTTTTCAAGTGCTTGTGCATAGAGCTCCAGGAAAACCCGGACATTAGCCAGCTACATTGCTTTAAATATCAGCCCCGAAGTCTAAAAATACTTGGGGCTTCTTTTACGAAGCCGCAATAGCGGGGTTAACGCGTGCGACTTTTCATCACGCGTTAACCCCCGGACTGGCCGAAAAACTACCGCCTGCTCAAGAGGAGGCGGTAGCAGCTAGCGCTTAGCCAGCGGTTTAGCGCGCACTATTACGTGCGTTAAACCGCCAGCGCGCCTTTGTCAAAGGAGCCCTTGATCTCAACTCAGTGTGTGTGGCATGTATAGCTGACTGGTATCTTCTTAACTTAGAGGGTTACGCATGGAGAAAATCATTTGGGGAAAAAGTAAAAAAAAGAAAACCCAACACAACCTGTTTACTGCTGTATAAAATGCATTCACCGCCCGGCTTGCCTGAAAAGCATATTTCTTCCAATTATTGCAGAAGAAATGAAAACTGCTAGCAGCACTAGGTTGACCTGTAATCACACGGCAGAGTAGTTACTTTTGAAACCGTCATTTTCCTAGCAGTCACTGGCAGGATTATGTGTCTTTTTTGAGGATGTGCAAGAATGAAACTGCACTTGTGCTGAAGATGTGGCAACTTTGCATAAATCAACAGAAGTAAAACCAGATGTTGCAGCCGTAGAAGCGTTTTCAGCAAGAATAATGGCAACTCTCAATGCTTTAAAAAAAAAAAAAAAAGAGCAGAAGTCTGGGACTGCTGACAACACGCTAGCCAAGGCAGCCCTTGAAGAAATTTGTGTTCAAACCCAGTCCCACATGATTTGCTCCGACGCTGTTGAGAGCCAATTCTTTTAAAGCATGTACAGGATTTGATCCCATTCAAGCCAAACAGCTCAACCCAATGTCAATTAGAATGTTTTGTTTTTTGTTTTTTAATTTCTTTATTGATATTTTGAACTTGACAATGTATACATTTGAAAAATCGAAAAAAAACAACAACTAGCAATTAGAATGTTTAAACCTACGCCTACTTTTTGAGAATCGGGCCTTGGCCAAAGCCTAGATTTCTAACTATTGCAGTGCAGTTATTGAATTGAAGTGCCTGATACAACCCGAACGATCACTTTCCATATTTGGTCAGAACTGCAACAGCATGTACTGTACATCTTCTCAGGGAACAGAGAGGTCTGGGAAAGATGCTTTTCTTAGAGAAAAAAAATATATATTGAGTGATGACAGATGCTCAGTCAAAACTAACAACCTGGAGATGTACAATATGTTGATTCAGATCTGTGGCGACCTGCAATAGTAAAGTGAATGACTATTTTTGAACAGCGAGTAATCTTGAATAAAATTTTGGAAGTGATATTTTCTTCTAACTGAAATGACAGATGCACAATACGAAGTGACAACCAGTAAAAGAACTTTTGTTGTTAACAGTGATGCACTCAGAGAGACCCAATTTGGCAAGCTGTAATACAGTGTCTCTCAAACTTTTTCTTTTAGCTCTGGCACACTAAACAGTGCAAATGGCTTTACAATGTTATATAATTTCAATTATAATGTGTCATGAAAAAGAACAAAAAATTAAATTTGAGATTTATTTATTTAAAATTCTTTAAGCTTTGTATGGGGTAATTGTAACAATGGTGAAACTAAAGTAGATACAATAGAATTGCTAATTAATGTGATGGAGGAGCTTGTTTGAGTGCAAATGAACTCAAAACGCAGCACGATAGTCAATGAGCAAACATGCATTTCATCATTCACTATCTATAGTAAATCTTTTTTTTAAAAAAAATTTTAATCTCTATAATAAGTCAATGTGTTTATATTGACTTATTATATATGATATATTTATGTATTGCACTATTGAAGATAGGAAATTCAATAAAGATTTTTTTTTAAAAAAAATTTATTTCTGTCAGAGCTGAAAATCTAAGTTCACAAAGATTAAGCTCCAAATGATAACAAAGCTTTGAGTGCCTTGTTGCTCAAGTTAGACTAAAATTAATTGCGATAGTTTTCAAGGTCCAAGCACGTCAAAGAATGATGCTCATCTGAGCTGTTGTACCCTTACACACACAGACGCTCATAACATTGACAGACTCTGCATAGTGCATATGTGACGAACATGCCATCTAGTCTAGTGTATACTTATGAAGGGATTTTTAAAAACGAAAGTAAAATTCTGGACTCTCTCGTGACACACCCGGAATCTCTTTGGGGCACACCACTGTGCCATGGCACACAGTTTGAGAGACATTGCTGTAATATAAGTGTGTACAAAAGAACCTCTTTTGGGTTTGTATAGTTTGCTTCTGCTGTTTTGCATGTATTAAAATATTAGCAAATAAGTGAATAAGTGAATAACTTACCCCCTTCCCCCCTTTTACAAAACTGTGGAAGTGGTTTTTAGCGCAGGCCAGTGTACTGAATGCTCTGCGCTGCTCCCAACACTCATAGAATTCCTATGAATATTGGGAGCAGCGCAGAACATTCAGCATGCCGGCCTGCACTAAAAACTGCTTTCTTGGTTTTGTAAAGGGGGGGGGGGGGGTTAGTAACATATTAAGTGATTGATTGCACAGGAATAATTTTATGGCCCATCCAGTCTTCCCAACAAGGCGACCAGAGCTGTACCTGCTGCTCCCATGTAGATTACTCAAGTATGAACGTCATTTAGGAGGGAATTCATCAAGTGACATTAGGGCCTAAGTCACGTTATTTGACCCTTAAATGGCTCTAATGCTGCCTGACTAATAATATCATAGTGATATTTATGTCACTGCTGGTTAACCAAAGCATTTTATGCATCTCTTTACTATAATGCAAATACCCTAACAGGACTTGTAATGATATACTGCAAGGAGGGAGAGGGGAGATATGATAGAGATGTTTCAATACTGATGTGGCATAAAGGCACATGAGGCAAGACTCTTTCAGCTGAAAGGCAACTCTGGAATGAGGAGGCATAGGATGAAGGTGAAAGGAGATAGCCTCAGAAGTACCGTAATCTCAGAAAATACTTTTTCAATGAAAGAATGGCCTCCCAGTAGAAGTGGTGGAGAGGAAACGCATATCTGAATTCAAGAAATCTTAGGAGAAGCTACGCTGGATCTCCAAGGGAGAGGAAGGGATAGTAGATGGCGTGGCTAGGCACAGTGACGCAGCGAAGGTGAGAGGCGCCCGTGGCAGTGATGCCCCCTGCTGCACCTCCTTCTCTTTCCCCCTTTACCTCTAGTTGCTCACCACCGTGGGAAACAAGAGCTTCAATGTGCTTCTCGCGACCCTGTCGGCTCTCCCTCTGACATCACTTCTTAGGCGCGGCACCCGGATGTGATGTCAGCGAGAGAGTCAACACGGTTGTAAGGAGAATACAAAAGCTGTTGCTCGTGGTGGGGAGCACAAAGAGGTACAGGGAAGGGAGGCGAGGGGAGGAGTGGGAAGTGGCAAGGGCAGAAAGGAGGAGGGGTGCCGGCGCCCCTACCAACATGGTGCTAGGGGTGGACCCGCCCCCTGCGCTCCCCCCTTACTATGCCACTGGTTAGGCAGGCTAGATAGGCCATATGACCTTTATCTGCTTTAATTTTACTCTGCTTCCATGTTTCACACACACTGAGGCCACTTTTAGGGCCTTTTCTATCAGACTGCGCTAGCAGTTTGTAGGACGGTGAGACACGCTGAATGGCCCGCCCTGCTCCAGAGAAGAGCGACTAAGATGGTTAAGGGGCTGGAGGAGTTGCCGTACAGTGAAAGATTAGAGAAACTCGGCCTCTTCTCCCTCGAACAGAGGAGATTGAGAGGGGACATGATTGAAGCATTCAAGGTACTGAAGGGAATAGACAGGTTGTTCACTCTCTCTCTCTCCAAGGTAGGGAGAATGAGAGGGCACTCTCTAAAATTGAAAGGGGATAGATTCCGTACCAATGTAAGGAATTTCTTCTTCACCCAGAGAGTGGTAGAAAACTGGAACGCTCTTCTGGAGTCTGTCATAAGGGAAAACACTCTCCAGGGATTCAAGACAAGTTCCTGCTGATCCGAAATGTACACAGGTAAGGCTAGTCTCAGGGCGCTGGTCTTTGACCAGAGGGCCACCGTGTGAGCGGACTGCTGGGCACGATGGACCACTGGTCTGACCCAGCAGCGGCAATTCTTATGTACAGCTTAGAAAAGGGCCATTAACAAAGTATTGTACTGTTTAGATGAAATTGTGTCCCTTAAATTTACAAGTTCAATAGTGAGGGGGGGAGGGGGGATTATTTTAATATTACATATTCTATAAGATATTTGATTATATGGTAGAAAAGAGTGGGAAGGGGGGGCGATAAGAGTTTATGTTTTGTACCAATGATGATTATTAAGTGATGTATTTATTGTTAATTTGTTTGAACATATGTCACACTTATTGTAAGTTTGAAAATGAATAAAGAATTAAAAAAAAAAAAAAAGAAAAGGGCCCCGATATTTGAAGAACTTATTGAGATTTTTAAATTTCCCTAAGTCTGTTTTGCTGGCGTACATGTCCTTAATCAGTTTTATAACTCAGTACAAAATGGGAAACATCCCAATGCTACTTGTTACTTGTGCACAGTTTTGATAAGCATAAAAAGCTGGTAATCATGATTTTTTTTTTTCATGTTCTCACAATGGTCCTGTCTATCTCAGAGGATATTTAACTAAACCTGCATTGACTTGGGAACCTAAATGTGTCAGAATTGTCGAGAAGTCCTTGTTAAAATAGCTCCCCCAGTTGCCAGCCTGTGCCTGCAGTTCCCAGGGCTGGAGAGGGATACTCTTCTGTGGGGTTAGCAGAGGGCTGCAAGCTCAGACAATCCCCAGTGATTCAAAGTCGTACAACCATGCTTAATTTTTGGTTTCAGTTTTGGCTTCAGCTGAAATCAACCAACAAGTTTCACTGCAGTTTCAATTTCAGCCGAAAGTATTTAGACAGTTTCAGGAGCGGTTTTAATTTTGGCCGAAATGGAAAAAGACAAACAGCCAAAGTGAAACCTCACAGATTTATTCATACATAACTGACAATGACATCACTAAAGGTGGAAACTGAGCTTTGTTTAAGAACATAAGAAGTTGCCTCCGCTGAGGCAGACCAGAGGTCCATCTTGCCCAGCGGTCCGCACCCGCCTAATTGCCTGAACAGTGTCCCTGACTAATTTTGTAACTGCCTCTAATCCTATCCCTATAACCTACCTCTACTCCTATCTGTACCCCTCAATCTCTTTGTCCTCCAGGTACTTATCTTACTTGAAATGATATACAGAGCACTTGTCTATTCCGTGACCAGAAAGTGATGTCAGAAAGGAGCCGAGGCCGGCGTGAGCAATAAGTGAAAGATAATGCGCCCGTCGATGAATGTTTAAGGAGATGCCCGGGAGGTCAGAGAGGTGCCAGCGCCGGTGCTCCCGGTGAAGACGGTGCTCAGGGCAGTCTGTCCCTCCCTTCTTACTATGCCACTGCTTTGGGACTCATCAGGAGATGCTCAAAAGCTTGCCATGGAAGTAAAACTGGTTGTAGCAATGTCTTACTTGCTAGGAAGCTCAGCTTCCAACGCTCAGGGGCTTTTACCATTCATGGTAGCAACCACCAAGATCTCTATGCAAAATGCATTACAGGGAGCTCGTTAGTATTAAAATGAGCACTCCTTATATGCACAGAAGAGAACGCCCACCTCTCACCATGTAAAATCTTCCGGCAGGTCTGGAGCTGCCAGTAGCTGTTTGTATGTGTTTTGTGTGAGTGTGTATCACACGTTTATGGTCAGAATGCAGCTGTTTGGCGTGGGACACACACTTGCACAAAACATGTAGAACATGTGCATCCATTTCATGGCTGAAACAACAACAACAAAACACAAAAATAAACCTACTGAAGAGCTCCGGTGATCAGGAACTGTTCTGGGCCTGTAGGCAAGAGCTGTGCCTACCTCTCAGCTCATGTGTGCAGGTACCAGGCACAGTTCCTCCCATTTTCACTGGGATACTCAGCACAAATTTCCATTATAGAATGCTACATAACATAAGCCAGCAGCTATATGCCTATATTTAGGTGCGCCCATTTACCCTGTGTCTATAAAAGGTGTAAATGTGGATGCCTAAATGTGGTAATTACAGAATACCACAGGCAGGTAGAGAATGACACGGTGACAAAATTCATCACCGTTCCCGTCCCCGCGGATAACCGCAGGAAATAATCCCATGTCATTTTCTAGTGTCTATTTCAACCTCAGTCCTTCTACACCAGCATTCTTCAAAGCAAAGCTTGCGGGTCAGTGGTTGTGGCCATTCATACTCTGATTCTTCCCTCTTTCCTTAAAGAATGACGTGAAGATGGTTTCCCGCGAGACAGGAACGGTGATGAATTTTGTCACCGTGTCATTCTCTAGCTGCAGGTGCAAGTTTTACACATAAGCGGGAGATACACCCATGACCTGTCCCTGCTCCTCTACCTGTGAACACATTCATGCATTTACATGCTAAGACAGTTGCATACTAAATGCTACAGAATAATTCTGAGCTGCATTGCGAGGTTAGGAGGCACTCGGGATGGTGCCGCCTCCTTGCCCTCTTCTCCATCAGACCACCCCTTCCCCCCTTCCCTCTTTAACTTCCCTGGCATGAGCAACAGCTCTAGCTTGCTGCCTGCACCAGCCTCGGGTATCCCTCTGATGTCATGGGACCAGGAAGTGACATCAGAGGGAAACCCGAGGCTGGTGCAGGCAGCTGGTTGGAGCTGCTTGCTCGCGCTGGCAAAGAGCTAGAGATACGGGGGGAAGTGAAGACACACATGCAGCGAAGGAGAGGTGGGAAGCATGCATATGATTTGTATGCTATTTGTGCTGAGCATACCCCGGCAAAAGAAAATCGCTCCCAACTCGGTATTTTTTACCCAGTTGCCGGAGCTTTATGCATCCTGCCCTTAATCTGTGGCTCCTACTGGATATGTATTGAGAAAGCATAGGGGTAGAATGATTGGAGGCAGGGGAGGAGGGGTAATCAAGAGGAGAAATGAACAAATAAACTCTACCTGCACACATTGTTTTCTTTTTCTTTCACAGTTTCGC
Source organism: Geotrypetes seraphini (assembly GCF_902459505.1). Taxonomy (NCBI): domain Eukaryota; kingdom Metazoa; phylum Chordata; class Amphibia; order Gymnophiona; family Dermophiidae; genus Geotrypetes; species Geotrypetes seraphini. The sequence goes on from NC_047085.1 coordinate 137,223,708, forward strand.
TCCTGATCAGCACTATTGTGCCGGTGAGTTAGGAGATGAATATGAGGTGGTTTCATTATATAGGCTACTATTAACATGGATCTCTTTCCCTATCAGTTGAATCCATCAAATTCAGCAAATCCTGAGCTAGAGTTGATTATGAAGCCAAAATTTATTGACTGAGCTTTCCCTTCAGCAACGTTCTCTTGATATAAGATACGCCTACTTATCTATTTGAGAAAGATCAGCATTATAGCACAGTTTATATTTTACAGAGTAACATTATATAGCATGTAGTACAATTTTTCTAAAAAAAATCAGTGAAAATAATGAACATTTGTAAGGCTTTAATTCACTTGGGGGATCATCCTCCAAGAACCTATACCCATCGATGAAACACTCCAAGGTTTAGCTGCTCTTTCTGCGCCAGAATAAATAGACAAGTGCACTATATATCATTTCAAGTAAGACAAATAAAGCTATGTTTCCACCTTTAGTGATGTGATTGTCAGTTATGCATGAATAAATCTGCGAGGTTTCACTTTGGCTGTGCAGGGAATACAATGGCCTAATTTTACAGGCTGTATATTATCAATAAATATCCTTTTGCAGCACTCAATAGTTGAGGCAGAGTTAACTCAACTTGACCATATGCTGGGAGGTGTTTATTTTGCACAATGCTCACATTTTCCCTATGTTTTCTACTGAAAGTATTTTAAGTGCCATGTCACCTAGGAAAAGCAGGGTATGTTCGGAACAAAGGTGGTTCTTTTTTAGTCAAGTTTGAAAAATGGTTCCTGTGGACCTCATGGGACAGATTAACAGTGATTCTTCATGAAGTCTTTTTTTTTTTTTTATAGTCATAGGCTGCATATCACTAAGGAACATGAAGACTAACTCAACTGTGCTTCTAATAGGCAAATAAGCCTTGATTTCCATGGATCAAGAAGCAAAGCACTGTAACCTACTTAATTGTCATTTTCTCATCTGCGAATTGGGTAAAAGCTTTAATTTTCTCTTTTTCTCCTGTTGTGTAATCATATATACTGGCCTGAGAACTTATAAGGTTTCTGCTGTCATAAATTACAGGTAAACAACCCCATTAGTCATAGCAACGATTTTATAAATATTTCGGCCTAGGTGTCTTAAATAAAAGACTGTAAACCTTTCCTATACAAGATGTACAGTAACAGCCAGTATTTAAAGAGAACTGTAATCACATGAACCAGGGAAGACAGAAAACATTTGCATACAGCAAATATTAATAGTTTATTGCTTAATTAAGCTATTGCCTTAGAGCAGACTATACTGGTGAGGCAAGTGGATCAAGTATGTGAAATAAAATCACATTGAGAAATAATGATTTCATTAGTGATGCTACTGTATGACTCTTGTTAAACTGTTCCTCCTGGGAACCTCTAGTAAGAAACCCACACTTACTGGCTTGGAAACCACTGGCAAGAACCCACTGGGCTTAGGAACCCACATTAAAGATCCTTTTGGGGAGATGATAATTCAATTCACCTTCCATTCATTTGGTGAATTGATTCCTGACCCTTTGTTAGCCTTGCCTGGCAATCGAGCGTGACCCCTCTAGGCAATGAACTGGCAAAGCCACCATGGACCAATGCAAGGATGATGAGAACCTGTAATAGTAATCCAACATATATTTTCAACGTGTAATGCATCACAGAACATGCTTGTTTCAGCAGGTGTAGTAGTTAGAGCGGGATATTGGCCTGGGACTCCCATCGCTATGGTTCACAACACTGCTCACCAGGCTACTTCAGAGACCTGCTTTCTACTCTACTAGGATTGGGCATAATATTTGAAGCTATTATACAGGTAGATATGTACTGTTTCATTCACATCTTTATAGGGTTACGAGACGTCCAGATTTCCCCAGATATGTCCTCCTTTTGAAAACATGTCCGGGGGTCCGGACGGCTTTTCAAAACCCAGCACTTTGTCCGAGTTTTGAAAAGCTTCCCCCCAAAATTGTGTCGGGCAAGAGGGCATCCGCGCATGTGCATGAGTGGATGCCATGCAATGACATCACGCGCAAGGACATGATGGCCCAATTTGCCAAAGACTATATTATAATTCTGGGGCATAACAGGGCAGGGATGGGCAGTGCTGGGGGCAGGTCTAGGGTGGTCTGTATTTTATGAATGTAAAATCTGGCAACCCTACATATGTTAGGGGGTCAGTGACCATGAGGAAAGTGTGAGGAGTCATGATTAAATCCGTCCAGTAGTCGTATAGTCATAAGAACATAAGAATTGCCACTTCTAATTCACCCATCTTATTCCTTAGGCTCCTTGCATTCGTGTGCATACACTTGAGTTTGCGGCCTGTTCCTTTCTTGCATTTCCTTCCCTTTTGTATCGCTTTCGATCTGTCTTGCCTGTGATCCAGTAAATCTTCTCCTCTATCTTCCTGCACAGTATCCTCTGGGTATACCGGTTCCCGAACCATCGACTCTCGGTCGACTGTCGGCTTTCCCCTTCTTCCTAGTTTAAAAACTTCTCAATTTCTCTCTTGATGCTGCTTGCAAGTAGCCTCGTTCCATCTCTGCTGAGGTGGAGTCCGTCCTTCCTGAATAGCTTGCTCTTCCCCCAGAACGTCGTCCAGTTGCGCACAAAATGAAAGCCTTCTTCCTCACACCAGCGCTGCATGCACGCTGCATTGACTGCTTGCAGCTCCATCTGCCTCTTCTCATCAGTCCTGGGTACCGGCAGGATCTCCAAGAATGCTATCCTCTGTGTTCTGGTCTTCAGCTTCCTTCCTAGCATCCTGAACTGGTCCTTCAGTACTTCCCTGTTGTAGTTCCTGTTGCTCACGTTGTTCGTCCCCACATGGATCACCACCGCTGTATCTTCTTCTTCCACGCTGTTGACGATCCTGTTGATGCAGCTCACTACCTTTGCTCCTGGTAGGCAGGTCACCAGCCGATCCTGTCTTCCTCCCACTATGTGGCTGTCGACTTGTCTGATGATGGAGTCCCCCACGATAATATCTTCTCTTGATTCTCCAGCCGCAGGTCTATGTCCCTGGTGCAGGTCCATCTCTCCAGCCGTAAGTCCGTGTCCTTCGTTCCCATCCATTTTCTCTCATCCTGGCGTTGGCTTGCACCAGACTCGTCTTCTTGTGGGTTCCCTCCGCTGTTTCCAGATCTTGCTGCTGTGTCACCTATTTCTTCCTGGTGGTTGTCCGTCGGGTGGTCCATACTCTATGTAGGTGTATCTCGGCATTTCCACTGTTGCTGGTGATTTTCCATTGCCTCCCTGTATGCCTCCTCTATGAACTTCTCCAGCTCTCAGACTTCTTCCTCGATGGTTTCCTCTGTCTTGATGTTCTCTGCCTTCCTCCTCCACTGCTTGAAGTGCCTCCAGTTCCAGTATTCTGGAGTCTGACTTGTTTCTTCAGGCTCTCCAGTTCTCTGCATCGAGCGCATATGTAAGACCGCCTCCCAGAGGTGGTCAGTTTGGGCACATTTTTATTATGAGGCCCCTAGTGACTAAGTACAATTCTATTTAATGCATCTAACTTATATAGAATTGCACAGCGCCGCACTAGTCAGCACCAGATTTTTAGGCAACATACTGTATACTTGTATAGAATCAAGTCCTAAATGCAAAACTTCTCAATCTGTGTACTTTCAGCCAATATACAGATAGGGCCTGATTCTATAAATGGTGCCTAAGTTAGGCGCCACTAGAAGCCCTAATCACAGGCGCCTAGCGATGCCTAACTAAAATTCATGCCTCAGTTAAAATGGCACTGCGCGGTTGATTGACAAGCGCACCGACCAGTGCCTTTAAGTTAGGTGCCTTTTATAGAATCGGGCCCACAGGTAGGTAGAGCCAGCCTGAATATCCATCTGACAGCTTTGTCACTATCCAAAGAGTGGCAATTCATAGCAGGATACCACAATTCAGGTGCTCACTTTATTCTTTTTTTTTTTCTTTAATTTATAAATTTTCTCATTAATTTCACAAGAATAAATCTTGCTTCAAGTAAAACAGTGAGAGAAAACAATGTAACAAAAGTAACCAAATATAAGTACCGGTAAATCTTTACCCCCTTCCTTAGATCACAATATGAAGGAGTTCGTAACATAAATTGGAGATAATTAAAGTAATAATTTTAAAGAATAAATATAGGGGTCCTTTTACAAAGCTGCGCTAGCAGTTTTATTGCACGCACCGTATTAGTGCGCTCTAGCTGGAAATCTACCGCCTGCTCAAAGGGAGGCAGTAGCGGCTAGCGCGTGCGGCAATCTAGCGTGCGCTATTCCGCACATTAAGGCCCAAGCGTGGCTTTGTAAAAGGAGCCCATAGTGTGAGAGCAGTTGCTATATTCTATTTTGAAAATATATCCTTAATCAGTCCTTAATGATCTTCTTGAGTTCCAGGAACTCTTTCAAATGGTCTGGAGAAAAAAAAAAAAAAAGGGTACTTAGGGCTAGATTCACTAACCTCCTTTCCATGTCCAATCCATGCCCGATTGCATGTAGGCCAACAAATTCACTAAAGGCCTGCATTCGAATGGGGGCGACTGTTGGCACGCCCCCCACCAACCGCACGGATCGCTGGAGAGCGATCCTTGATCCTGCGCAGACCATCTTCCTAGACCATAGATGGTCTGCGCATGCGCTGGTGATCCTTCGTGCCCGTTTTTTAAAACTATTTTTTTAACTTCGCGAGCCCGTGGTTTTAACCCGCTTTAAACTTGCGGGTTAAAATCACGTGTTTGCACTGCGGGGAAGGGCAGGCGAGTCGGGGCTGAACAGGACTGAAGAGTCAGGGCAGAGAGCAAAGATCAGGGCAGCCAGAGCAGGAGAATCGGGGCAGAGAGCAGGATTTTAGTACAAGCGACTGGTCCTCACCAGTCGCTAATTTTTTGATCGGCCAGCCAGTCGGTAAGTTTAGTGGATCGCATCCTTCCTGCTTTGCATGCTGATTCCCTTCATTTACATGCATGGATCGGGATTGGATCGGAGGAGAGGTTAGTGAATCGGGTCGGAGGGAAATCGGGTCGCAAAGGGCTCGCAAACCGATCGCTACATGATCGGTTTGCTTAGTGAATCTAGTCCTTAATTCCCAGATACCTAACCAGGCATTTAGGGGGGTATGCTAAAAGAAAAGTAGCACCCAGCTTTATAGATTTCTGATGTACAGAAAGAATGAAAATCTTTTCTTCACTCTTGAGTAGTCTTTGAAACATCCGGATATATCAACGTTTTTTGATCACCAAATAATTTTTGAGAATTTTAAAAATATAATCTTAAGATCTTATTTACCGGTATGTCTTGCTCAAAGACAAAGGATACCAAAAGGGTGGCTTTTTCGGTATCTGCTGTTAAAGTTTGTTCCAAAAGAGCAGACATATTTTCAAAATCAATCTTTATCTCTTCCATTATATTTTTCCAATTTTATTTGAGGCATCTCCACTTTATTCTGGAATCGAAATTATGCATGAAATTTCCATGATAGAATGCTACTTAACATAAGTCAGCAGCTATATGCCTATATTTAAGAGCGCCCATTTACCCTGTGAATATCATCTGGGGCATATCACTGTTGTGAAAAGTAGAAGTTGATGCTATACTTTGACGTAAATGTGGATGCCTAAATGTGGTAATTACAGAATACTATAAGCTGCAGGTGCAAGTTTTACGCATAAGCGGAAGACACGCCCATGACCTGCCCCTGCTCCTCTACCTGCGAACACATTCTTGCATTTACGTGCTAAGACAGTTGCATACTAAATGCTACAGAATACTGCTGAGCTGCATTGCGAGGGTGGAAGGCACCCGGGACGGTGGCGACCCCCTGCCCTCTTCTCCACCCCACCACCCCTTTCCCCCATATCTCTTTAACTTCCCTGGCATGAGCAACAACTCTAGCTTGCCGCCTGCACCAACCTCAGGTCTCCCTCTGATGTCACGGGACCAGGAAGTGACATCAGAGGGAGACCTGAGGCTGGTGCAGGCAGCTGGTTGGAGCTGCTTGCTTGTGCTAGCAAAGAGCTAGAGGTATGGGGGGGGGAGGGGGGAAGTGAAGACACGCACGCAGCGCGTGAGGGGTGGGAAGGAGCTGGGGCAGAGAGGAGGAGAGGTGCTGGTGTCCCCATCAAGATGCCCCCTCCTTACTATGCCACTGGCTCCTAGCACTTAGTTATGTGCATAAATGCCTGTATCCTAAAACTTATATGTGTAGTTTGTACCTAACTTTAGGCAACCTGTTATAGAATCAGGAGGATACTGGAGGGATAGAGGGAAGGTGGAGCAAATATATATTCAGCAGCTCTACAGATAATCTACATCAGTGGTTCCCAACCCTGTCCTGGAGGAACACCAGGCCAATTGGGTTTTCAGGCTAGCCCTAATGAATATGCATGAAGCAAATTTGCATGCCTATCACTTCCATCATATGCAAATCTCTCTCATGCATATTCATTAGGGCTAGCCTGAAAACCCGATTGGCCTGGTGTTCCTCCAGGACAGGGTTGGGAATCACTGATCTACATGACTAATTTATACCTGCTGAAGAGCAGGCCTGCACTAAATGCATTGAGGCAGAGATGGTCACTGCACTGCATTTATTCAATGCCACTGACTATACATATAGCAGAACTGAATATATATGGATTAGGGTTACCAGATTTTACTATTGTGAAATCTGAACCCATGGTACCGCCTCCAGGCTCGTGGGCGGAGCTACAAACATAACATCATATTTCACCCATTCATGTCAATGGAAAAAATGTAAAAAGCTGCCATTCTCACAGTAATTCAAAAACGGCTTGACCGATTTGAACGAAACTTGGTATGCAGATCCCTCACTACCTGGGGTGATATGTTCTGGGGGTCTCGCGGCCCACCTGCACACGTGGGCGGAGCTACAAACAGAAAATCAGATTTCACCCATTCATGTCAATGGAAAAAATGTAAAAAGCTGCCATTCTCACTGTAATTCAAAAACGGCTTGACCGATTTGAACGAAACTTGGTATGCAGATCCCTCACTACCTGGGGTGATATGTTCTGGGGGTCTCGCGGCCCACCTGCACACGTGGGCGGAGCTACAAACAGAAAATCAGATTTCACCCATTCATGTCAATGGAAAAAATGTAAAAAGCTGCCATTCTCACTGTAATTCAAAAACGGCTTGACCGATTTGAACGAAACTTGGTATGCAGATCCCTCACTACCTGGGGTGATATGTTCTGGGGGTCTCGCGGCCCACCTGCACACGTGGGCGGAGCTACAAACAGAAAATCAGATTTCACCCATTCATGTCAATGGAAAAAATGTAAAAAGCTGCCATTCTCACTGTAATTCAAAAACGGCTTGACCGATTTGAACGAAACTTGGTATGCAGATCCCTCACTACCTGGGGTGATATGTTCTGGGGGTCTCGCGGCCCACCTGCACACGTGGGCGGAGCTACAAACAGAAAATCAGATTTCACCCATTCATGTCAATGGAAAAAATGTAAAAAGCTGCCATTCTCACAGTAATTCAAAAACGGCTTGACCTATTTGAACGAAACTTGGTATGCAGATCCCTCACTACCTGGGGTGATATGTTCTGGGGGTCTCGCGGCCCACCTGCACACGTGGGCGGAGCTACAAACAGAAAATCAGATTTCACCCATTCATGTCAATGGAAAAAATGTAAAAAGCTGCCATTCTCACTGTAATTCAAAAACGGCTTGACCGATTTGAACGAAACTTGGTATGCAGATCCCTCACTACCTGGGGTGATATGTTCTGGGGGTCTCTCGGCCCACAACTCTATGTTGCTTGCTCAGGGGTGGATTCACCCAACAATTTATATGTTCTTGCTCCTGGAGGTGAAACTAAAAATGTTGTTTATAATCACGTTTTGCGTTAGTTGTATTGTATTCATTTTGTCAAATATTTCACATTATAATTTGAATATTGTACTTTTTATTAAGCTGTAAAACAATAATTTCATTCACCACTATAAAGTATCTTTATTTGAATCCATTTACAGTGTTATTGCTATAATTAAATACCCGTGCAACGCCGGGGCATCAGCTATATATATATAAAATCGGATGTATGTATGTATGTTCCAGCATAACTCCGAAACGTATGGACAGATTTCAACCAAACTTGGTATACATATCAATTGCTATCTGGGAAAAAAATACTGTGGGGTTGGGAAGGGGATGACATGTAAAGACTCATCGAAAAAGACAGATATTGCTTTGACCAATAGTGTGAAGCTTGGGGAATGATGTCACACAGTCAGAATGATGTCACAGTCAACAGTATATAAGGAAGTGCCGCTATGGTGTGGTGTGGTGAAGCTGAAACTGAAAATTTGTGTGATGTTATTCCTCAAGTGAATGTTCCTGAAGGAAATTTATATCCAGGCAACGCCGGGTGATCAGCTAGTATATTATATAATAATGGAATATGTGGTTGGGAGGGATGGGAAAGGGGAAGGGATAAAATTTATATAATGTACCAATGATTGTTTATAAGTGATATATTTATTGTTACTGTGAATGAATATATTTTACACTTAATGTAATTTTGAAAATGAATAAAGAATTTACAAAGACTTCTGGTTATTGGTCAATAAGTGAAAGGTTGAATGCATCTTTAAAAAGATAAGTTTTTAAGATTTTTTTAAAGGATGGAAGGTCTTTTTCTTCTATGATATACTGAGGTAGTGAGTTCCACAGTTGAGGGGCCATAACCGAAAACATATCGTGTCTTCTGGTGCCTATAATTTTCAGGGATGGAACAGTTAGGAGGTTTTGAGATGTCGAACGGAGAGACATTGACATTAAGGTGGTGACTGCTATCACTGCACATTTCCCCGATGGAAATTAGAAACCAGCATTTCAGATTAGTGTTACCAATATCTTCTTTGTCTTTTCTGTGTAAATTCAGTATGCAGAACATTGCAAAGCTGGATCTACAAAAAGAATTCAAGTCACCCTGTAACAGCTTTGAGTAACATTCAGTACTACAGGCATCTTTTTTTTTTATTTTTGTTTGTTTCACACGACTAGTTCCAGTCTAGTAAACAAAATAATACAAACATGTCTTTGATTTAAAAATGTCTGGGAGAAACTGAAAACAAAAAAAGTCATACGAGCGAATACGCTGTAATGAAAGCGAGAGCAGGCGATGGGGACATGGCTGAGTTTGCGAGGGAATTGTCTGCCAAGGTCTGTTGAAAGTAACATGTAAGAATCAGGAAACAAAGAAAGAATAGAGGAAAACAAAACAAGGAAGGAAGAGATCAGAGGATTCAGACTAAAAGAAGGAGAGCAATAGGGAGATTCTATAAACAGCTGGGGAAAAGCATGGAAAAGTTTTAAAATGTTACCTGGCGATCACTGGAAATTTTAAGAGCAATTGAACTGGGATGTAAGGAGACCGAGCCAGTCTCTCTGGGGCATATCACTGTTGTGAAAATTAGGGGCTCCTTTTACTAAGGTGCACCAGCGGTCTTAGCACGTGCTAAACGCTAATGCCTCCATAGCGCTTGCATTAGTATTTTTCATTTAGCGTGGGGTTAGCGCGCGCTAATAACGCTAACGCACCTTAGTAAAAGGAGCCCAAGAAGTTGATGCTTTACTGTGGTTTCTTAATCATCTGGACACTGAAGAAATTATTACAGGACCCTTTTTTCTCATTTGCTATCGATGTGAAAGTCAAGATATAAAGAGGTCTGTAAACAATTCTGGATAACTTTAGAATGGTTAGTTGCCTAATCAAACTTATCTGGGTAATTTTTGTCAGGATGCACTGAATATCAGTATTGACCGGATGAAATGTAACTACACTCTAGGAACTGCCCAGTGTCACCTCTTTTTAAGTAGGTTAATTTTGTCTGGATGACAATTTGCACAGACAAAATATCTAGTTAGCAGAGTGTCTATATTAAAACACCCGGGTTTCTCGATGACAGGTCAAAAGCGCGCGCTGACAAAAGGTACGTCGAGACGTCTGAGCGCAAGGCGGAAGTCCGCGCCAAAGAAAAACAGTGTTTTAAGGGGATCCGATGGGGGGTTTGGGGGAACCCCCCACTTTACTGAATACAGATCGCGCCAGCGTTGTGGGGGGTTTGGTGGATTGTAACCCCCACATTATACTGAAAATGTCACTTTTTCCCTAAAAAACTGGGAAAAAGTTAAGTTGCCAGTATAATGAGGGGGGTTACAACCCCACAAACCCCCCCACAACGCCGGCACAATCTGTATTCAGTAAAGTGGGGGGGGGTTCCCCACCAACACCCCCCATCGGAGCCCCTTAAAACACTGTTTTTATTCGGCGCGGGCTTCCGCCTTGCGCTCAGTTGTCTCGGCACGCCTTTGTCGGCGCGCGCTTTTGACTATGAACCGGGTTTCTCTGATTGACTCTCAGAGTTAACTGGACACACCCTTTGAATATCCACCTCAAGCTGGACTATGAATTGGCCTCTTACAACAGCAAGCAGAAGACAAGTCCACCACAAGTCCAAGAGCAAACCATAACAACAGCGGGGGAGACGAGGAAACAAAGCAGCCTATGATGTTCAACTAGATGGATTTATTTAATGCATAAAGGGTGACATGTGATTCATGTTTCAGGCACCAGGAGTCTGGTGTGTCGATAAAAAAACATAGGGGTCCTTTTATCAAGCCGCGCTAGTGGGGTTAGCGCATCGGACAATTCATCACGGGCTAATCCCCGTGGCCAGCTAAAAAACTAAATCCTGCTCAATGCAGGCATTAGTGGCTAGCGTGGCAGGCGGTTTAACGCGCGTTAAACCCCTACCGCAGCTTGATAAAAGGACCCCATAGTCTTAACAACAGGGGCTACTGAAAAGTTCTCAGCTCAACCAACAAAACTGGGGCAGTCTCCACTGAAGGCTATGCACTTAGTACAATGATTTTCCACTTTTTTCTTTCCGCCGTAAAATATGCCCCCTATAAAATTCTACAAATAAAAATATTGGAAGAATGGAATCATTTCACAATTGCTATGAAGACATGTGGATTGTATCTTTCTATATTGCTTCTTCGTATCTGATTTTAGAGCAGCTTGGAGAAGTTTTGGACTTTCTAAATCATGTAAAACATAATTCCACTCATCAAAACCTTGAACTTTATAGCATTTAAATGCTATATAGCATTTAAACACTGATTATCCAGAGAGGAGAGCAAAAGCCTCAGGACACAGCCCAGGACCTCAGTGTTCTCATGGACTTCACTGTGCTTCCTCATGGGCAGAAAAAACCTCCTTAGTCCCAATTCCTAGTCTCGTTGTTTTTCACAAAATACTTGGTCCATAAACAATCTTATCAGTTCACAAAATACCCAGACAAAAGTTACCAGTATATCCATTGTTACTTAAAAGTGATCATAGTATATGTTATGCAAAAAAATAGTTCATAACTCATCTGTCTTCTTCTTAACAGACTCGATCCCACTCGCCCAGGGCTTTCAGAGATCTTTATGACTGAAAAATCTGCAGCATTCTCGTACAATGTAGCAGAAACTTTGACTATAAAAAAACTTTGATTTTGACTGTTTAAAATGCCAAAGTCCTAACCTACATTCAACATGCTTTACTTATTTGGCTACTGCTATTTTCTCTCTAAACATGGTCGCTCAAACCCGTTAAACAACCATGATAGCATGTGACCTCATTTCCTTTAGGAGCCAATCAGATGTAATGAAAGCAACCTAAGATTCCAGTTGGCCCATGTGCCTAAGGCCCCGCTCATAGGAGGAAAATGTAAAGGAATGCTCTAACAAATAAATGAGTTTTCAAAGATTTTTTTTAAAAGACTTCAAATATTGAATTAACCTTGACAAACCATTCAGAGCATTCCATAACCGTGGACCAGCCACAGAAATTGTTGCCATCCATGTTTTTAAAATACTAACAGAACCTCATACATCCTAATTTGGAAAACTAAACTCTGTCTGAACAACCTTTTTAAGATGCTGCTCCCATTAATTATATGAAAAATTCTATAGGCATATAGGACTCAGTTCAGTAAGTGGCATGCAGATTTAGGCCAAGTACTATTCTATAAATTGCACTTCAAGATGGGCGTTGTTTATAGAATAGCACTTAGCATCAGAATCCGTGTCCAGTTTTGGGTGTGAGGAATTATACCAGCTAAACACTGGCATAAACTCCCACATCTAAATTATGATAATATAATAATCAATTTATTATTTTATACCGCCATTACCCATGAGTTCTAGGCGGTTTACACCATAAGACACTGAACAATCAGCGAAATACATATATATCATAGGATAAACCCAGAATTAAAGGTTAAAAAAGTAATTACTATCTTAAAAAGACCTAATTAAGTGATAAATTTATCGAACAAAGCAGACTTTACTAATTTTCGAAAAGAACAGTACGACATGGCTTGATTGAGACATTCACTGAGCCAACATTGTAGTTTGCCTGCCTGAAACATTAAGGTCCTTTCAAAAAAGGTCTTATATCTGACACCATTTGGCTTAGGATAGGTAAATAAGCTGGAACTTCTTGTAATCCTTGATGGTCTATAAAATTCAAAGTGAGGGGATAAATAAATTGGAGACTCTCCTGAAATCAGCTTAAAACAAATACAGGAAAACTTAAATAGTATTCTTGCTTCCAACGCTAACCAATGCAGTAATCGATAATATGGACTAATGTGGTCGTTCTTCTCCCCAAATTCCATAAACTGCACGCGAATCCTAGAAACAGCCAGACCTGCCCATGACGTTCCGAGGGCCATACCCCTTTTCAGACTTGTGTGGAAAAATTTATGTGCACTCTTTATAGAATAGCGACTATAAAGTTTCACACATCTTTATGTTGCCAATTCCAATTATTGCCAAGTAGCACCAATAGCTGTTGGCACCCAATTATCAGTGCTAGATGACTCATTAAGCAATTAAACTGCATGCACAATTTTGAGTGTTATATATAGAATTAAGAGGATAATGGAGCATTTCTCCAGGGTGTACTTAGGGCACACTAAACATTTTAACACTCACTAAAACAAAATGAAATGACAATAAAATGCACATCACTATTCAAAGTCCATTGCCAGCATTCAGAACAATGACCCACAGCAGCAAATGAGTTCTTTTTTATATCAGCAATTTTTGTTTGACCACAAGCCTTTTTCCAGGATGTTCTGTCCTCTATTTTATATTAGCAGAGCAAAATAAAAAATGGCAACAGAAAAAGATCAACTTGCCTGTCAACTATTCCAGTTCATATTGCCAAACATACAGTATACAGTAAAACCTTAGATTGCAAGTACAGTTAAACCTTGGTTTGCGAGCATAATTCATTCCAGAAGCATGCTTGTAATCCAAAGCACTTGTATATCAAAGCAAATTTCCCCATAGGAAATAATGGAAACTCAGATGATTTGTTCTACAACCCAAAAACTTTAATACAAAATACTATACATACTTGTATTGCAAGACCTCCTCATTTAGAACAGTCACTATACTCCCACAGCATCAGCAAGAGAAGAACCATTGGCTCAGTTGTGATGTGTGTACACTGTATCTACTTGTATTGCAAGACATTGAACATAAGAACATAAGAAATGGCTTCGCCGGATCAGACTCTAGGTCCATCCAGTCCGGCGACCCGCACCCGCGGAGGCCAAGCCAGGTGTTCCCTGTTGAGAAACCTTGTTTACTCGTATCCCTCAATGTGATTTGCGAGAAGGTGTGCATCCAACTTGCCCTTGAATCCCGGAATGGTGGTCTCCATCACGACCTCCTCCGGGAGTGCGTTCCAAGCGTCCACCACTCGTTGTGCGAAGCAGAATTTCCTGATATTTGTCCTGGGCCTGGTGCCCCTAAGCTTCAATCCATGACCTCTTGTCCGAGTCACATTGGACAATGTGAATAACGATGTTTCTTGCTCTATTTTGTCGAATCCTTTTAATATTTTAAAAGTCTCTATCATGTCCCCTCGCAGTCTTCTCTTCTCGAGGATGAACAATCCCAGTTTGCTTGTATATCAAGTTAAAATTTAATAAAATGTTTTGCTTGTCTTGCAAAACACTTGCAAACCAAGTTACTTGCAATCCAAGGTTTTACTGTAACTTGGTTTGCAAATGTTTTGCAAGACAAGCAAAACATTTGAGCCGATGGTTTGTCTCTCTCTGACGCTGCAAGACTCTAGTGACTGTTCTAAACGAGCGAAGTCTTGCAATACAAGTACGTGTGTTTTGTATTAAAGTTTTTGGGTTGTGGAACGAATCGTCTGAGTTTCCGTCATTTCCTATGGGGAAATTAGCTTTGATATACGAGTGCTTTGGATTACAAGCATGCTTCCGGAATGAATTATGCTCGCAAACCAAGGTTTGACTGTATATGCCAACTGCCAATTGATTTTTTATTTATTTAATTCATTTTCTCTCCCGTTGTCCCCACAGAGCTCAGAATGGCTTACAGGTTAGACATGCGTGGAGGGGCATAACCAAATAAATGTCTAAGTCCAATTTGGACGTAGGACTCTAGTCGCCCAAAGTCAGCAGCGGCAAAATACCCATTTTCGAAAAGTACGTCCAAAATTGATTTTTTTTTTCCCCGAAAATAGTCTACTTCTATGTTGAGCCGTTTGATCATCCAGACGGCTAGTACATCTATTTTTATACCACATTCTCGTCCAACAAAATTGTCCAAGTCCCAAACACTTAGAACAAGTCCTTTTGCACATGGGAGGGGCCAGCAAAGTGATGGACTAGCCACCCAGACATGGCAACACAGCACTGGCACCTTATAGGGCACTTTACAAAAAGGGTGCCACATAAACATCTCACCAAAACTCCCCTGCAAGTCATGGTGAGCCCCCCCCCAAAAAAAAATACCCACTATAACCACCTGTCTGTACCCCCCAATAGCCCTTATGGCTGCAGGTGACACCTATATGGCAGTACAGTAGGATGGGGGGGGGGGTTGGTGAGCACACATTTTCCACCATGAATGTAGTAGCTTATGGGCCTGGTTCTTCCTCTCTATGATTGATTGATTTATTCAATTTTCTATACCGTTCCCCCAAGGGAGCTCAGAACAGTGTATATGAATTTATTCAAGTACTCAAGCATTTTCCCTGTCTGTCCTGGTGGGCTCACAATCTACCTAGGGCAATGGGGAGATTAAGTGACTTTCTCAGGGTCACAAGGAGCAGCGTGGGATTGAACCCACAACCTCAGGGTGCTGAGGCTGTAGATTTAACCACTGCACCACACTCTCCCCTAGCCCAACCCCCAGACTACTTAAGCCACCTCTGTGCAGCTCTACTAGGCTTTCCTATGCCAAGTGCTGATATTCCAGAAGCAGGTATGTCTGTTTTTATTCTGAACTTTGTGGGGGTGTGACAGGATCAGTGAACATGAAGGGGGGAGGGGGGTGGGAGTCTTTACTTTGTCCCTGCAGTAGTTATCTGGTCACATTGCATACTTTTTGGGCACTTATACCTGGTTTTAGATCACCTAAGTTACAATGTATAAGTTCCATCTAGGCAGCCTTGTCAAATTTTTGATTATCCCTGCAGTACGAGTAAGCCTAGGTTGGCCCACATCCCGCCCTAACCACTCCTCCACTTAGGGCTAGATTATATAAAATTGCGCACTCAAATTTCTCATTAGCACTCTTATTTGGGAATGCAAGTTACAGAATAATGTAAGTTGCGCATCTAGTTTAAATGTTAAATTAGGCACCAATTGGCCTTATATAAGAAAATAAAAAGGCCAAGCCTAAATGATCTCAGATAAACTCATCAACTAGGCCATAACGCTAAGTTCCTCACCAAAGCATGTATAGTTAATTAGAGTATCTCAGATGTTCTCTATTTACCATAACTCGATCATTGTACCACTAGCTTTCCAAATACATCTTGTCCACATTTGTCTTGACTAAACTGTGTATGTACTCCTGTAACCCGTTCTGGACTCTTTTGGGAGAATGGGCTAAATAAATAAATGGAATAAAATAAATAAATAACAGCCTTACTGGGTCAGACCAGTAGCCCTTCCTCAGTAATCCAACCTTACTGGGTCCAGTCCATCCTCACAGTGGCCAATCTAGGTCACTAGTACCTGGCCAAAACCCAAAGAGTAGCAACATTCCATGCTACCGATCCAGGGCAAGTAGTGGCTTCCCCCATGTCTGTCTCAATAGAAGACTATGGACTTTTCCTCCAGGAACTTGTCCAAACCTTTCTTAAAACCAGCTACGCTATCCGCTCTTACCACATCCTCTAGCAACGCATTCCAGAGCTTAACTATTCTCTGAGTGAAAAAAACATTTCCTTCTATTAGTTTTAAAAGTATTTCTGTGTAACTTAATTGAGTGTCCCTTAAGTCATGTTATGTTAATCAGCATGTGTAGAGTGATGCAGATGCTGCTGGAGTTGGCAGGTTTGGAGTTGGGACCACGGGAAGGGAAAGGAAAGGGGGGGCGGCAAGGCGAAGAACTTACTTTTACCAGAGCAGGGAGTCCAGCGCTGGCGGCCAGTCCTGCCGGTGAGTGTAGTTAGGTGCTGTAAGGCTGGGGACCCGCGCACGCGCACTCCTGCCACCACGGACTTACATCTCACGGAACAGGGAAAATGGAACACGCAGGTAGGAGTGCGCATGCGCGGCTAGGGTTTTATTATATACCTTTACTGCAATCAGTTAAAGCAGGGGTAGGGAACTCTGGTCCTCGAGAGCCATATTCCAGTCGGGTTTTCAGGATCTCCCCAATGAATCTGCATGAGATCTATGTTCATGCACTGCTTTCAATGCATATTCATTGGGGAAATCCTGAAAACCCGACTGGATTGCGGCCCTCAAGGAAGGACTTTGTCTATTCTATGACAGCTACTGTATTTTGCCTGCGGTTGTCATAAAATTGGTGCTTAGTGCCCTATTTTTTGTGCCTAGGTTTTGGTGCACTTCCTTGAATCTACCTCTTACCCCCGCCTCCCAGATTCTATATATGGCACTTTGAGCTGCATGCGCAAATTTAGGTGCACTTCCCAATTTGTGTGCTCAACTTAATTGAATTACAAGCCATTCAGCACCTATCATTGGGCAGGAACAATCAATTATCGGCAATAATTAGAATTTGTGAACACATCTTGTTAGGCGTATTCTATGAAGAAGTGCACAGATCCAAACAAGGGGTGTGGCCCTGGGAGGGCCTTGGGTGGGTTATGGGCACTGTGGCGTGCCCTGTTATGGAATGCGCCTTTTCTGCACCTAAGTTAAGCATGGGAAATTACACCAGGTTTCAGCTGGTTTGGGGACTAGCTCCTACCTACTACCTCACTTCACTCTTTACAGCCCTACAAGACAAACCAGAAACAGCAACCTATTCACATACTCAAGCATTACCGGCTACAGATACAAAACCTTCCTGGATAGAACTTTCATGTACCAAGCTAACAAACAACAACACTGGTTGGACAGCTACATAAATGGAGCAAGACTGACATATAATGCCTTTAGAAAAGCCGTAAAAACTGCCTTATTCAACAAAATCACCACCTAATAAAGTATCTACACCTAACACTACATATATCCTCTCCAGTTTTTAAGTCTGAAATGCCCAACATTAATTTTGCTGCCTTTTTAAGATTCTGTTTAAGATTCTGCTTGCTATATTTCACTGCATTTTGTAAGATTCTATATGCTGTATCTCTCTACCTTTCGGTAAGACTCTATATGCTCTTTGTAAGATTCTATATACTGTATCTCGGACCTTTTGTAAGATTCTTTGTGCTTTTTTGTAAGTTTTCTAAATACTGTATCCCGGATTTCTACATATTGTAACTCGCTGACTGTCCAGCTCTCTTCGGTGTGAACCGCCTAGAAGTCTCACGACTATGGCGGTATAGAAGAATAAAGTTATTATTATTATTATTATTAAATCCCCATGCCTACAACTTTGCCGCATAAACTGGTGCTAAGCGTATTCTGGAAATGGCGCCCGTCTTGGCGCACCATTTACAGAATAGCGCTTAGCGCACATTTATTTCAGTGTGTCGATTTTTCAGCACCATACATAGAATTTACCTTTTAGCGTGTAGATATTTAGATTTATCGAGATATTTGTGCTCCCAAGGGCCCATAAATGCAGGGGCCTAGATCATGGAACTGCTCAGTATGGCTGAATCTCATTGAAAAGCAACCCAAAACGGGAAAAATTAGTAAAGACTCGTAGGTCAAAAGGACTGTATAAAGTTAGTGATAAGACTTTATAAGTCGACTAGATGGGCCATTTGGCCTTTATCTGCCGTCATGTTTCTATGTTTAAGTCCTCTTGACCTAGGAGTCTTTATTATTTTTTTTCACATTTTGGGTTTTTCAATTGTTTATACATATAGTATAGTTCTTTTGGATTTTCGATTTATATTGAATCCCATGGAGCCCTGCCCTGAAATAGTGACTACGTCTGCCAACATCAGGCTTTGCAGCTCTGGAATTTTGTTGCTCGGAACGTGAGCATTTGTAGTTACCGTATTTGCCGGCGTATAAGACGACTTTTCAGTACCTTAAAATCCTCCCCAAAGTCGGGGGTCGTCTTATACGCCGGGTACTGTTTAGAGAGCTGCACGGGGACGCCCCTAGGGTCGCGGGGATCCCGTGGGGATGCCCCCTAGGGTCGCGGGGATCCCATGGGGACGCCTCCGAGGGTCGGGGGGCTCCTGCGGGGCTGGATGCTCAGTCTTCTGGATGTACGCGGCTCTTCTTCTCCCTACCTTCTCTGCTTGCAGCACAGAGCCGAACGGAAGTCTTCCCGACGTCAGCGCTGACGTCGGAGGGGAGGGAGGGCTTAAACAAAGCCCTCCCTCCCTCCGACGTCAGCGCTGACGTCGGGAAGACTTCCGTTCGGCTCTGTGCTGCAGGCAGGGCAGATAAGGAGAAGGAGAGTAGCCTCGCGGTTCGAGTGGCTACCAAAGGAGAGGAGCGGCCCACCCCGCCCCGGTTGCAGCACAGCAGGCCAGGTTCCCTTACTTTTGTGGCACTTCCCCGACCGACCGATAACAGCCCGGGTCCGACAATCCTCCCTGCCCTGTAGCCGTGAATCTAAATTACCTTCTTACAGCAGCTGTAAGAAGGTAATTTAGATTCGCGGTTAAGGGCAGGGAGGTTTGTCGGACCGGGGCTGTTGTCGGTCGGTCAGGGAAGTGCCACAAAAGTAAGGGGACCTGGCCGGCTGTGCTGCACCCGGGGCGGTAGAGAAGGTGTGCGGAAGAAGGGGTAGTCTTATACGGCGAGTATATAACAAAACTCTATATTTTAACTAAAAGTTGGGGGGTCGTCTTATACGCCCAGTCGTCTTATACGCCGGCAAATACGGTACTATTTTCCAGCTATTGTCTTACTGCTTAAGGGCTGTATAGCTTTCTGCCTGGCTTTTTCCAGATCCAGAATTCTTTTTCTTGTGCTTTATTATCAGTCTTGCTCTGAAATTTGATTTTGATCAGCACTACTATCGCACTGTTGTACATGTGGGTTGCCTTCTGCCTGCCTTTCTTTACAATGGCACATGCCAAGGGGGGAATCTCTCTTCACTAAGATAGTGATGCTTTCTGCAAACGAGGTTAGCCTAGGAGGCACTTTTGCTAGCATTTTAGAAGCAACTCCCCTGTCAGTCCTAAGCATGTCAGTGTGTCACTGTCAACCTTTTAGGAACGAACAATGGTAACAGCAGCTGAGACATTGACAGTCTTTGCTTCAGCTGACTCTCCAGGCTGAAAATCTGGCACTGGTTCCACAGTTTGGTAGACAGTTAATGATCAAGAGCAGTGCAATCTATATTACCTCCCCGGAGACAAGAAGACTGCCATTCTGGAATCATTCTCAGGCTTGTTGGAAAGGAAGCTCCGCTGTGCATACACAACATACAAGAAAATGGGAAGCATAGGAGAGCTTAATGTTTTTTCATGGCACGTAAAGATCCTGAATATACTTTAAAGTAGTTTTGGTTTTGTTAAAGGGAGTACGAAGATTACTTTTTGTTTTTAAAAGTGTATATAAGATGCCTTTGCATGTGTCTTATTAATACTACAATGGGTCTTCAGCTTACCCTGCTCCCCTTTTATCTAGTTCCTTCAGCTTAAGCCTAAGGCTTTGGCAGTGGGAGCATCCTTTTTCCTCAAATTTCCCTGCAGGTGTTTGATAACCTATACAAGTGATAAATATGTATTTATGGATCCTATTCAGGTAGAGGAATTTCTTAAAGATAAATCTGTACTGAAAGTATCATAATAAGTCTTTTTTTGGGGGGTTGAGGGCAATTAGTGACAAATGGAAAAGAAATGGCCATTCTGTCTGACCTTGAAGGGGTTCTGATTTGTTCTTATATATTTTCTTTGTTAGCGGTTATTGAGCGGCTCCCATAATGTGGACTGTATCAGTGAAAAAGAGATATTCTCTTCTTGCTTTTGTTTTCCTGTACTTCTGGATATTCCTGCATTTCGTTATATTTTGTATGTAGCAAAGGCTAAATAAATAATTTTTTTTTAATGTTTTATTAATTTACTTACCGTAGAAGTCAGACTTACCAGATTGTAGTTCCTTACTTCTTCCTTACTTCCACTTTTTCGGAGAGGGACCACATCTGCCCTTCTCCAGTCCCCCAGTACCACTCCTGATTCTAGAGAAGCATAGAAAGTTCAGCCAGCAGAGCCATCAGAATTTCCCTAAGTTCCTTCAGTATTCTCGGATATATACCATCCGACCCCATTGCTTTGTCTACTTTTAATTTAGCGATCTCCCTGCAAACACAATCCACTGAAAATTGTTTAGGGTCTATCACACCTCCATCCCTATTTGCGTTTGTCTTCTATGGTCCCACTCCCAGCACTTCAGCTATGAGCACAGAACACAAATATTTGTTAAGCAATTCAACCTTATATTTATCAGCTTCTACATATTTCTTCCCTTCACCTTTGAGTCTCACAATGCCACTTTTGCACTTCTTCCTATCACAAATATATCATTAAAAATATCTTTACCATGTTGGCTAGTTTCTCTTCCATTTGCATTTTTACTTTCCTGACTACTCAACCAGCCTTTCTGCAGATATTTTTGCCTGTCTTCCTCTTTCTGCAATCTTTTGTAATTTATGAAAGCTAGCCTCTTTTTCTTTACCTTCTGAGCTACTACTTTTGAGAACTTTCTTTTCCTCTTACTTTTCTTACAAAATGGTTTATTGTCCTTACAATAGCTCTTTTCAATTTTGCCCACTGTTTTCCTATTTCTTCCAGATGTTCCCATCCAGACAACAAATTCCTTGACATAATCCCCCATCTAAAGTTAGTTTTTTAAAAGTCTAAAACCTTTACTTTTAAATGAGCCCTCTCTACATCTGTCTTAATAATAAACCACACCATGCGGTGATCACTGGATGCCGGTTGATCACCTACTGTTTTTTGGTTTTTTGGTTTTTAACCTTTATGAATTTTCAAGACTTACAAAAAGTGCAAACAAATATGCATAAAGATACAACAATTAACAGCACTTGTACTTGAACAAATATTAAAACAAATTACCCTACACCCTCCCCCCTCTCTTTCCCTCCCTTCCTATTTGGATGTGTATAGAAAATTAAGAAATTCCAGGAATTAAGGGGCTCATAATCGAAAGAGAAAAACGTTCAAAAACCGGCCTAAGTTGGTACTTGGACGAACATTTTTCTCCAAAACGTCCAAGTGCCGATAATAAAACTGGGTTTTGGATGTATTTAAAAATGACCTAGGCCTTCATAGTGCCACTCAATGTCCAAAGCTAAACGGGGCATTTCGGGAGGCATGTCTAGGGCAGGAGTTGGACGGGACGTGGGCCGGCTTAGACTTAGTCGTACAGCATGTAAAACCGAAAGTTTAACAACAGAGCCTAGATGGAACTTGGACGTTGTGACTTAGACCATGTAAAACATGGTCTAAGTCACAAAAACCCACCAAAACTCACCAGATAAGCACTGCAAACACATAACACAAACCCCCACGCACTACCCCAGAGATTTCTTTAAATCTTTTATTGTTTCTCAATTGTTCTGCATTCATTCTTTCATACCTGTAATGTAAACACAATGTTTCCCAGCAAAAAAAAAGTTTAACCTATCATAGTTTTTCCAGTTCCTAGTTATCATTTGCATAGCAACCCCCGTCAAAATCAGAAGAAGTCTACTTTTATATGCATCAATTGGATTCTTAGGTCTCAACAATGTTCCAAATAATACTACATCGTAAGTCAATGGTATTGAGACACCGAGTGCCATTTTAATTCTCCAAGTCCAAATCCGTGGCCATTGTGTAGCTGCTTTGTTTCTATACTCCAAATGTCTTTTAAGCTTGTTTTAGGGGGGGGGGGGTTTCTAAATATTCAGATATTAATTTGTACCACTTAGCGGCCTAATGCCCTTAAAAATCTGTCTGGAAACATAGACCTGGGAAGCTGTACTGATTTTTTAAGTTGCACTAGTCAGGGAACCCCTTCTGAATGACCTGCTTTAACTGCAACCATTTATAACTTTGAGACTTTGATATGCCGAATGATTGTTGTAACTGTAGTAAATCTACCATATTCCCATTTAAAATTACATCATTTAGAGTACGTATGCCTGCCTGCAACCAATGTTTCCAGATGATTTTAGACTCACCCACTGTAATATCTGGTTTTTGCCTTTGCTGTACATGACTGTTTCTGTGTTTTCACCTTTGCCTTGTAATGTGCCCTTTGTGGCCCGTTCCGCTTTTAATATGTAAAAAGAAACACGTTTCCTGTTTGTAAGCACTAAGTCCAATATGGCCCCATCCCATGCGGGTTCCATTACCAATTGCTGGAACAGTATTCCTTTTGGAGAATCCAGGAGCTCCCTACTTCTAGCGGACCCTGCAATATGGATACCCCAATCAACATCTGGCATGTTAAAATCACCTATAGTATTAGTAATATTTCCCCTTTTGCAGCTATATTCTCAATATCTACTATTAAATCTCTGTCGATTTATTCTGTCTGTGAATGAAGCCTGTATATCACACTAATCTAATCTAATCTAATTTTCTATGACTGCTTCGCTCATACCTAGATAGGCTCAAGGCAACTTAAAAAGGGGGGTGAGAAAAGAGAAGGGGGAGGAGGAATAGGAGAAGAGAAGAGGAGGGTAGGAGGGGGTAGGGGCAGGGGTGGAGGGAGAGGAGAGGATACAGGTGATTGTCAAATAGATGAGTTTTCAATTTCTTTTGGAATATGGTGTAGTTAGGTTCCGTCCTGGTCTTTTCAGTAAGATCATTCTAAGTTTTTACGCCTAGAAAGATGAGCATGGAGTGGAAAACACGTTTGTATTGCAGATTTTTTGTGGAAGGGAGATTTAGAAGTATTCTGTTGAGGGTTCTGCGGGAAGTAGACCATGCTTTGGAGAAAAATTGAATGAGAGGAGCTGCAGAGTTTCCTTAAAGTATACGGTGAATGATACATGCAGTTTTGAAGGTTATTCGTGATAGAATAGGTAACCAGTGCAGTTGCCTGATGAAATCTGTAATCGAGTCATATTTTCTCAGGTTGAAGATTAGTCTGATGGCGGTGTTTTGGAAGAGTTGCATTTTGTGAATCAGAGTGGTGTTGATTCCCATGTAGATGGAGTTGCTGTAGTCCAGTTGTGGTAGTATCATCAGTTGTACAACTAAGGCAAAGTGGTGTTGGTGAAAGTATGGTCTGATTAGCCTTAGTTGTCTCAAGGTATAGAGGGATTTCGTTCGGAGACTGGAGATTTGTGGCTCCATGGTAAGTGTGGAGTCCAGGATGCAACCTAGGATTTTAGAGGTTTCTTCTACAGGGCGGGCTTGCCCGATCGAAGAGTGATGCTTGTTGGTGCCGTCTGTTGGGGTGTGTGGAAGTATAGAACTTTGGTTTTAGTTGAGTTTAATTTTAGTTTGTTAGTAGTTGCCAAGATTTGAATTCTTTCTATATTATGTAATTACATTTTCCATTTCCTCTTTCCAGATTGGCCCACAGTGCCTCTTCTATACCTTGCAGATCCTGAAATTGTGTGGCTTTAATATGATTTGTAACATATAATACCACTCCCCCTCCTTTTCTTCTTACCCTGACTTTCCTAAACAGATTATAACCAAGTATAACTATATCTCAATCATAGTTTGCCATAGACCATGTCTCCATGATTGCTACTAAATCCAACTCAGCCTCTTCCATTCAGTACAGAACCTTATTTTACATACTTTGAGCATTAGTATATACTACTTTTCAGACATTGCCTCCTTTTACAATTTGTGTAGAGGAATTTAGTGATTCACTTACCTGAGGGCTTATACTCATCTGGGGGCTTTGATTACCCTGCCCCAAGGATTCTAGTTCAAAGCCCTCTTCAGCAGGTTAGCCAGTCTGCTGCTGAAAGCACTTCTCCTTTCTTTGATAGATGCACACCATCCCTGCTCAGCAACCCTTGGAAAATCATCCCATAGTCTAGGAAGCTGAAATGCTCTTGACAATACCATCCATGCAGCCACATGTTCATCTCTAGGATGCAAGCTTCTCTGCCCTAGCCATTAATTTCAACAGAGATGATTGATGAGAATACCACCTGCGCACCTTCTTCCCAGAGTCATAAAATCACTTTTGATATGTTTGAAGGGGTACATAGCAGTATCATTAGTGCCAACATGAATGAGCAGCATCGGATAATAGCCATTGGGCTTGATAAGTCTTGACAAGCTCTCCGTAACGGTGCCAGGTCAAAAGCACGCCGGGCACGAGCAGACAACTGAGCGCAGTGCGGAGGCACGCGCCGAAGAAAAAGACTGTTTTAGGGGCTATGACAGGGGGCGTGGGGGGGAACCCCCCACTTTACTTAATACAGATCGTGCCGCGTTGTGGGGGTGTTGTGGGGGGTTTGGGGGGTTGTAACCCCCCACATTTTACTGAAAACTTAACTTTTTCCCTGTTTTTAGGGAAAAAGTTATGTTTTCACTAAAATGTGGGGGGTTGCAACCCCCCAAACTCCCCACAATGCCACCGCGATATGTATTAAGTAAAGTGGGGGGCTCCCCAACAAAAACCCCCATCGCAGCCCCTAAAAACAGTCTTTTTCTTCGGCGCGCACCTCCGTCTTGCGCTCAGTTGTCGGCGTGCACCTTTGTCTTCCGCGTTACTGTCTATTAACCCTCCGTAACATCTTGGCAGGCAGCATACCTCCTGGGACATCATGTCTGATCTGCATATGGATGCCTCTATATCCCTCAGAAGGGAACCATTATTCACCACCATCCACCACTAAGCAACTTAGGGAAATTTGAGCTTTGGTCCTTCCTCTCTTAGGGATGCTTTCATCTCCTTCATTTCCAGGGCTACAGACTGGTTCTTCAGTTCAAGGGCAGGTGGAGTCACAGTATCATTCCTGCAAGGTACTGTAATCTGAGTCAAGTTGTCCTCCCTCAGCACGGCCTCTTCTTCCCCACTTCTGGAAATCTTTGATGTCTCATGAAGTATTTCATTGATGTACCTCTCATTCGCATGAATGTTTCTCAGTCTTGCTACCTCCTCTCAGTTCTTTCAATTCCTTCATGAAGGATTCCAGCTGAAGATAGTTTGGGTAACATTTTCTGTCTGCACAG
Organism: Geotrypetes seraphini; assembly: GCF_902459505.1. Lineage (NCBI taxonomy): Eukaryota > Metazoa > Chordata > Amphibia > Gymnophiona > Dermophiidae > Geotrypetes > Geotrypetes seraphini. The sequence goes on from NC_047085.1 coordinate 137,249,330, forward strand.
AGACAGAAGCTGTAACCTGAGTAACAGCTTTGGTGACACAATGTTTCCCAGCCATATAGTGGATGCAGAAGTACTAGCACCTGATGAAAAAAAAGAGAAGAAAAAGCTGGGAAAAAAAAATCATACCAAAGCAATCCTTTGTGCTGATCCTGCCCTTTTAACTTTTCCCTTTAATTGGGTACTATTGTTTAACAGAAAGACAACTAAACAAAAGAGCAGTTTCTAACTGCTTGAAAAGACCTTTGCAAATAAAATGGCTACTTTTTCTAGCTGTACTTTAAACTAATATTAAACACTAAACAGAGACTTTCTTCAACTATGTCTTAATCTGATCTTATGCTCTGAAATGCAACCTAAAACCCTAACCCCCTCCTTTACAAAGCCACACTAGCATTATTAGTGCCAGCAACAGCTTAAACGGTCATAGAAATTTTATGAGCATCGGAGCTGTTATCGCAGTGGCCAGCACCAGAAACGCTAGCAAAACTTTGTAAAGGAGGGAGTAATCTAGACTAAAACACTTTTTATATAAAACCCTAACAAAGACTCTAAAAGCTACACTATTGCCTAAACTGACTTTGTTGATAAAAGCAGAGTACTGAACTAAAAAAGTAAAAGAGCAGAACAATGAAATAACCTACTGAAGCACAAGTTAACCTTTTACCAAGTTTGAATACCAACAGGTAAGATATTCCTGTTGGTTTAGCATATCCTCACTTAGCACCTCTTTAAAAGAATGGAGACTAAAACCATTCCTATAATTTGTTAGAGCAATGATTGTTAGAACCCGGGGAAAGGTTGAGAAGTTAATTTGCATATAGAAATGATTCTATCAATGTTATGTTTGACTCTGCTCTTTTGGTGAGAGAAAGAGAGCTAGGAAGTTCTACAGTTCAAGAGCACCATTACAGACAATACCCCTCCCCCCCAAAGATGTAATGTTCAGCTTTTGCAAGAAGATGTAAGATGTCTAGTTTTTCATCCTGAATGTACCAGTTGTCAGGAGTTATGGACTCTGCAGCTCGTGGATTTTCTCATGTTGGTACATGAGTTGAGTCCTTAATCCATTCTACATCAGTATCAAAGACTTGATACTATTTAAATTATGGATATAAATTTAGAAAATAGTGATGATATGGTTCTGGGAGCTTTCCAATGAGAATAAGGACAAGTTTATAACTTAGTACCAAAATATCAACACCATAACAGGCATGTTAGCGCTAGTTCTTTTAAAGGTACTTACAGTACATGTAGGTGCATTCAAACCATTAAAGAATACTAGCAAAAAACCATGTTGGCATGCCCACTTATGACAGGTCATTGCTTTGTGTCAGTGGTGCACTTAACTGCCATGCAATGAGTGCAACTGATATTCTATAAATTGTGCATGTTGCTTGCCCACCTGCACATGTCCTGCCCATATGTATGCTCCCTCCTAGTTACATGCTAAGACATTGGTGCATACTTTATAGAATAGTTCCAAGTTCTTACACACATAAATGCCAATTATTCGTGTGTCTGTAACTTGGCGCCTTCTATTGGGCACCCGATGTACTATGAAATCTCCTTGCATAGTAGTCCATGTGATAATGTCAGTCCAGGACTACTATACTCTAGTCAAACCAAAAGAGTTTGCAGCAGTTCTAACTCTATGTAGCAGCACATCTGATAAAGGGATACAAGTGGCATGACCCCAAGTTATAGAATGAAGGGAAATGCCTTGAGGATGTACGCAGGCAGATAGAAAAATTAAAAACTGACAAATCCTCGGGTCCGGAAGGAAAGGAGGAAATAGCGTAACTACTTCAGCAAATTTGCAATCTATCCCTGAAAACAGGCGAGATCCCGAAGGATTGGAAGATAGCCAATTTTACGCCCATCTTTAAAAAGGGATCAAGAGGTGACCCGGGAAACTACAGACCGGTGAGTTGACCTCGGTTCCGGGGAAAATGGTGGAAGCGCTGATAAAAGACATCGATGAACATTTTGAAAGAAACAAACTTCTGATAACCAGCCAACATGGATTCTGCAAGGGGAGATTGTGCCTAACGAACTTATTGCACTTCTTCGAAGGAGTTAACAGACGGATGGACAGAGGAGACCCCATAGACATCATATATCTAGATTTCCAAAAGGCCTTTGACAAGGTACCCCATGAACGCCTACTTTGGAAACTGAAGAACCATGGGGTGGAAGGAGACGTACATAGATGGATCAGGAATTGGTTGGTGGGTAGGAAACAGAGGGTAGAAGTGAAGGGCCACTACTCAGACTGGAGGAGGATCACGAGTGGTGTTCTGCAGGGCTCAGTGCTCGGACCGCTGCTATTTAATATATTTATAGATGATCTAGAAACAGGGACGAAGTGCGAGATAATAAAATTTGCAAACGACACCAAACTATTTAGTAGAGCTCAGACTAAAGAGGACTGCGAAGAATTACAAAAGGACTTGAACAAACTGGGGGAATGGGCAACGAGATGGCAGATGAAGTTCAACGTTGAGAAATGTAAAGTACTACATGTGGGAAGCAGAAACCTGAAGTACAGCTATACGATGGGAGGGATGTTATTGAATGAGAGTACCCAAGAAAGGGACTTGGGGGTAATGGTGGACATGACAATGAAGCCGACAGCACAGTGCGCAGTGGCTGCTAAGAGAGCGAATAGAATGCTAGGTATAATCAAGAAGGGTATTACAACCAGAACGAAAGAAGTTATTCTGCCGTTGTATCGGGTGATGGTGCATCCGCATCTGGAGTACTGCGTCCAATATTGGTCACCGTACCTTAAGAAGGATATGGCGATACTCGAGAAGGTTCAGAGGAGAGCGACACGTTTGATAAAAGGTATGGAAAACCTTTCATATGCTGAGAGATTGGAAAAACTGGGTCTCTTTTCCCTGGAGAAGAGGAGACTTAGAGGAGATATGATAGAGACTTACAAGATCATGAAGGGCATAGAGAGAGTAGAGAGGGACAGAGTCTTCAAACTTTCGGAAAATAAAAAAACAAGAGGGCATTCAGAAAAGTTGAAAGGGGACAGATTCAAAACGAATGCTAGGAAGTTTTTCTTCACTCAACGTGTGGTGGACACCTGGAATACACTTCCAGAGGGCGTAATAGGGCAGAGTACAGTACTGGGGTTCAAGAAAGGATTGGACAATTTCCTGTTGAAAAAGGGGATAGAGGGGTATAAATAGAGGATTACTGCACAGATCCTGAACCTGTTGGGCCGCCGCATGAGCGGACTGCTGGGCACGATGGACCTCAGGTCTGACCCAGCGGAGGCATTGCTTATGTTCTTATGTTCTCAGCAATTGTCATCCCTTCAACTGTTTTCAGGACAGATACTTTTCAACATAGCAAATGGCAGCAGATAAAGACCTGAACGGCCAATCTAGTCTGCCCTATAATTGCATGCATTACAATTTCATGATTAAATTGTCTATTTTTGTTTCTTCTGGGCCACAGACCTTTGAAGTCCACCCAGAACTGTCCTTAGGTTCTAACTAGTGGAGTTGCCTTTGAAGCTCACTTCAGTCTTTCCAAACAATCTCCTTTGCGGGATTCAGACCATGAAAGTTTGCATCTGGTTAGAGATCCCCTGTGATCATCCCACGCTCTTTTGAATTCCATCACTTGTTTTCCTCTTCGCCCTTTAATCTTCCATTATCTTCAGATGTTCTCTCCTGTGATTTTGACCATTATTTTAGAAACATATCTATGCATAAATAGGGGCATTTATACATGTAAATGTCAATTTCGGAACACTGCTATTAATATGTGGAGATCTACACCAAATGGAGATTTATTATATGCAGGTACTTTTCTCTGTCTCTAGTGGGCTCACAACCTCAGATGGTTACTGTTAATGGACTTCCCTGAGTCGCAAGGGTCTGCATTGGGAAATGAACCCAATTAGCCAGGGTCTCAAGCCACTGCACTAGCCATTAGGCCACTCCTCTACTCCCATGTAGTTTTATTACTGCTTCCAAAATTAAACCGTTATTTATTTACACAATTTTCTATACCGTTCTCCCAGGAGAGCTCAGAATGGTTTACATGAGTTTATTCAGATACTCAAGCATTTTTTCCCTGTTATAATTGCAGCCTTACCATTTCATTGGCAGCACTTGCGCATGTAGGCTTATAAAATAAGACCGCCACTCTTTGAAATGACACTACTTATAGGTGTAACTAGCAACACCTCCAGGTGGAAGATGCTGGATCTTTGCTGTTTATTTCTTTGATATGGATATTGCAACATGTACCAGCATACACATGTGTACTCCAAGTTATTTTACAAGAGGTTCTGTATTGACAGATTCTTTTCTAAAATGCTACTAGAATTGAGCATGTCCTGACCAGATGTCTCAATCCAAATCTCCACGTTCTGGGGGTAATATTCAGCCTATGTGGTAAACCAGTCTGAGCTGTGGGCTGAACTAATCCCAATTATTTAATTAACCAGGCGCTGGTTGATATTTAGACCAGTGTCTGATTAACTCGGCATGCAATATTAAGACAGCACTTTCATTTCAACACTTTCATATCCTTAAAGCACCAAAAATGAATGTTATCTTTAATTGTGTCAGACTGCCAAATCAGGGCTCATTAATATTACTTTAAAATATAAAATGAAACTATCCTGTCTAAATTATGGGATTTACAAAGAGAGATATGTTGAAAAGCATAATTCAAATTGCAAAGATATTGGCTTTATTCAGTTTGAACTTCTTTCAAAATGAATCTTGTGCTGTTGTCTGTGTCTTTAAGAAACACAAAGAAACAATTTTACAGTGAAAGAAATGGTAGCTATTAGCCTTAGGATTTTTTTCCTCCTTATCTTTATAGGTCAGGAGAGGTGAAGAATTCACCAATCAACGTGGAAGCAAGAGCTTCAACTCTCCCTCAGGCAGAAGGAATTGAGGAGTAGTAACCTGTTCTTTTTTCATGTCACATAACTTTTCATCCACCTCCAGCTAAAGGAAATTTGCTAAGAACACAATGGGATGTTGCTCAGGTCCCAAAGGCAACTCCACCAGTTCTCCCCAAAAAACTAAATTAAATAGATTTATTTTTAGAATTGCTGTGTTACAGCAAAGATAGCCTCTCTCTGTCTCAACACTCTAGATTTCAAAAAAATGTAACAAGACAAGACAATTTACAACTGACTCAAGGTGCTCCCCTGCCTTGGATATGCTTCTGCATTGCCAAAGAGAGATGCAAAGCAATTCCCTCCTCAGTGTCATACACATCAACCAAAATAAATATATTGTACAGTTTACGGTGCAGTATGAGATGGTTCCATGTACAGCCCCCTAGGCAGACCATTCACCAGGCCATTTTTTTATTTTAAATTTTTATACAGTTCAATACAGAGAACAGTAAAGAATGGAATTTTAAACAAATACATCATAAGGAAAAAAAAATCATTAATATCTAACAATTTCCATCTAGCCCATGCTATGAGAGGACTAACCTCCTCTATGAGGAAATACTTTGAGGCAAAAAATAACCCCAAAACCCCAGAGGATTTTTACCCTAAATAAACATAATTATACATAATAATTATAACCATAATTAAACTCTAGAAATCAAAAATCCTCAAACCACTAGGTGTTACCATTACAATACTCCTCAAGATAACAGTTAAGATTTAACTCTTATGTTCATTCATATTCAAAAAAACTCTCTAGTTGAATCGAGTCCCAGAAGACATATTCCTTATCTAGAAGCTGCACTAGGCAGTTGCAAGGAAACTTTAGAAAAAAGGTGGCTCCAAGAGCCAAAACTCTAGATTTTAAAGAAAGAAAAGTCCTCCTTTTCATCTGAGTGGATCTGGCCACATCGGGGAATATTAGCACTGTATCACCACAAAATTTTGCTTGTTTGTTTTTAAAATATGTTTTCATAATTGACACAAGTTAGTAAGAGAGTAGACCTACTTTGTATGGTATCTAAGGAATCTTCTAAGAATTATGTAAGATTTAAATCTGTAGATACCAGTTGATCTATTCCTTTTTCAGAGCCTATTTTTTTTCCTTTGCGGAATATAATAACAATTAGAAATAACCAAAGAATCTGAGTTTGGAAGTCCCAATATCTCCTTAAAGTACTTACAAAATAATATTTCTGCTAAGATAAGATGAGTTTTTGGGAAATTCACCAATCTCAGATTCTTGGACCAGTATAAATTCTCCATAACTTCAAATCTTGAATACATTATTTGTGGCTCCTTAATTGCAGAGGTAGACACCTTCTGTAATGTAGAGATTTGAGTTTCTGATACCACCAAGCGTTTATCTAAAACTTTTAAATTAGAGTCAACATTTTTTAATTTCTGAACAACTTCACCAGAAAATTTAGCATTTTGCTTTATAACTGATGTCCATATCCCCTCAACTCTTTTATTAATAAGCCAAATATCCTTATGGGAAACATCCTGTGGAGGCTCAGAAGACATTTGCCCTACTGCAACTTTATCTTGAGATAAAATCTGAGGCATAGACTTAAAAATAAGTCTAGAAGATTCCTGAGAGCTTATATCTTCATGAGTCACTACTGGAACCACTTCGGTTCCATTAACACAGGAATTTTGTGGAAGGGGACAGGGAGTTCTATCTAAGGGGCTAAGCGATTCTCCCGAGATAGTATGTAAGATCCCAACAGGATCAAACACTGGTGGTGTTGAGCTTTTAGGTTTGATTTTCCTTTTCCCCATTATAAAAATTAAGGGGAAATAAATAGGAATTAAATAATAAGAGCCCACCAATAATACTTGGCACGATGTGGCTCCCAAGGGGCCTGGCGTGCCCCTCAGGGCACGCCCCTTTGGCCACACACCGCAACCACAACATCTTTTTGTGGAAATCAGACAGGCCCCGGGTGACATCACTCTCCGACCTCAGCAGTGCTTGTTAGAAAGCCAGCACTGTTCGAGGGCACTGTTAGGCAAATAATAGTCAAAGACTGCAGGCAATACTCTTCAAGGGAGCAACGGTCCCTCACCAGCACTTGAGAAGGTAAGTAGTCCTCTAGAAAAGCACAGACACAGCATCTTTTTGTGGGAATCAGACAGGCCTCGGATGACTGGACTGAAAAATGGGCATTCGAGGGGAAAAACACGCGGTGGGCCGTTTTGTGAATTGGGGCGGTTAGTAGCAATTGTTGCTAAATCTGTGAATCGGGGCCTTAGTTTTGGTGGGAAGGCTGGCAGAGCTTATGTGGGCCTGGCTAACCAATTATGAGGTGTTAATTGTCAATTATTGGTGCCAGTTAATCAATTAAGCTATGCACAAACATCAGCTGCATGTGCCAATGTGTGTGCACAACATTTGGCTCCATATATAGAATATGGGGGTAAGCTTTTAATTTTAACTACCGGTAGTTTAATTTTAACTTATGTTCGTGTTCACGCTTCCAGAATCTTACTGAAACTAATCATGCTAAAGGATCCTCTCCATTTTGGGGTCAATATTTAAAAGCAATTATGCCATTAGCAGTAGTACCCAGTTCATACTTTTCTTTTTAATTGATTCTGTATTGAAACTATTACTTTATCAGCTTAAATCACTAAACATCCAAAGTTATCTGTTTTAAAATAGGGAGTGGATTTCTTTTAAGGTGGGGCACCGTTAAATGATCTGCTCAGCAGTGTAATTAAGCTGCTGAGTGGATAACATATGCATTTCAGTTCTGAAACAAGGAATACCAAATATAACGTTAAATGGAGAAGTTATATATTGATTTTCGGCAGTGGCACATACATTGCTAAACATTCTCATTGCTTCAAACTGATACCTTTTTCCTTTAAAATTATGCAGTCACCCCACCACTTGATCGTTACTTCTATATCTTTATGTACTCATTTGCACATTAGCAATAATTTTCGTTAAAAGTGTGCAGTACTGATGGAGATAGCATGCTGTCTGCCAGAAAATTCTATCATCCCCCTAACACTGCAAACAGTTCTCTTCCACTAGTTCTAGTGCAATTTACAGATATCCAAAGGTTGATACTTTGCCACATTGTCCTTTTCTGACATCAGCAAATGAAGTGAGTTTATAGCTGGCTGTACCTCACTACTAATTATGTAAATCTAAATTCCTAAACGGTCCACACAGTGGTCCTGTTGGGATCCCACTCATCCCATCTGTAGTGTGTGACATTGTTTCTCTTCCCACAGCTCAGCGGTTCTGCTTTTCAGCTGTGCATTTTTATCTTCTCCCCTGCTCTGTTCTGAGCTCCTGCTGCTCTTAGCTTCTGCAGTAGACTGTCATGTGGTATTATATCACAAGTTGTCCAAAAACTCATATTAACTGTGTCATACTGTTCATTGAGCTGTCAGCCTACCTGCAACCTACTCAGAAAGTTTTGGCGATTTGGCAGCAGTTATTTTCTGTTTTTCATTATAATGATAATATAGATGTGCATGTCCAAACAGGTAGATTATTGTGTTCAGTCAGGGCAGGTTTAATCTAATGACCAGGTAAGGCTCTGGCAAAGGGCACTAGTGCTAAAGGGTGCAAAAAGTCCAAGGTTGTGACATCACCAGCCCATAAGTTTAACTATCCTGTGGCTACACTTCCCCCCTCCCTCCCTCTTCTGGTGGTGCTGCTCTATCCCAGCAGGGTGCATCTTCACAGGTGAGCTGCCACGAGGAGGGAGTGCCAGCGTCAGTGAGTGTCAGAGAATGGATATGCAGCACATCCCTACTCCCTCCTCTAACATTATGGCTTGACGCTGATGCTGGCCAATGAAGCCGCATTTTGATGGGACTGGGCAGTAACATCAGAGGATGGATGATGGAACTGGCTGGGGGCGTGGCATGGACCAAGGGGCGTGGCATGGGCTGGGATGCCATAATCTCTTGGTCTTGTCTTCCTTGACTATGGGATTCATTTTCAAAAAAGATAAATCTCTAAATGATGGCATAAACCGGCACTTGGACATCTTTCTAGTCAAAATGTCCAAGTGGTTTGTACAGCTGGATTGTTTTGTTTTTGTTTTATCCTAGATAATATCTGTATATCTTGTTAATTATCTTATAAAATTAATAAAAATACTTGAACTAAAAAAAAAATGTCCAAGTGGGCATTTTCAAAACTGACTTTCTAGATGTCTTTCGGGAGTTTTGGAGAACTTATCAAATAATGTACAGGGTTATGGTGAGATGTGTACCTTGCACTCTTAATGTGAAGTTCACAGCAGTGCCCCACTGCTCTGCTGGCATGTCTATGTGGCCAGTCCATTAAAAATGCTGGCCCCTCCTACATGCAAATGGCTTGTTTTGGACATCTGTAATTTTGATTTTTTTTTTTTTTTTATAAAGGCAAAAAAATTAGACATCTATCTGGACCATTCCCCCCCCCCCCCAAAAAAAAAAAAAAAAGTTAGACGTCTTATGGTTTCAAAAATGGTCATTTCTTCTGGCTGACATTTGGATATCTTGAGGGAAATGTCTAAAGTCAGCCTTAGACTTCCAATCAAAAATGGCCCTTCACATCTTTTACCCAAAGAAAATTATCTGTAATCATCAGCACATGACACTTAGAGGTAATTTCCAGAAAGAACCTATGTGACTCCTAGTCTATAAAGATAAGTTGGTGCTCTTATGCAGCCTTAGAGCTGGTGTTGTACACACACCTAAATGCAGGAGATAGGTATATAACTTACAAAACTCTATAAGTTAAGTGCATAAAACCACCCATGTTCCAACTACGTGTATGCCTACATGTAAAATATACTCTATAGAATATATTTGTATATTAAGAACATAAGAATAGCCTTACTGGGTCAGACTAATGGTCCATCTAGTTCAGTATCCCGTCTTCACGGAGGCCAATCCAAGTCACAAGTACTTGGCAAAAACCCAAATAGCAGCATTCCATACCACCGATATAGGGCAAGCAGTGGCTTCCTCCACGTCTGTCTCAACAGTAGACTATGGACTTTTCCTCCAGGAAATTGTTCAAACCTTTTTTAAAATCAGCTACATAAATCGCTCTTACCACATATTCTGCCAATGCATTCCAGAGCTTAACTATTCTCTGAGTGAAAAATAATTTCCTCCTATTGGTTTTAAAAGTATTACAGTACTCCCTAGATATTCGCGGGGGTTCCATTCCAGGAACCCCCGCGAATCTTGAAAAACTGTGAATATGGGGACAGGAGAGGGCAGCTGGAGCACCGGTGAGTAAAGGAAATCACTCGTGGTATGCTCCAACCGCTTCTTCCTGCACTAAAGTCGGGCCTCACCAATCAGGAGCTGCTTTGGCACGCAGCTCCTGATTAGTGAGGCCCAACTTTAGTGCAGGAAGAGACGGTCGGAGCATACCGCGAGTGATTTCCTTCACTCACCGGTGCTCTGACTGCTCTCTCCTGCTTCTCCGGTTGCCCTCTCTTGCCCGGTCATTCGCGGTCAGAAAATTCTGCGAATGACTGGGACCGTGATTCGCCGACTGCGAATGACTGAGGGAGTACTGTACTCTGTTACTTCATCAAGTGACAGAATAGAGCTTAGCAGAATAGATTTTTAGCATTTATGCACATACATATATTCATGTGCTATGTCATTGTTCTAATTATTTCCACTTGTAATTGATGTGTAAATATGAGTGCCCTAATTATAGAATTGCTCCCTCAACATCTAGAGCTCATGACCACATATTGCTGGAAATAGGCTCCATTGGCATGACCTCAGGGTAATTAATCCACATAACATTGGGAACACAGGACCACTTGTTAAACAGATAAAATAGAAGGTCATACTAGAGAATGACACAATGACAAAATTTGGGACACGAATTTGGGACAGAATTTAGCATGTGTGTACAAAATAGAGAATGACATGGTGACAAAATTCATCACCGTCCCCGTGGATAACCGCGAGAAATAATCCCATGTCATTTTCTAGTGTCTATTTCAACCTCAATCCTTCTACACCAGCATTCTTCAAAGCAAAGCTTGCGGGTCAGTGGTTGTGGCCATTCATACTGTGATTCTTCCCTCTCTCCTTAAAGAATGATATGAAGATGGTTTCCCGCAGTTATCCGCGGGGACGGTGATGAATTTTGTCACCATGTCATTCTCTATTTTGTACACACATGCTAAATTCTGTCCCAAATTCAGTATGGCCTTCTCTTTGAAACAAAAAGAAATCCTAAGATGCTTTAAGCTTCAGTTACAAGTTTTCAAAGATCTTTGGTTAGGTGGTTTTCATTTTAGGGAGGAGAGCCTTGGATTGGAACTCCTTATCTGACATAATTATATTAATGTAGAAGCAAAAGAGGAGAAGAAAGTCCACCACATAATTATATGATAGACCACAGGGAGTGCAGTATTGAAAAGTCCTAAGAGGCCGCCAGTCAATGTTGAAGTCAAGAGCAGTCTTTATTCGCAAGGATATCAGCTGGAAGGGACTCAACATGGCCGTGTTTTGGCTGTGAAGCCTGCATCAGGAGTCAGTCGAACCTTGCAAAAAGTCTTGAGTCACAATGTCAACAGGATGGAAACCTTTAACAAAACTGAACATATACAACTCTGTGGCAGAACGAAGCATAAGCCTCCATAATGCATAGCTTTAAAATACTTTACAATTGTTTAAACATTTAGGACCCTTTTACAAAACCACAATAGTGAGCTCTAGCATGGCAAACGCAACACAGCCCATAGGAATTGAATAGGCTCTGTTCTGTTGCACTTACCACGTGGGACTCGCTACCACAGATTTGTAAAAGGGACCTTCAATATGACATAATAAAAATGTTCAAAGGCAAAGAAAGTTCATACTTGATCTGTCTGCTTCTTCTCTCTCATTCCTTCAAAAGCAGTGATCTCAAACACAAATCTTTTGCAGGGCCACATTTTGGATTTGTAGGTACTTGGAGGGCCTCAGAAAAAAATAATTAATGTCTTATTAAAGAAATGACAATTTTGCATGAGGTAAAACTCTTTATAGTTTATAAATCTTTCCTTTTGGTTAAGTCTTAATAATTATTTTGTAATTTATAACTAAAGAGACATATGATCAAGAAACTTTTATTTTATTTTTGTGATTATGTTAAACATACCAGGGCCTCAAAATAGTACCTGGCGGGCCGCGAGTTTGAGACCACTGTTCTAGAGGCTCTCTATTAATGCTGTAGGCTATGGCAGTTAAAAGTTTCTATCTCTGGCAGAAATTTCAAGTTTAAAACTATGTGAAAAACTATAGAAACTAATAAATAAAGTTTGCTTCTTTTTTTTAAATTCAAGCTGTCTTAAACCTACACTTTCTCTTTTATACCCAATCTTTTAATTATCAAAGCACAAAGCAAAATTTTTACTTGCCCAGAGAAATATCCTCTTCTCTCAAAGCTTCTCAGAAAGAAGGTTACCTGGGATCTTTCCTCTCTATATAGTTTTGATTCTAAGGAGACTGCTTCAAACAGTGCCTTTGAAAGTTAACACAGTAGTAACAGGAGTGACACCTGTCATGGCTGCACTAAGGTCTAGCAGCAGCCTTACTGTACTACAAAGTACCACGGAACTGCCGCCAGGGCAGGATTAATTCGTCGAGGGCCCCTAGGCACACAAGTACACTGGGCCCCCCTGCCCCGCCCCATCCCACCATGCGCCCAGGCGGAAACAGGAAGCTGCGTCAGAGGGAAGCTTTTGGCAAGCAGCACTGCTTGCACAATTACAGTTCCTGTTGCCTTTCTTATCCGCGTTGCTTGCTTGTCTTACTTTCCGTCGATGGGGGGGAGGGCTACATTGCCGATTGGGGTGGGGCCCACATTGCCGATTGGGGGGGGGGGGGGAGCCCGCATTGCCGATCGATGCTGGAGGGGTCCATCGCCGTTTGGAAAAAACAATGTTGATGCCCTCCTTCATCGGGCCCCCCTGACCATTTCAGGCCCTAGGCATGTGCCTACTTGGCCTATTGGTTAATCCTGCCCTGACTGCAGCTAGAGGATATGGGTAGCCATTTTGAAAGTGCAGCCTTTATAGGGCAGATACTGGGAAGTTGGCCCAGGGGGCTTCAGTGAGGGTTGGTAATATTCTGGGAAGCAGTGAGGGGGGAATCATAAGAGAAAGGACTTGTGACATTCTGAGTGGTGGGAGAGGAGAGAGTATTGGAAAGCTTCAGGCTGCTACCCGGAACTTATGTGGATGACAGCTGATAATCAGCACTAACACCATTATAGATAGGTGGACATATTAAGACTACTTTTTATGTGTTTCTATATGCCTGCTTAGCACTGCTGACACTGGCACTGAACATTGCCAGCAGTCACTTAACATCTGGCTCCTCCCTATCTCTGCCCCTTGTGTCTTCTCTGACCTGTCCTATTTGAAACATGGCCCGGTTAAGTGCTGTTGAAAATCAACAGTTAGGTAGCCACAACTTAGCGATTTACCGTAAGCAAGCAGGAGCCTCACCTGCCTGCTCAAATAGCTTTGAACATCAACCAGAAAGCCTTCAAAAGCTGAAAAGTATAGCTTATCAATGTCTGAAACCATGATCACAGGCATTTCCACAACTTGAATCTGGAGGAAAATCAAAACCTATCCTTTAAACCCCAAATAATTATACAATGGTAATCTTGCAACTTCTGTGTTAAAGGGACCTGTTGTTAAAGAAATGAATTAAAATGCCACTTTTTGTGATATCTCATGTATTATTCAGTACCAATGCTGTCCACCACATTGTTTATATCCTGCAGAATCATAAACATATGGAATAATTCTTTTCATAGGATCATATCTATAGAGCAAAGGGCTCGATATTCATATGGGTTAAACTGGGCAGGAGAGGCTCTTACCTAGATAAACCACACTAAGCTGTCTGGGAGGAGACATTCAGCCAACGCTTGAAAGGGCAGTGCCATTGATTTCTCCTCTAACTGTCACAAAACTATCTGTTAAGTGCCAGGGCAGTCCAGGGGCAGAATCAAGGTGGAACCAGGATTTACCCAGTGTTGATATTTAGGCTACTATCCAGATAAGTAAGCAGATAAAGTTAGGACAGCAAAAAAGCCCTCCTAACTTTATCTACCAAGCTACTCAGACACTAGTATTGTGCCCAGATATGGCCTGACATTGAATATGTAGGCTTAATTCAGGCCACTGTTATAGGCAGTTTGAAATCCACTGACTGCCAAGGGCTATATATTAGCAAGAAAGGGTTATAGGCAATGATCTACAAACAGAGATAATGGTTCCAGTGGCAACCCATTGGCTGATTCAATAGGGTTTTCACTCCCAGATCTCTAGGGCCACCAACAGGTCAGGTTTTCAGGATACCCTGAATGAATATGCTTGAAAGAGATTTGCATACAATGGAGGTACCATAATAGACATGCAGCTCTCTCTTATTCATTAGGGCAGGGGTGTCAAACTCAAATCGCATAAGGGGCCGAAATCTAAATGCAGGCTAAGTCGTGGGCTGGATTCTTTACTAAGATACTTGCTCCCTCCTTTGTTAATGCGCAGTTTGGGCCCCAGGGCTCAGTGTGGTGGCTCCGATGCGCACAGGACTTCTGTGAGCATTGGATCAATTGCCGGTGCCGGCACCAAAATCCACGCTGTGCGCCAGCAAAAGAGGGGGTTAGTCTTATGAGGGATGCAACCTTTCCAACCCCACACCGGCTACAAAATAAATAAAATAAGACTTTTCCTGTCTTTTAGATCCTAGTTCACACTTGCTGTCTAACACCAGCTCGGGCAGGATACATATTTCAAATCTGACATATTGTAATCACAAAATAGAAAATAAAATTATTTTTTCTACCTTTTGTTGTCTGGTCATTTTGCTTTTGGTCCCAGTTTCTCTTTCTGATTTTGTCTATCTTCTAATTCTCTTTCCAGTGTCTGCTGTCCATTTTTTTGTCCTCTTCTCTCTTGCTCCAGTCCCTGTCTCCAACATATTGATTTTTCCCTTTCAACTTTTCTCCATTTTTCTTTTCTGCCTCTGTCCAGTCAAATTTTGCCCTCTTTCTCATCCTTCTCCTTTTTAAATTTTCAGCTACCTATCAATTTTCCATCTTCTCTTATTCTGTAACTCTCCCATTTCCCATCTCACTCCTTTCCCAGCCTCCTATTTCCTTCTATCTCTCCTCTTGGTCCAACATTTTGCTCTATCTCTTTTCTGTTGTTTTTCTTCCCTCCCCCTTTGATGCTGAACAATGAGATAGAAAGAAAAAAAAAAAGAGATGCTGCATCTCTCTCTCCCCTTCCACCACCAGGCCTAACATTTCTCCCTCCCAGATCCAACTTCTCTCCCTTTTTCTTCCCAACTGCTCCCCATCCCATCTCTCCCCCTGTCTGCCTGCCTGCCTCCCCCCAGGTCCACCATTTCTCCCTTTCTCTTCCCAACGGTTCTCCCTTCAAGTAACTTTTTCCCTCTTTCTCCACACTACCCAAGGTCCAACCTCTCTCCCTTCATCTCGCTCTCTTCATAGCCCGTCATGCCTTTCCCTCCGGCGCCAGTCCAATGTCGCTATCGGGCTGGGGAATCTGCTGGCCTCGGCGATTCGGGAGTGCTGTGCGTGGCTGCTCCTCCTCCTGCTTATTGCCTTCCACGGTCTGTCTCCAATGATGCTGAACTTCCTGTTTCCGCCTGGGTGGACCACGGCGGATGGAGGGCAGGAGGGGGACCCACGATCAGCACTGCCGAGTTCGGCAGACTTTCCGGCGTGGTGGCATCAGCGTCAGACCAGCGCGGAGGGGAGGACATGCTGGGCTCAGAAGATGAAGATTAAGAACGTTGCCGCGGGCTACATAAAAAGGCCAGTCAGGCCGGATTCGGCCCGCGGGCCTTGTATTTGACACATGTGCATTAGGGATATCATGAAAACTTTGCAAATTGGTGGACCTCAAGGACTGAGAGTGAAGACAAAGACAAAATGGAGACAAAGACAAAATGGAGACAAAGACTGAATTCAAGAAAGCACAGGACAGACACATGGGATCTCTTAGGGAGAGGAGGAGATATTGGATGCTGCAGATGGGCAAACTGGATGGGCCATTTGGCCTTTACCTGCCATCATGTTTCTGTGTTTCTTTGTCCTATGGAGATTTCATTGTCACTTGAATTTTGTGCATTGTGTAAATTACTGCGACTCAAGGATACTATACAATCAAAATTGACATTTCTATCTTGGTGAGAAAATCTACCACATGTGCCTTGAAAACTACATCATGAGCCTTCTGTCGTATCTTAGCTGTCAGGTCACCTGGGATTTTCAGATATCTTGTTATGTTATGTTACACTTGCAGACGCTGCTAATTAACATTTGATTTCAGCTACATATTGAATGTGGGTCTGGATCAAAATGCCATCTCCTTTATTCACAGGCTTTATGACATATTTACTCTTGGGAGACCTACTTCCCTAATGTTTCAGTCTCAGACTTTCTTAAGCTGAAATAAGTTTTATGTGGCTTGTTTTCCATTGCCAAAACTTCCTTCAGTACTTGATTTCTAAATTCCACTATGTTGGATCCATAGGCCAAGGTGGGTTCCAACATGTCTTAGGTTTTACTACTGAGCAATATTAACATAAAAATATAGTTTAATCCAAAGCTATCTAACAAAATCTATGTAAACCAATTGAAGTAGTGAAACAAATCATGTAAAATGGTGGGACAAAAAATAAATCTTTAATACTGTTCCCTGGCCTGGTCCACTTAAAGTAATTCAGTACTATTGCATTCAAAAGTTTGATGAGCTCAGTGGGGTAAAGGACTGGCCTATTGGTTAGAGCTGCTGCCTCCACACCTAGGTTGCATGTTCAATCCCAGCACCACTCCCTGTGACCCTGGGCAAGTCACTTAACCCTCTATTGCCCCAGATACCATAGTTAGATTGTGAGCCTGCTGGGAGAGATATGAAAAATATTTAAAGTTCCTAATTACTGTTCAATGTAAACCACTTAGGATATAAGTGGTAAATAGGACATTAGATGGGAAAGAGAGTTCCTAATATTGAGGTATCTACAGTACATGTAAAGTATGATCAGCTATTAGGCAATGTTAGTACCATTTCAGCGGGACTGTTCACATTGGTGGTAATTTTATATCAGGGCATCTGTTAAGCAGATGAAAAATGCACCTCTGTTATGCCTGTTTTAAATAGAAGGAAAAACAAGAAAATCTAAATCATCTGGTTCATAGAAACATGTTGGCAAATAAAGGCCAAATGGCCCATCCAGTTTGCCCATCCACAGTAACTATTATCTCTTCCTCTCTCTATGAGATCCCACGTACCTATCCCACCCTTTTTGAATTCCAACACAATCTCTGTCTCCACCACCTATTCTGTTCCATGCATCTACCACCCTTTCCTTAGATTACGCCTGAGCCTATCACATCTTAATTTCATCCTATGCCCTCTCAATCGAGAGCTTCCTTTTAAATGAGACTCAACTCATACGCATTTATGCCACATAGGTATTTACACATCTCTAGCATATCTCCCTTTTCCCACCTTTCCTCCAAAATATACATATTGAGATCTTTAAGTCTGTCCCCATATGCCTTATGATGAAGACCATGCACCTTTTTAATAGCCTTCCTCTGGACTGACTCCATCCTTTTCATATCTTTTTGAAGGTGCGATCTCCAGAATTGTACACAATAATCTAAATAAGGTCTCACCAGAGTCTTATACAGGGACATCAATACCTCCTTTTTAATACTGGCCATACCTCTTCCTGTGCACCCTAGCATCCTTCTAGCTTTCACAGTCACCTTTTCAACCTGTTTGACCACCTTAAGATCATCACATACAATCAAACCCAAGTCCAGCTCTTCTGTCATGCACATAAATTCTTTACCCCCTAAACTGTACCATTCCTTGACCTTGAATTTCTTAGCATTAAATTTTAGCTGCCAAATTTCAGACCATTCTTCAAGCTTTGCTAAGTCTTTCTTCATGTCATTCACACCATCCAGGGTGTCTACTGTATTGCAGATTTTTGAATCATCCACAAAGAGGCAAATCTTACCTGACAGCCCTTTAACAATATTGCTTATAAAAATGTTAAAAAGAACAGACCCACGAACAGAACCTTGAGGCACACCACTGGTAACATCCCTTTCCTCAGAGTGATCTCCATTGATCACTACCCTCTGTCGCCTTCCACTCAACCAGTTCTTGACCCAGCCTGTCACTTTTTGGGACCCATCCCGAGGGCACTCAGTTTATTTATTAGATGTCTGTGTGGAACACTGTCAAAGGCTTTGCTAAAATCTAAATACACCACATCTAGTGCACTCCCTCTATCCAATTCTCTGGTCACCCAGTCAAAGAAATTGATCAGATATGTCTGATAAGACCTACCTCTAGTGAATCCAAGTTGGATTTGGAAGTTCCCATTTAAACCCACAGTACAGTTTTTCTTTGGAATTAATCCTGCAACTAGACAATATAAGAGAGGACTCAAAAAGTTTGTTAAATGGTTCTTCCTGATGGCCCTTAAAAGCATCTTACTTTTGTGGATCTCACCATTAACTTCCACTATATAGACTTGGAGGAATAATATGATATATTGGTTAACTATGGAACATTGTACTATTCAAGACTTCTTTTCAACAAGGGGGAGATGATCCCAAACAGAATGGGAGCCCTTTTGGTCGACCCTATCACCAGCAGTACGTAGCAGAATATTGAACTTATGAGTAAATGAATATGGATATAACAGTGTTATTATATATATGGATATCATTTATTATGAGTATCTTCTGCTATAACAGAGGTGGGAGAGAAGGGTAGAGGATAGATATAAGCACAATTGAGTATGGCTTTTGATTTAGTCCATTTTTAGTTCTTATTAGGGTACATGGAAAACTAGAAAATTGAGCATCGTTTCATCTTATGTAAATGGTGTTTTGTATTATTTAGGGTTGCTCAATAAAAATGATTAAACAAAAAAATACATGCATACCTTTGCCACCATTCTACACAAATTGCATCCCCAGGAATTCCAACACACAGGTGCGTTAGCCGATTTAGCATGCACTAAATGTTAATGCGTCCATAGAATATAATGGATGCGTTAGCGTTTAGCGTACTCTAAATCAGTTAGCGCGCTTAGTAAAAGGACCCCGTAGTTATATTTCCATATTGATCCATGCAATCTTATAAGAGACATTTTCTGCAGGTAAAACATGTCATACATGCCGAGCAATGCTTCATAAACCCTTCTCCTAATTAGGGATAAATGCAGATGCACTTTCATAAACAATTGTTAAGTTAATTGGAATTAGTAGTGACTCCCATTTGTCACTGTGAGGGATAAAACAAGGCAGGGTTGCTTCTTTATTCAACCTTTTTTTTTTCTCTGTCATTGAAGATCATGTTAAGTTATTCAATGCTGTGTTTTAGATAAAACTACCGCATTCAGCCTTTTATCCCTACCTTTTGCCTTTGGGATCCAGTTAGTAATTATAGCTCCATGGCATTTCCTGTAGAGTTTCCTGTAGAAAGCCCTTGTGGAATTTCTTCAGTTCTCAGAACTTAGCAGCATCCCTTTCCTTTTCCTTTGCTACGCTGAGCAATGAAGAATGCACCACTTGCTTAGTTATCTACAGGGTAAGAATGTTTATGCTTGTCGTCATTTGATATATCACTTTTCTTGGGGACGAAAGATAGTTTACAACTAATAGAAGTGAAATAGAAAGGAAAGTCAATTCATTGGGCAGGAAGGCTGTAAAAAAGGAGTAGTAAGAGATAGGAAAAAAATGGAATGAGGGAGAGTCAGACTCGTCTTTGTGTATGCTTGAAATTACTACTTTATTTATCAATTTATCTTTTACTTGCTGCCATTACAATTTTGATGCATATTGAGCGCTTGATCAAAATGGAGGGAATGGTATGTATAAGTAATGATTTTAGGGTCAGCCCGATAACTTCCCCAAATCATAATTCAATGTTCTGACTACTGGAGAACATCCTTCCTTTAGTTACTTCTCCTATAATGGTCAAATTATAGCACATACCAACTATTTGTAACATTCAGAACAGGATATTCAGGTCCTGATGCAAGCAAACAAAACAATTTATGTCAGCTGGTTCTCCCTGTGACTCTGGCCAAGTCACTTAACCCTCCAACTTATATTGTGAGCCCACTAAGGACAGAAAAAGTGCCTGCATATAGTATAATTTGTCTGTCTGACAAAATTAAATCCTGAACTTTCTTGTACATTTCTGTGGCAGTTGCTTTCACAGGCCATCCAGTGTGAGGGCCATCTTCAATGGACTCTCTACCCCACTTAAACTGCTTGCTCCAAAATTTTACTTTGAAGATGGGGCAGACTCACCATGAACTGCAGTCATGTGTTCATGGATCTCTTTTGGCTTTTTGCCATCTTTTGTGAGAAATTTTAACACTGAACGGTGCTCCAAATCTAGCAGTTTCTTACTTCATTCACACGAGGAGTGTCCTGTGTTAGATTCACACTGAGCCGCAAGTGTGCATGAGTAACCTTGAGACATGTTACAACATTCACAGAGTTGTTTCAACACACTTGGTACTTTCTTTCATACTCAGGTAGATAAATTATTGAACGCCCCTCATAAACCCCTTTGTTCACAAAGAAATATGGTATATCAACTCCCTTATCCTTTATCCTTTACCTTGCTCTTGAATGTGATTATGGGGCTCATTTTAAAAAAGAGAAAAATGACCAAAATGGCATAAAGTGGCATTTGGATGTTTTGTTTACTAAAATGTCTAAATTGCTATTTTTGAAACACATTTTTAAGATGGTTTTCTATGCTGTTTGTCTGCAGTGCATCTAAATCTTAAGGGAGCGTGTTTTGGGCAGGATTAAGGTGGACTTATGATTTGGATATTTTTCTGCAATAATGATACAATAATTGCACAAGGCTTTTTTAATGTTACTCAGTTGAGGAGGTTTTTTATGCTGATGAGGTAATTTACCGTATTTTCTCGCATATAACGCACGCGTTATACGTGGTTTTTACGTACCGCGCATACCCTTGCACCCTTGCGTGAGCGCGCTGTACAAAATTTTTGTTACATAGTTCCCCCCCCGACGTCCGATTCACCCCCCCCCCGCAGGACCGCTCGCACCCCCACCCCGAAGGACCGCTCGCACGCACCCGCACCCCCACCCCGAAGGACCGCTCGCACGCACTCCCACCCGCACCCCCATCCTGAAGGACCGCTCGCACCCCCACAGCCTCCCGACCCCCCCCCCCCATCATGTAGAAGCTCCTACCGGTGTCCTACTGCTTCCTCTTGGCGGTCCCGACACCCGACACGATCGGGGCAAGAGGGAGCTCAAGCCCTCTTGCCCCAGCCAACAGCGGCACCCCCGACACGATCAGGGCAAGAGGGAGCTCAAGCCCTCTTGCCCCAGCCAACCGCGGCACCCCCAACACGAACCATGTGCCCAAGGCCCCGCCTCCAGGAGGGACCTAAGGCTCCTGGGCCTATTCTGATTGGCCCAGGCATCTTAGGCCCCACCAGTAGGCGGAGCTTTGGGACGGATGGGCCAATCCGGCCTCATTCCGTCGTTGGCTGCCTGCCGGACAGGCGGGTTTGGCTCCCGTCTGTCCGGCCAACTACACAAAGGTAAGGGGAAGGGGGGTGGGGGTGTCGTGGGGGGTCGGCCAGGGGGGTCGCGGGTCGGCTGGGGGGGCGGTCGTAGGTTCTTGGGGGGGGCAGTCGTTGGGGGGAGGGGGGTTTGCATCGAGGGCAGGAGGGCCTGGGATCCCTCCTGCCCATAATGTAGTGCGGGGTGGGGTTAGGGGGTCGCCATGGCCAGGAGGGTTTGGGCTCCCTCCTGGCCCGAACAGCTAGTGTGGGGGTGTCACCAGGAGGACTTGGGCTCCCTCCTGGCCCGATATTGTCGGGGAGTTGGGGAATCGGCGGGGCAAGAGGGCTTGGTCTCCCTTTTGCCCCGATCGTGTCGGGGAGTCGGGGGGTCAAGAGGGCTTAAGCTCCCTCTTGCCCCGATCATGTCAGGGGTGCCGCGGTTGGCTGGGGCAAGAGGGCTTGAGCTCCCTCTTGCCCCGATCATGTCGGGGGTGCCGCGGTTGGCTGGGGCAAGAGGGCTTGAGCTCCCTCTTGCCCCGATCGTGTCGTGGAGTCGGGACCGCCAAGAGGAAGCAGCAGGACACCGGTAGGAGCTTCTACATGATGGGGGGTGTCGGGAGGCTGTGGGGGTGCGAGCGGTCCTTCAGGGTGGGGGTGCGGGTGGGAGTGCATGCGAGCGGTCCTTCGGGGTGGGGGTACTGGTGCGTGCGAGCGGTCCTTCAGGGTGGGGGTGCGAGCGGTCCTGCAGGGGGGGTGAATCGGACGTCGGGGGGGGCATCAGGCTTTCAGGGTGGGGACAGGACTTCAAGGGGGAGAGGAGAGTCGGGGCGGGCGAAAGGAGAGTCGGGGTGGCCAGAGGAGAGTCGGGGTGGGCGAAAGGAGAGTCGGGCAGCATGCGCGGTATACGGGTGTGCGCGGTATATAAAAATTTCTGTACATAAATTTGTGTTTTTCGCGTGCTATACCCGTGTGCGCGTTTTACACGGGTGCGCGTTATCTACGTGAAAATACGGTACCCCAGATGAGGTAATTCTCCCCGGTTTGGAATTCTCACACTTTTCTCAACTAAGGTTGGTGTGAGAGGGGTTCTGAGGTTTTTTCCTTCTCCTGAGTGATTAACACATCTTTAAGCATTTGTACTGTCAGAGACCGGAATAATGATTTGCTACATGATTGAGCAATATTTTAGAATGGTGCTCTAGTTAATTCTGTTGTCTAAGGAGTGTGTCATTTTGATATAAGGGAGTTATATACAGTGGTACCTCGGAATCCGAACATCCCAGAACTTGAACAACTTGGAATCCAAATTAATTGTTAGAGCAAATTTTGCCCCAGAATCCGAACACTGCTTTGGAATCCGAATGTACGCCCCGAACAATGAGGAAAAAAACACTGGAAAATTTAACTTGACAAACACTCCTCTTCACATGCATTCGGAGACCGGTCCCATTACCTCCCCTGTGATCCCTGCCATCTCTTCCGCCCTCCCCAGCCTGGTACCACTCACTCAAACTCCTTCTTCCGTCCTACTTTCATGCTCTTGTCTGAAGTCAGCCGCCACCGGTACACCGCCCCCTCTGACATGACTTCTTTCTCAACCGCGTTCACTTCTGCCAGAAACAGGAAATGCTTTAGGTGCGTGCATATGCAGGAGGAGGCAAGTTGTGGGGGCGGCCACTAGAAAGGGAAGAAGTTGCATCAGGTATGATAATACGCAGAAGGAGGCGAGTTTATGAGTGAAAGATGCTGGATGGTGGCAGGAGCTTTGGATTCATTCGTTATCAAGGTTCACTTTACCTTTATTTTATTTTACTGTACTGTATTTGAGAGTGTTCTGAATTACAAAAAAATCCAGTGTATTTAGTGTTAAAATTATTTGAAAATCTGAGTTTGTGGGACCAAGGAACGGATTAATCCTGTTTCTATTATTTTCAATAGGAAAAATTGTCTTGGAATTCAAACATTTTTTAACTCAAACGGGGTTCTGGAACAGATTAAGTTTGGATTCCAAGGTATCGCTATATTTGGATTTTGATTATCCTTATGAACGTTGGTGTGTTTGTCTAGTTTCTGCAATAATGGAACATTACAGAAAACATCCAGGGCAAAACATGGCTATTTGAGGCTAGACCTGTTTCAGTAAAGAATAAATGCTAAAAAGATAGTCAAACTGATCAGATGACCACTGAAGGCATGAGGGCATGGCCCTCCCTTGCTCCACCAGTGGTCACCAACCCCCTCACATTCCCAAAGACGTGACTGAAACACTACATATCAGCCTGTATGGCAGCTTCAGATGTTATGGCTAGTCCTGTTAAAGTAACAAGCAGGTAGCCTAGTGAATGGTGCAGAAGACTGCAGAGAAGGGTGCATAGGCCCATATTCCACTCTAACTAGTACACGTGTGGTAGAAAGTTTGAGCCCTCCAAAACCCACCCAAAACCTACTGTACCAAGATATAGATGACACCTCCAGGCATAAGGGCTATTGGGGTATAAAGTTGGATACAGTAGGTTTTGGCCATCTTAAGATCATCACATAATATCATAATCAAGTTCTGCTCCTTTTTCATGCACAAAAGTTCTTCACCCCCTAATCTGTACCGTTCCTTGGGTTTTGCAGTCCAAATGCATGACCCTGCATTTCTTAGCATTAAATATCAGCTGTCAAATTCTTCAAGCTTCCATAGATTCTTCCTCATTTTATCTACCCCATCATGGGTGTCTACCTTATTGTAGATTTTGGCATCATAGACAACTGGAGGATGACAGATTTTATTCTAAGCTCCGGGGAGATCCTACAAAGCACATACAGAATGAAATTGTATCTTTGATTCAGATTTCAGAAACTGGAGGTTTCCTTACAGCATGAGAAATAGACTTGGAAAGTTAAGAGTCTGATCATTCCAACAATCTACATTCATCCCAAGATCTGCAAATCTTTGAAGAATCCACCTGGTAGACCTATCGTCGCTGCAATAGGCTCTCTCTTGGAACCATTTTCTATTTTTGTGGACATGTTTTTGATACCACTCGTTTCTAACATTCCCTCCTATGTTAGAGATTCAGCTGACATTAGCAATACCAGTGGACATGCTTTGGAACTCCTTTCAGGAAATAGAATGGAATAACTTCACAAAGCTTTACAACAAATATACCAAATCAAGCTGTATCCTGGATCCTTGTCCCCCCAACATTATGAAAGCAGCCCCATTAGACTTTAAACTAACACTATGGAGTCATATGTCCAATAACTTCAAAAATGGAAAATTCCTATCGAAAAATGGTCACATAATAATCACCCCTATCCCAAAAAATCGTAAACAATCCCTAACATCAGTAACTAACTATAGACCGGTAGCATCCATCCCATTTTTCGCAAAATTAATGGAAGGTTTAGTACACACCCAATTGATGGACTACCTTGACCAGTTCTCGCTGCTACATGAAACCCAGTCTGGCTTCAGACCTCTGTTCAGCACTGAGACGGTAATTGCAGCGACCCTAGAA
This sequence comes from Geotrypetes seraphini, assembly GCF_902459505.1. Lineage (NCBI taxonomy): Eukaryota > Metazoa > Chordata > Amphibia > Gymnophiona > Dermophiidae > Geotrypetes > Geotrypetes seraphini. The sequence continues at coordinate 137,274,389 of NC_047085.1, forward strand.
TACATACGCAACTTATTCAGCAAGGGCTATAAGGCCTTAATCATGCAATTCGACATGAGCTCAGCCTTCGACTTGGTGGATCACAAAAAACTGCTACAATGTTTAGACGCAATCGGCATCGGAGGTGAGGTGCTTAACTGGTTCCGAGGATTCCTTACGACCCGCACCTATCAAGTGCGCTTCAACCACAACCTCTCTAAAACGTGGAGAAACCCGTCAGGCGTTCCACAGGGGTCCCCACTATCCCCACTACTCTTCAACGTCTACATATCTTCACTAGGTACGCAACTGACCAAGCGAGGTATAAAAGTATTCAGTTATGCAGATGACTTCACAATCATTATCCCGTTTCATGCGTCACCCTCCGAAATCATCCCTATAGCAACAGAAGCACTAAACCTGATGGAACAATGGACCACAGAATTCAAACTGAAGCTCAATGCAGATAAAACTAAATTCTTTATAGCCTCGCCACATGCACATAATACGACAAAATCATTACTCATTAACAATCTTAATTACCCCATTCAACCAACGATGAAGATTCTCGGGGTAATACTAGACCAAGGGCTAACCATGAAAGACCATGTGGACACCCTAATCAAAAAAGGATTTTTCACTCTCTGGAAACTTAGGTCCATTAGAGCATACTTCCACGCTCCAGGATTCAGAATTCTAGTACAATCCCTTATACTAAGCCACCTTGACTATTGTAACATTACCCATCTGACAATCTCCCAGAAGCAAATGCAAAGACTGCAACTGATACAAAACGCAGCTGTCAGGCTGATCTTCGGGCTGAAGAAATCCGATCACATAACCCCTTCCTACCAACTCCTGCACTGGCTGCCAATGGAGGCACGCACGAAGTTCAAGCTGGGATGTCTCTGCTTCAAGGTATTATATGGTCTAGCCCCTAAATACATAACAGACCTCTTCTCATTCCCATCCAACAGACATGAGAGAAGTACACACCTGAAGTTCGTCTCTCCACCGGCTAGAGGATGCAAATATAAGAGATACCACCAACAACTTCTATCGTATCAAGCAGCCTTATGGGGCAAAGACTTAGAAAAACTAATTACTCACACAAATGACTATGGAGAATTTAGAAAACACCTAAAAACGTACCTGTTCTCGAAACACCTAGGTAATGAACCAGGACAATAGCCTCCTTCGCAATAGCCCCCTTCGTAATATCTTTCCCAAAACCGAATTTGTAAACTGCTAACCCCCAATCACAAACTATGAATATCCCATTCAATTTATGGAATTTTTCTAATTCTTTGTAAGACGCATTGCACATCAAGGCCCTGCAGCATACGAACTGTTGTTATTATCATTAATGTTCCTATTATCAGATGTACACTGCTATACTCTGTAATTCGCTGTATGTACAGTTTCTCTTTATTGTAAACCGCCTAGAAGTCGCAAGATTGTTGGCGGTATATAAGAATAAAGTTATTATTATTATTATTACTCTGAAGGATCTGCATGTTGAAGGGAAGATCACACTGGATGTAGAATCACTAATATTCTTCAGAATGAAACCATCAGTGTGATTAGAGAAGCATTGGTGGAGACACATCTGCACCCATGTATCCCAGTGGAATTTGTGGTAGAATTGGCATCCTTTGCTCTGAAGAGGATTTTTTTTTTCTGTTTTGAAGGGATATTTTACCAACAAATAAAGGGCACTGCCATGGGCACTGCCATGGGCACTACTATGGCACCATCAGTGGCTAACCTCTATGTGACAGCATTAGAAAAAAGATTTTTTCAGATATCACCATGGAGATATAATATCATTTTGTGGAGAAGATATATAGATGAATAAATGATATATTTCTGATTTGGAAAGGAGATGCAGCAGCATTAGAGGAATTTTATGGATGTTTAAATAGCTTTGATTAGAATTTAAAGTTCCAGATGTCTTCAAGCAAAACTCAGATCCCATACCTAGATGTACATATTTTAGAAAAGGGGCAGTTTCACAGTGATCAGTATAGAAAGCTGATAGACATGAATAACTATTTGGATTTCATGAGCTGTCATAATCGATCACTAAAATTAAATTTACCTTAAAGCCAGTTTTTAAGAAGTAGGAGACTTTGATCTAAGGAAACCTTCTTCATCAAACAGTCCAAAGAAATGACAAATTGTTTTTGGGTTTTAATTTTTAATTTATAAGATTTTAAATTATTCTTACAAGTATTTCACAACTTGATACAGATCAAAAAGAATTATACATAATAACATACAAAGGAAAATTGATAAACTCTTATTTAGCCCACTAAACAATCATGGGAGATCAAGAAAGGAAATAAACACATCCAACATTGGAGGGAAAATAAACTTATTATTTAGAGTAACGGCAGTGGACTACCTAACCTATAGCTGTATGGAAGGTCCACCTTCATCTGGCATGGTCACCAACTTTTCTTTTGACTCAATGAATTCTATCAGTTGCTTAGGCTCAAAAAACAAAAAATTCTTATTTAAATAAGATACATAACATTTTGCAGGAAATTTAATAAGGAATGTTGCTCCCAGAGTGAGGACTCTTGGTTTCATGACCAAGAATTCCTTCCTGTGTTTCTGGGTTCTTTGAGCCAAATCTGGAAATATTCTTACATTTGAGCCCAGGAACTGCTCATTAAGATGCCGAAAATACAATTTAAGCACAAATTCCCTGTCACTTTCTAAGGCAAAAGTAAGCAGCATGGTTGTCCTATCCGTAACCACCTCAAGGGTCCGGTGCTATTTAACTTATAAATGATCTGGAAATTGGAACAACAAGTGAGGTGATTAAATTTGCAGATGACACTAAACTGTTCAAAGTTGTTAAAACGCATTGTGAAAAATTAGAAGACTGGGCGTCCAAGTGGCAGATGAAATTTAGAGCTCCTTTTACAAAGGTGCGCTGAAAATCTACCGCCTGCTCAAAAGGAGGCGGTAGCAGCTAGCGCACACGGTAATTTAGCGCATGCTATTCCACACGCTAAGCCCCTAGCTCACCTTCGTAAAAGGAGCCCTTAATGTGGACAAATGCAAAGTGATACACATTGGGAAGAATAACCTGAATCACAGTTACCAGATGCTAGGGTCCACCTTGGGGGTTAGTGACCAAGAAAAGGATCTGGGTATCATTGTAGACAATACGATGAAACCTTCCACCCAATGTGCGGCGGCAGCGGCCAAGAAAGCAAACAAGATGCTGGGAATTATTAAAAAAGGGATGGTTAACAAGACTAAGAATGTCATAATGCCCCTGTATCGCTCCATGGTGCGACCTCATTTGGAGTATTGCGTTCATTTCTGGTCTCCTTATCTCAAGAAAGATATACGATCTTGAACTTTATGCGATGGCAGATAGGGAGCCAGTGAAGTGACTTAAAGAGAGGGGTGACATGCCTAAATAAATAATTTCAGAATCTGTATTACCCAATCCTTAATCATGTTACTAATTTTATCTGTGTGCCTTGATAGAATTGCTAGTTCCCCAGAGCAGGGGCTGTTTCTCACATGTATGTGTACAGTGATAGGTACATCTAGGTAGAAGTATAGAAACTATACGCAGTAACAGCAGCACTAGCGGAGATATAGAAAGAACCCAAAATAAAAGTTCTTAAGATCTGAACAGAAATATAGCTTAATAGATAATTATTGAGATCGGTGCTAAATTTTAAGTGCTCCACAAATTAGTTTAATTTAAATATGCTTCCCTAACACTGGGGGAATGTCTTCTTTCAGTGTGCTTCATTAGTCTAGTTTACCACCACAAAAACTGGCTGTATTGAGAAAGATTGCACCATTATCAAATAATTAAGGAGAGCCTAAGCAGGTGCACGCACTTACCTTGGTAATTAAATCCTTGTTAAAAACACCAAAACCCAGAGTCATAAATGCTTCCCATCTCCCAGAGGAAACAGCCCAGAAAAAGTATTCTGTGAGGGAGCTGTCATTTGGGAGCAGTGGTACAGAGTGGAGAATCATCTCCTCTTGGGACATTTTCAGAGCGCATCAGTGTACGTCATGAGATGCAATGCAAATTGCACTGACATTACTAGGCAAACACCTAACAAACATTAATCTCAGCAAGCCAGACATGACTTAGTACAGATTCAGATGTTGTTCGGATCTGCTCTAACAATTCTGTTTGTTTTGACTGATTATTATTACTGTTATACAATAGCAACAAAAAATGCCAAGTGGTTTGGGGTTTTATTTGTTTACTATTTGCTTCCATAAATTATATGAAATCTTTCCATTAGGGCTGAGTCCTAGCATCTTGCATACCTACTGTAAACATGAGCTAATTTTAATTCAAATCCAGATATCTTAGAAGAAAGGGAAGCCGAGTTACTGAATCAAATATCTGTGTAGAAAGACAATGCATTCAGACTGGTGGAATTTAACTCATACAAACACATAACATCTGGATGAACTTTTAACCAGATGTTTATTCATACTGTTTATGTTAGATAGGGGCCCTTATACTAAAGCCCTTAATGCATGGTTAGTGATTGCAAACAGGCTACCACAGAAATTTGTTAGGGCGTTTTGCGGTATTTTGTCTGTACACTAGCCCACATGTTACTGATTTTTTGAAAATACTGTATTTTTTAGAGCGAACAAGTCGTGGGTGGAGAGTGGCTAGTGTTTGCGCTAACTGGATAACCCAGAGTTAATGTGGGAGCATTTAGCAGTTCCTGCATAGGAGCAGGGCAGGATTAATTCATCAAGGGCCCCTAGGCACACAAGTACACTGGGCCCCCTGCCCCGCCCCACCCCACCATGCGCCCAGGCGGAAACAGGAAGCTGCGTCAGAGGAAAGCTTTGAGTAAGTAGCACCACTTGTACAATTACAGTTCCCATTGCCTTTCTTACCCGCGTTGCTTGCTTGTCTTACTTTCCGTCAATGGGGGGGGGGGCCGCATTGCCGATCGTGGTGGGACCCGCGTTGCCGATCGGGGGGTGGGCCCGTGTTGCCGATCGATGCTAGAGGGGCCCATTGCCATTTGGAAAAAACAATATTGATGCCTTCCTTCATCGGGCCACCCTGACCAATTCGGGCCCTAGGCATGTGCCTACTTGGCCTATTGGTTAATCCTGCCTTGCATAGGAGGTAAGTTCTCCCATGTTAATTTAATGGGAACATTAGTGCATTTAATGGGAACATTTGTGCACAGCCTGCAAATGAAAAAAAAAAAAAAAGAAAGAGCTAAAAAGTGTCACATTTAATCTTGGATTAAAACAGTTGCAGCCTAGATTTTAATAGGTAGTTATCCAAGAGCCATTCTACTAAAGTGTGTTGGGCAATTAAGTCCTGATTCTACAAATAGCATGTAACTCTTAGGCGCTATTCTGTGTGGGTTTCTTTCATATGTTCTTAGTGCCACTAGACATAAAGGCCTGGATTCTGAAAATGGCATCCCGATTGTAGGCGGCCAACTGTTGCCCAACCAGCCAATTGGGACGCACATTTTCAAAAAAAAAAAAAAAAAAAAAGCTCCTGAGGCAGGCCACCTACATTGGAGGCGCCTCCGGGGGACTAGGGAGGTGCGCAAGCCCGCCTAAGCTCACCTAAGGCTACGCGTAGGCGTGGCTTGGCCTGTAAGTAGCCTTAGGCAGACCTAGGCAGCTGTACACATCTCCCTAGGCCAGCGGTAGACGTGTACAATGTAGGCCAACAAAATTCTAGCCTACATTGTAAGCAGACACGGCCACTGAGCTTATTGCGGCAAGGGATCTCCCTGTTTCAATAATTTTAGTGGCCGCCCATCCCCCTGTACATTGGTGGCAGGAGGGATGCCCAATCCCTCCTGCCAGAACCCCCCCCCCCAAATGATCACAGCACCTCCTGCCCTCCTGCCGACACCTCCCATGAACCCCCTAAGAATGATCGCAGCAAGAGGGATGCCCAGTCCCTCCTGCTGATACCCGCTGTGAACCTCTACCCCCCCCCCCCCCCGGAATGATCGCAGCAGGAGGGATGCCTAGTTCCTCCTGCCCAGCACCCCTGAACCCATCCCAGCATGCAAACACCCCCCCCCCCTCCCAATGATTGGAGGTAGGAAGGATGCCCAGTCCCTCCTGCCAACACTCTCCACCCCACTGTACATCGCCAGCAGGAGAGATGTCCAATCCTTCCTGCCGAAACCCCCACCCCCTTTACATTGCCAGCAAGAGGGTTGCTTTTTAACATATTTATCAATAATCTAGAGATGGGAATAACTAGTGAGATAATTAAATTTGATGATGACATAAAGTTGTTCAAAGTTGTTAAATCACAAGAGGATTGTGAAGAATTGCAAGAAGACCTTGTGAGACTGGAAGACTGACTTCAAAATTGCAGATGACGTTTAATGTGAGCAAGTGCAAAGTGATGCATGTGGGAACGAGGAACCTGAACTATAGCTATGTGATGCTGGGTTCTGTGTTAGGAGTTGCTGCCCAGGAAGAGGATCTAGGTGTCATTGTTGAGGATATGTTGAAACCCTCAGCTCAATGTGCAGTGGCTACTAAGAAAGCAAATAGCGTTCCTAATAGTGGAGACTGCCTGCAAATGGGTCTTCCCATTGCCAATTTTTTGACCCTGCATTTGTTTACAGCAAAGTGTCCCCTGAAGAAGGCGTCTTCTAAATGTCGAAACTGGGATCCTTGTTGGGACCTTTTTGTTTCAAATAAAGACTTTTTTATTGGTTGAAAAGACATCCCCCTTGCCTTTTCTTGTGCAGAGGAACAGTTCCCTTCAAGAGAGAGCCTGGAGTTCTGAGACTCACTGCACTGAGGTAACAGTGACCAGAAACACAGTCTTGAGCATCAAGTCCAAGAAGGAAGCATCCTGAAGGGGCACAAAGGGAGCCTTGGTAAGGCTAGATAGCATCAGGTTGAGGTCTCAAGAAGGGAATAGCTTTTCAAAAATCTGGCAACATCAGGATGAGATGCCAAAAAGGAAAACAATCCTGGGCTCAAAAACAAGAGAGCCCAGCTATCTGGACACAAAGAGATGCTATAGAGACCTTTATCAAGTCCAGCAAAAAGGCAAGAATCACCGAGATCAGACCCCAATAAGGGTCCACCTGGTCCTGAGTGCAACAATGTTAAAAAACCTTCCACGCTTTAGTATAAGCAGAAACTGTGAACGACTTCTTAGACTTGGGAAGAGTGTCATCAACCACTTCAGAATAACCTTTGTGTTCTAAGTCTGTGCGCTCAAGAGCCATGTCATAAGAGCACGGTCTGTGAGGCCAATCTGGAGCCACCAAAATGACTTGGACTAGAGATGAACTGCAATCTGCTGAACGACTCGGCCTATCATGGGCTAGGAAGGAAAGGCATAAAAGCGAAACTCCCAAGTCCACGGCTGCACTAGAACATCTAGACCCTCACTTCTGGGCTCAGATATGTGACTGAAGAAACAATCCACTTTCTTGTTCTTTGCTTTGACCATGAGGTTGAAGCAGAGTCGGCCCCACTGCTGCACTATGGCTTGGAATGCCACTGTGGACAGGGCCCACTCACCTGGATCCAGAGTCTGCTGAGAAAATCAACTTGAACATTGTCGACTCCCGCCACATGTGTTGCTGATAGCGCCTGGATGGGACATTCCGCTCATAGAAACAGAAGGCTGGCTACCTGAGCCAGGGATTGCTCTTGGTCCTACCCTGTTGATTGACATAGGCTACTGCCAATGCATTGTTGAAGAAAACCCTGATTGCTTGGCCCTCCATAGTCTTCTGCAATCACAGAGCCAAACGAATGGTTGTAAGCTTCAACCAATTGATTGACCATTTCCTCTGAGAGGGTATTCTATACCCCTGGATAGGACAATGATTGCAGTGGGCTCCCAGCCCCAAAGGCTGGCATCTCTCATCAACATGATCCAGAAGGCAATCCACAGCGGGACACCCCTGCAGAACAACTGCAGGAGAAGCCATCAATTCATGCTGGTTAGAGTCTCCAGGGAAGAGAGAACTGTAAAGCATTCCTGTGCCTTCACCCACAGCACTACATCTATAGCAGCCGCCATGAACCCCAGGACCTGAAGCTTCAGTCTGTGCACCTCTGGAAGATAGGCTTGGCATGCAGCCATGTTGAAAATAACTCCCAGATATTCCAGATTACTTTTTCTGTAGTTCATGATCCAGCCCAGGTCTTCCAGCATCTAAATCACCTGATCCACCATGTGCCAACCCTCGGCCAACGAGGGAGCCCTGATCAGCCAGTCTTCCAAGTAAGGGTAAACCTACAGACCCATTTTTCACAGGTAAGCTGCTACAACCACCATCACCTTGGTGGTACCAGCTCTATAGCTTGAACATCCAGTAAGTCTTGAACAATGGTTTGAACCTTGAGCATCTTGTCCAGCCACCCCACAGGAGAGTCCACAAACCAGTCCATCAGAGGTCAGGCAAATTCCAGCTTGTAGCCTGACCAAATAATTTCTAAGACCCACTGGTCGGATGAAATGCGAACCCAGGTGGACAGGAACACTGAGAATCTGCCTCCTATCTGAAGAGGGGCATCCCTCTGCCTGGCCATTGTGACTTTTGGCAGAGGGGGGCAGGATGGGAGGCGGAAGGCCTGTAGTTGGCATACCTGGGCCAGGAGCCCCAAGAAAATCTCTGCAACGTGGCACTCGCATATGGTCGAGATCGCCTGGAGCCACAAAAATTAGAGCGACTGGAACCTCTAGTCCTGGGTCTGCTGACAAACAGGGTCTTAGGGCAATGGTCCACCACAGAATTCATGAAGTTGTCGAGGCCCGTGTCAAACAATAACTGTAGTCTAGCCAAAGTAGCCTTGGAAGTGTAATCACCAGCCCATTGTCTGATACAGTGCATCCTGCGGGCAGAAATGGAGTACGCTGACACCTTTGCCAAAACCCACAGAAGGTCATACAATGTCTCAGCAACATAGTCCTACCCAGCCTAAAGAACCCACATCCTCACTCTCCAGCATGCACAGTCAAGAGAGATAGGTGCATGTGACAAAGGACACCACCGAAGCAGCCTTTATGCCTAAAGCAACTGCATCAATCAGTCTTAGGAGACCACATTCAGACGGTGATCCTATATATCTGCATATCATATGGGGAGTGTGTGGTGCAGTGGTTAAAGCTACAGTCTCAGCACCCTGAGGTTGTGGGTTCAAGCCCACACTGCTCCTTGTGACACCGGGCAATTCACTTAATCCCCCATTGCCCAAGGTACATTAGATAGATTGTGAGCCCACCGGGACAGACAGAGAAAAATGCTTGAGTATCTGAATAAATTCATGTAAACCATTCTGAGCAACCCTGGGAGAAAATTGAATAAATACATCGTTAAGCACCACACTACCTTCACTGGGTAAAGAGGTGCGCTTATTCATCTGCGCAACCAATGAATCCACCCTAGGCTGACCCAGAAGCTGTTGGCACTCTTCTGCCAGAGGATACAAGTGAGATGAGGCCCTCGCTATCTTAAGAGCACCTTCTGGAAAATCAAATTGCTCTGAAATCAAATGCTCATATCAGGGTGCAGGGAAAGGTGGAAGACTGCGAGCACACACCAAAGCCAGGAAGAAGTGGTCGGAGCCGGCTGAGTGGCTAAATTCAACTCCTGCAAAGACTATGAAATACAATCCGGCAATGCCGCAGACTTAAATAAATGCAGAACCATGGGATCATCCCCAGGTTCCAAAACCCCAGAGGAATCTGCAGATCCAGCACACAGTCCCTAATCTCCCATTCCAGGAAATGCTGCATCTTTAAATAAGGGCTCAGCAAACTGATCAGCAGCAGCAGGATCCCCCAGAACAGGATCAGGCAGCACAGAAAATGCAACTGACTGAGAGGAGAAACTGTCCATAGAAGCTACGCCACTAACAGGTGCATCTGAGGCGGAGCAGGATGAGCATGGGGAAGAATTTCATCTTTGAAACTCATTCCACAAATGTTTCATAAATTCAGAGAAAGCCTCCAGCTCCTGGGACATTGAGACACCCTTTGATGTCTTAATTTTGCATTTCTTAGGCTGTGGAGGGTCCGTAGCCAGGCACACTGAATTAGTAACTGTGCCAAGATCCTAAAATAAAGAACGCCATCCCACTGAGCTAGCCGAGTGTTTGGTCACCTGCTTTAACAGGAGAGAGGCTAATCTGGAAGCTGCTACCTCTCCTGGGTGCGTCACGTGGCACATGGTACAAGAATGCTCTGGAGGCACTAAATTTGCACAGTTCTGGCAAAAATTCACATCAGGAGAGCCAAGGACTCCATCCCAATATGTTTTAAGGCAACGGTCTCAAACACGCGGCCCGCAGGCCGCATGTGGCTCTCCAGGTTTTATTTGCGGCCCGCGGTCTGGAGGCATCATTCTCTTCCTTTTGGAGCAGCAGCCGGCTCGTTCGTTCAAAGCCGCGGGTTGGTGGCTCCTTGCGCTATCCACTCCTGCATCGGAAGCCTCTCTGATGTCACAACATCAGAGAGGCTTCAGACGCAGACACGGATCTCGCAAGGAGCCGCCACCCGCGGCTTTGAACGAACGAGCCGGCCAGACACGCTGCTGCTTCAGTGGCGTACCAAGGGGGGGGGGCGGTCCACTGTTCTCCCTAGAGTGCGGCTCGCGGCTCATCTAGAGTAGTGGTGCCGAACCTGCTTCCCTTCCCTTCTCACTGCTGCCATCGGGGATCAGACCGGCACCGTGTTCTTTGATCTCCCTGCTTCTCTTCCCTGCGGGGCCGACCAGCTCTCACAGCCCGACGTCAATTCTGATGTCGAGAGGACGTTCTGGCTAGCCAATCGCTGCCTGGCTGCCCGGAACGTCCTTTCTGACGTTAGAATTGACGTCAGGCGGCGAGAGTTGGTCGGCCCGGTGCAGAAGAGAAGCAGGGAGATGGCCTGTTCCCAATAGCAGCAGCAGCAGCAGCCTATTCCGCGGCTGAGGTGGCATGGGGGAGGGCAGGAAGGAAGGAAGAAAGAAAGAAAGAAGGTGGGGTGGGGACAGGGAGCCAGAAAAAAAAGCAAAAAATGGAGCACGGAGGAAGGAAGAAAGAAGGAGGGGGGACAGGGAACCAGAAACAAAGCAAAAAATGGGGCACGGAATCAGAGAAAGACATACAGAGAAAGAAAGAAAAAGTTGGGGGAGGGAATGAGGTCTGGAGGAGAGGAAGCATACAGGAGGCTGAAAGAAGGGAAGAAGTATTGGATGCACAGTCAGAAGAATAAAGTATAACCAGAGACTGATGAAATTACCAAACAAAGGTAGGAAAATGATTTTATTTTCAATTTAGTGATTGAAATGTGCCAGTTTTGAGAAAGAAAAGATATTGAACTTTAAATGTGAGTGCTGCAGAAAAAAATAGAGTACTTGGAGGGCCGCAGAAAAAATAGTTAATGTCTTATTAAAGAAATGACAATTTTGCATGAGGTAAAACTCTTTATAGTTTATATATCTTTCCTTTTAACTGTTAAAGGAAAGTTTTATAAACTATAAAGAGTTTTACCTCATGCAAAATTGTCATTTCTTTAATAAGACATTAACTATTTTTTCTGTGGCCCTCCAAGTACCTACAAATCCAAAATGTGGCCCCGCAAAGGGTTTGAGTTTGAGACCACTGGTTTTAAGGCAAAAATTACAGTTTTGGAGAAGTAGGGAGCTTTTGAAAAAAAGATAGCTAAATATCCAAGATGGCCACAGCTATGAAATTTGTTCCAAAATCATTATATTTTTTCACACTTATCAAATTAAAAAAAACTGCAATTTTAGGATTTTTCAAGTGAGAGAATACAGGGAGACCTAGAAACCTTGAAAACCCCACTTTTCAGACCTCCCCCGATTCACCTCACAGGCTGTGACAGCATATTCTTACTGAAACCTGTTTGTTGAACTGTGCTACAGCCTGCCTCAGCTCTCTTAAAGTAGCTGGATCAGAGAATCACTGCTTCATGCTGAGAATGCCTCTGCAATGCTGATCTTTGGGCTGCCAGTCAGACCCTGTGCCTGACTGCACCTCCACCTGCGGACTGACAGACACGCACCGGAACAGGCAGAGGTGAGAAGACGTGGCCGGCACCCTGCGAGACACTGCCGAGCCTCTTAAGGGCACCTAACAGCCTGTGTTTGACCCCTGCTTAACAGTAGATGAGACAACTTCAGAGATGGCAAGCTGGCTAACAGGTACCCACTGGGATTGGCCTGTCAGCTACAGACTGAAGCCTCAATGCAGGCAAAGTTGAAGAAATGCTCCAAGCACAAAAATTCTGGAAAAAAAGGACTAGAAACACCAAATAAAATAATAAAGAGAGAGCAGAACAGCACACTCCTGCTGGCATGCATGCAGAAGAAAAAATCTGTAGCTGGAGCTAGAGAGCACAGTGAAGTACAGCAGAGGCACAGAGAAAAATTCCGGAGTGGATTCTTTCTGCAGGTGGCACATGGCCATGGGGACACTACCCATCTGTCTAGAATGGCTCACCTATTGCACTGGAACTCTTTTTATCCATGGCAAAAGGACAATCTCACCTTTAACAGCCTCATCACGGTTCATAGACAAAAGCTCGCGACAACAAAGGCGCACCGACAACCCAGCGCAGACAACTGAGCACAAGGCGGAAGCGTGCCGAAGAAAAACAGTATTTTAAAGGGCTCCGACGGGGGGTGTTGGTGGGGAACCTCCCCACACACTTTACTTAACAGAGATCGCGCCGGCATTGAGGGGGGTTTGGGGGGTTGTAACTAGAGAATGACACGGTGAAAAAATTGGTCCCCGTCACCGCCCCGTCCCCGTCTCACCATCCCCGTCACCGCCCCGTCCCCGTCTCACCATCCCCGTCACCGCCCCATCCCCGTCTCACCATCCTCTTCACCGCCCCGTCACCGCCACTGCCACCCCATTCACCGCCCCGTCACCGCCACTGCAATCCCATTCACTTTTCTTTATTTACGTATAAAGGAAACATTCTTTAAAACTTTAAAACTTTAAAACTTAGTTAAATATTAGTTAATAACTATACAAAAACAAAACACGCAGAGAAAAAATTAATTAATATAAATTCTCAAAACTGACACATTTTGATCACTAAATTTAAAATAGTTATTTTTCATACAGTTTTTCAATCACTAATCTTCCACCACCCCTGGGGCTAGCAATGCAAAAACAAACACGACATGTACTTTAAATGCTTACAATGTTAGCCTATATGGTAATTAGACGCGGCCGCTGTACCTAATCGCGGCAAAGATCTCCCTGCCGTGATTAGCATAGTGACCGCGGCTACGGCTGCAAGTCTCCCCTCCCCCCAGCGATCACGGCAGGAGGGCACCCAACCCCTCCTGTAGACCCCCCCAACGGCCCTCCCGACAATCGCAGCAGAAGGGTACCCAACCCCTCCTGCCGGTCCTCCCAATGGCCTCCCCTAAGATCGCCGGCAGGAGGGTACCCAACCCCTCCTGCTGGACCCCCCGCCCCCAACGAACCCTCCCACCCCGGAACCCCCTTAGTCTTACTTTCCAAGTTGGACCGGACAGCTCCTCACACGTATGGCCAGCAGGCTTGCCTCCGTCCAAATGAGGCGGGCCCGCCCCTACCCTGCCCAACCCACAGGATCCTAGGGCCTGATTGGTCTAGGCACCTAAAGCCACTCCCACTATAGGAGGGGCCTTAGGTGCTTGGGCCAATCAGGCCCTAGGATCCTGTGGGTTAGGCAGGGGAGGGGAGGGGCGGGCCCGCCTCATTTGGACGGAGGCAGGCCTGCTGGCCAGACGAGCGAGGAGCTGTCCGGTCCAACTTGGAAAGTAAGACTAAGGGGGTTCCGGGGTGGGAGGGTTCGTTGGGGGGGGGTCCAGCAGGAGGGGTTGGGTACCCTCCTGCCGGCGATCTTAGGGGAGGCCATTTGGACGGAGGCAGGCCTGCTGGCCAGACGAGCGAGGAGCTGTCCGGTCCAACTTGGAAAGTAAGACTAAGGGGGTTCCGGGGTGGGAGGGTTCGTTGGGGGGGGGTCCAGCAGGAGGGGTTGGGTACCCTCCTGCCGGCGATCTTAGGGGAGGCCATTGGGAGGACCGGCAGGAGGGGTTGGGTACCCTTCTGCTGCGATTGGCAGGAAGGGTTGATCTGACAAATGAGGAGCACGGTGAAACACGGGTAAATAGCGGTTCCTAGAAGGGGGTACATTGGCCCGCGGGGACAAACCTGTTCACCGTTTCCGCGGTCGGTGAATGGCCTTGTCCCCGTCACCGCAGCGACTGCTAGTTTTCTTCCCCGTTTTCGGCGGTGACCCGCGGCTTAAATGCGGTGCCCGCGGGTAAACCGTCACCGTGTCATTCTCTAGTTGTAACCTCCCTCATTTACTGGAAACTTAACTTTTTCCCTCTTTTTTAGGGAAAAAGTGAAGTTTTCAGTATAACGTGGGGGGTTACAACCCCCCAAACCCCCCACAATGCCGGCGCGATCTCTGTTAAGTAAAGTGGGGGGGGGGGTTCCCCACCAACACCCCCCGTCGGAGCCCTTTAAAATACTGTTTTTCTTCGGCACGCTTCTGCCTTGCGCTCAGTTCTCTGCGCTGGGTTGTCGGCGCGCCTTTGTCGGCGAGTGCTTTTGACCTGTCACCCCTCATTACACATCACTCATCGAGTGTCAAGAATAAATAAATCTTCCCATAAAGCGGATGATGACAGCCTTACTCCCGAACTATCGCTGCAAATACCGGGCTCATAATTCAACTCCCACTAGGCTAAATTATGCCATTCTATCTCAGTGTTTAATTCATAGGGAATGATTGTATTCCAATAGAAAAGATGCAGTAAAATTTGCCCCCCATAGTTAATCTTACTTGTTGCAGCACTAGATATCATAAGTTTTGCAACCTATGTTCCCTGTCAAGCCAATGACTGGTAAGAGGATCTTCAATATGTTTATTCCTAATACAGCTGTTCTAACTTTGTTTAGTTTGTCCAATGTAGTACAAACCACATGGACATACTATGCAATAGACTTCATTATTGATGTTGCAATTAAATGAATCCATAAGGTATAATGCCTACCAATATTAGGGGTTAATATCCTGTCTGTCTTTAACAAATATGGAAAATATACAGTATATATTGTCCATATTTGGAATGACCCTGATTCATTTGCAAATTATTATTCATAATCCTTATATTATTTCTGCATGATAAAATTTCACCTATATTCCTACCTCTGGTATAGAGAATGACACGGGAACTCATTTTTCCCGTTCCGTCCCTGTGAGTTCTTATCGTGTCCCTGCCCCATCCTTGCAAACTCTGGCCTCATCTGCACAAGACTCGGACACTTTAAAATCATAAGTGTTTGAGGCTTGTGCAGTTAAGGCAGAGCTTACAGGAACGGGACAGGGGCAGCGACAAAACTCGCGGGGACGGGATGGGGAAATGGAGTCCTTGGAGAGATGGGGAAAAATTTGGCCCCATGTCATTCTCTACTCTGGTATAAGCAAATTTAGGGAAATCGCTCAGTTCTGAATGAACCTGCAAAATTGGTCAAAACTTGCATATTGCTTTGCAAATATGCCTTGCTTCTTTGGAATGAGGTAACACACCTACAACTGATGAAATTGACCTATCTTGAAATTGGTCAAATAAGCACCATCTCTCATAATAGAAAGCCCTTCTCTAAGCATTCATAACCGTTCAATTTGGATAACCTCTCTGCACACATTTTTCCCCTTTAATCTTGACTGTTGTTGTCCGGCGCGCTTATGTCCCGTCACCATGTATGAACACAACCTACATAACCTAAAAATCTGACTCACTGGAATGCTATCTCTTAATGGTCTGGGGTGGTAACTAGAATAACGCAGCCGTGTATTTCTATCAGCTTCTTTCCTAAAACCAGAATCAGTACAATAAATTTCAAGATCCAAAAAGGAAATATTTGAAACCTGTACATTATATGTAAAATGAATGTTCCTATCATATTTGTTAAGATCTTTCATAAATTCTGTTAATTGCTACTTAGTATCACTCCTTTACATTTAAGAGAAATAAATAACTTAAACGACTTTAAAAAGAATTTAAAATGCTTTTTATTCAAGGATGCTTTTAACGTTTAGTTTTAGAATTAATTATGAGCTCCTCTTACATGTAACTATTTTTTTTTTTTTATATCATTTATAAACTTTTAGCCTTATATTATGACTTAATGTATAAATAGTTAATTTTTTATAATATTTTATGTTATTTACTATGTTAGTAAATTTTAGTATAAATTTGTTAATTTTATAATATTTCATGTTACCTACTATTTTAGTAATATGTCTATTCATACACTTTACCTCGCTTAGATATATTTTTAATTAAGCGATTAATCAAATATAAATAAAACTTGAAACTTGAAACTTGAACTCCAGATAAAGAAAACATCACCTATAAACCGCTTCCATAATTTCACATACTGAAAGTGATCCAAAGGATACACATTAAACTCTTCAAATATAGTCATATACAGACATGCAATTGACGGAGAGCCAGCCTTTTATTTTCAGGTAATAATCCTTTTCAAACATAAAATAATTGTTACAAATGACAATTTTTTTTTTAACAATTCTTGTTTTTCCACTGACAAATTAGTACCTAATAAATAATGAGCTACCACCTGGATCACCCAGTCTTGTGGTATATTGGTGTATAAAGCCATCACATTTGCTGTGACCAAAAAACAACTTTCACCAACTGGTAACTCAACCGCTTCCAATATCTGTAAAAAAATGTGAAGAATCCCTCACATATGATGATGCCTGATTCACAAAAGGTCTAATAAATTGATCTAAATATCACAACAAAGGCTCAAAAATAGAGCTTTTACCAGATACAATTGGGTGAACCAGGGGCTTAATCATAGATTTAGGAATAAAATTAATATGTAGAGATCTAGAATAACATTGATATAATCATTTATGTTCCTTCTGCGATATTATTCCATCATATTTAGCATTACTCAAAATCTCTCCTATATCATGCTGGAATACATCAGTTGGGTCATGATCTAATTTCTGATATTAATTTAAATTAGTCAACTGTGTCATAGCCTCCTGATGATAATCTTCATAATTCATAACCACAACCTCCCTCCCTTATCTGCTCTCTTAATAATAATACTCTCATCCTTTTTCAATTTGTTGAGAATCAATCTCTGATGAGCTGGCAAATTAGGCTATGTTCCAACACCTATTCTCTCAACTTTATGCAGTTCTGAAAAAATAGCGTGCTGAAATGCCATTACTGAAGGATCAGGAGGACCTGAGGGGACCCATGTGGATTTATGAACACCCTGAAAATTCTGTTGAAAATCATTATTTGTGTCATGGAAAAAAAAAACTTTTTAAACGTAACAGACAAAAGCATCTGTGTAGTTTGTGCCTCATATCAAATCCATCATATTGAGAACATAAGATAACCCTTGCTGAAGTACAAATTCCTCCTCCTGAGATAAATATCTCATGGATAAATTAAAGATACCACTTAATGATTGTGAGTTGTTTTTTTGCTCCTGAGTGGCTTCGATTGTTGTTCTGTTACCTCTGAATTTCCTTGGCTGAGGTAACCGTAAAAAAGAATGAGATAAAAATTGCACCGGTTTTACCAAATCTATTGATCGTTGAATCTTATCAGATGTGTTATTAATTGATGATTCACTGGAAGAAATTTTGAATGTCAGTTTTCTACCCTCATTTCTATTCCATAGTGCAGTGTTTTTCAACCGCTGATGTTGCCTGGTGTGCCGCAGGGCTGCCATCAGGGCAGTACTACCAGTCCTGCATTCAGGGGCCCGGAGCTGACAGGGGGCCCGAGGCAGGGGCGCCAGTAGCTCGCCATGGCAAAGTGAGTCGATCACCCAGGACTCACTTTGTCTTGGCGATCTAATCTATCAAGACGATAAGTCTTCTTCTCCCCGACGTCAGTTCTGCAGTCGGAGAGGAAGTTCGGGCCAGCCAATCGCTGCCTGGCTGGGCGGAACTTCCTCTCCGATTGCAGAATTGACGTCAGGGAGAGCATGCGTCGGCGTCGGCTTTGGGGCCTGTTATCCATTGGTGGGTCCTGTTCCTCGATGGCAGCGGCAGTGGCAGTGGCTTGTGGAACGGCAGGGAGAAAGAAAGAAAGGGGGCAGGCAGGGAAACAGAAGGAAAGAAGAGAAACAGAAAAGAAGAAAGAAAGGTCAGGGAGAGAGGAAGAAAAAGTTGGGGGAGGGAATGAGGTGTGGAGGAGAGAAAGCATACAGGCTGATAGAAGGGAAGAAAGATTGGATGCACAGTCAGAAGAAGAAAGTGCAACCAGAAATCACCAGACAAGGTAGGAAAAATGATTTTATTTTAAATTTAGCAAAGTGGAGGCAGTATTACCACAGTTTTCAAAGGAATTTGCCCAAATAACTTAATAGTTAACTGGGTAAATTCCCAGGGATGAAAACTTCCCTTCACTTACTATGCACAGTTCTGAATTTATATCTGCTGTCTATATTTTACAATATGGTCACCTTTTACTAAACCGCAATAGTGGTTTTTAGCGCAGGGAGCCTATGAGCATCAAAAGCAGCGCTGGGCATTCAGCGCAGCTCCCTGTGCTAAAAACTGCTATTGTGGTTTAATAAAAAGGATGGAGGGTATATTTGTCTATTTTTGTATGCTATAAAAACCAAATACAGAGAGAGACTGAGAGCTGTTGACGAAGAGCTACGTGTGTGTCTTTCTTCGATTCCAGCCAGAATATCAGCTTTGTGTTCAGCCAAACAGGCCCAGGTTTCGCACTGAATAAAGTATTTTATAATTTTTCACTATTCTGTTTACTTAATATTTCATAATAAAGTAATTATAAAATACTTTCTTTGTGTTTATTTGATTCCTATTCAAGAGAATTACTTTATATATAGTCAATATAGGCACAGAGTTAAATTTTTTAACATTTTCTAATGGTGGTGTGCCTCGTGATTTTTTTCATGAAACAAGTGTGCCTTTGCCCAAAAAAGGTTGAAAAACACTGCCCTAGTGTATACAGTATATAGGGAAAGATAGTGTATATAAACTGAATACTAAACCATCAGTGAGTATCATTTGAAGCTGTGTATGAGTAGAAAACCACAATAGAAACAGTCTAGTCCAGGAGTGTCAAAGTCCCTCCTCGAGGGCCGCAATCCAATCAGGTTTTCAGGATTTCCCCAATGAATATGCATGAGATCTATTAGCATACAATGAAAGCAATGCATGCAAATAGATTTCATGCATATTCATTGGGGAAATCCTGAAAATCTGACTGGATTGCGGCCCTTGAGGAGGGACTTTGACACCCCTAGTCTAGTCCTATATTGTGACACCATTACAGAAGCTCGTTAAACCACTCTAAATTGCCCAGCAGTATAGAAGCTTTCAATCTATATACAGTGGTGCCTCGCATAAAGAACGCCTCGCACAGCGAACGCTGCACACAACGAACTTCATGTCATGATTCATACAACGATCTTCGTTTCACACAACGAAGTCGCCCGAGCTTCCACGATCGCTGCCGATGTATTGCATCCTTCCGCGCAGGCACTGCAGGCAGTCGTTAGTCACTGCGCTTAACGCGTTTCACATAACGAACTTTTCGCATAACAAACTTGCTCCTGGAACGAATTAAGTTCGTTGTGTGAGGCACCACTGTATATAAAATCGGAGGTATGTATGTGTGTATGTATGTGTGTGTGTATGTGTGTATGTGCCGCGATCACGCAAAAACGGCTTGACCGATTTGAACGAAACTTGGTATGCAGATCCCTCACTACCTGGGATGATATGTTCTGGGGGTCTCGCGGCCCACCTGCACACGTGGGCGGAGCTACAAACATAAAATCAGATTTCACCCATTCATGTCAATGGAAAAAAATATAAAAAGCTGCTATTCTCACAGTAATTCAAAAACGGCTTGACCGATTTGAACGAAACTTGGTATGCAGATCCCTCACTACCTGAGGTGATATGTTCTGGGGGTCTCGCGGCCCACCTGCACACGTGGGCGGAGCTACAAACAGAACATCAGATTTCACCCATTCATGTCAATGGAAAAAAAGTAAAAAGCTGCCATTCACACAGTAATTCAAAAACGGCTTGACCGATTTGAACGAAACTTGGTATGCAGATCCCTCACTACCTGGGGTGATATGTTCTGGGGGTCTTGCGGCCCACCTGCACACATGGCCGGAGCTATAAACAGAACATCAGATTTCACCCATTCATGTCAATGGAAAAAATGTAAAAAGCTGCCATTCTCACAGTAATTCAAAAACGGCTTGACCGATTTGAACGAACCTTGGTATGCAGATCCCTCACTACCTGGGGTGATATGTTCTGGGGGTCTCGCGGCCCACCTGCACACATGGGCGGAGCTATAAACAGAACATCAGATTTCACCCATTCATGTCAATGGAAAAAAAAGTAAAAAGCTGCCATTCTCACAGTAATTCAAAAACGGCTTGACCGATTTGAACGAAACTTGGTATGCAGATCCCTCACTACCTGGAGTGATATGTTCTGGGGGTCTCGCGGCCCACCTGCACATGTGGGCGGAGCTACAAACAGAAAATCAGATTTCACCCATTCATGTCAATGGAAAAAATGTAAACAGCTGCCATTCTCACAGTAAATCAAAAACGGCTTGACCGATTTGAACGAAACTTGGTATGCAGATCCCTCACTACCTGGGGTGATATGTTCTGGGGTCTCGCGGCCCACCTGCACACGTGGGCGGAGCTACAAACAGAAAATCAGCTTTCACCCATTCATGTCAATAGAAAAAATGTAAACAGCTGCCATTCTCACAGTAAATCAAAAACGGCTTGACCGATTTGAACGAAACTTGGTATGCAGATCCCTCACTACCTGGGGTGATATGTTCTGGGGGTCTCTTCACCCAAGAATTTATATGTTCAAAAAAATGTAAACAGCTGCCATTCTCACAGTAAATCAAAAACGGCTTGACCGATTTGAACGAAACTTGGTATGCAGATCCCTCACTACCTGGGGGTGATATGTTCTGGGGGTCTCTTCACCCAAGAATTTATATGTTCTTGCTCCTAGAGGTGAAACTAAAACTGTTGTTTATAATCAAGTTTTGTGTTAGTTGTATTATATTCATTTTGTCAAATATTTCACATTATAATTTGAATATTGTACTTTTTATAAAGCTGTAAACAAATAATTTCATTCACCACTATAAAGTATCTTTATTTGAATCCATTTACAGTGTTATTGCTATAATTTAATACCCGTGCAACGCCGGGGCATCAGCTAGTAAACAATAAACCCTGCATTGCCATGCCTTACACCCAGATTCTAGTGCACATTAATAGAAAGGACCCTTAGTTAGTAGTTAGGATTTATTTACCATCATTTTGAAGAAAAAAAAATCATCCACCTCAATGTTTTTATTAGTGTGTCTGTCTATACTGATAAACTGAGAATGAAGGGAAATCATTTTCAGAGCCATGAGTTAACTTTTAAATCTGAAATAAAGCAGATTATTTTACTTACCTACCCAAAAATGACTTTGTCTGCAAATATCAGTGGACAGAAGAGTGCTCTGCAGGCAAGTCTTTTAGTGAATCACATATACCAAGTTCTTATGAAATAGTAATCACAATTTCTAAAGTGTCAAAACAAATCAATAACAGGTATTGTACCAAAAATATTACCCTTAATTGAAACGCTATGGTTACAAACAAAGAAAATTGATTTCAAGAGCTTATGAAACAATCTTGACGAATGCACTCCAGACCATGAAATCATCCTTTGTTGGTTTGTTTGTGTCTAGCTTTCCCTGGGATATGCACAGAACTTCTAAATATCAAATTGGATACACTTATTGCAGGATTTTGTGTTATTCATGGCTTGCATAAATGATGAATTCAAAATAAATCTACTCAAGAATATAATATTATAAATAGTCTACCATGAAATAAATATTATACTAAATACATTACATTACATTAGTGACTTTTATTCCGCAATTACCTTGTGGTTCAAGGCGGATTACATAAGAGGCTATCTGGACATTTCCAGAAGAGTTACAGAGTTGAACAGGTTACTTCGGAGGACTGAAGAGCTTCTTGTGGTGTTAGTTTGTTTTGATGGATTTCTTGAAAAGCAGGGTTTTTATTTCTTTTCTGAAAGTTTTGTAGTTTGGAGTCGTGGTCAGTAGATTGGATAGTTGGTGGTCTAGTTTCGCTGCCTGCGTTTAACACTTCTGATTGTGGAGTGTATGAATGGTGTCTGGGTTCTCCTTTGCCTGGTTGTGGTGGTTCTGATAAGGCAGTTGTTTATATAAGCTGAGCTGTCTCCATTCATGGCTTTAAATAATAGACAGTAAAATTTGAATAGTATTCTTGCTTGTATTGGGAGTCAGTGTGAGTCGAGGTATGCTGCGGTGATATGGTCATATTTCTTCAGCGAATAGATCAGTCTCAAGGCTGTGTTTTGTACTGTTTGTAGTTGTTTATCATGACTGTGGGGCAGGGGAGATAAAGGATGTTGCAGTAGTCTAGAAATCCTAAGACTAGGGATTGGACCAATCTGTCTAAGAACATATCTTCTTGTATAATGAACCTACAATCCTGGGCCCACACTGTGCAAATGAAACTGAACGAGTACAAAACAAGACTTCTTTGGCTCGGCCCAAAACTAGACCAACTACCCACCTCCATCCCACTACCCTCTGGCTCCACTCTGCAGCTTGAGTTCTCGAGCAATGTTTTGGGTGTCATCATTGATTCCACATTGTCCTTCAACGACCACCTCCAATCCTCGGTAAAAAAAAATGCTTTTTCAGCCTTCACATGCTGAGGAAAGTTAGATCCTGCTTCCATCAAAAACATTTTACCCTCCTTGTCCAATCCATCATCCTTTCCAGATTGGACTATTGCAACTCTATCTACTTAAGCCTAACTAAGAAAAACCTTCATAGACTTCAGCGGATTCAGAATGCCGCGGCCAAGCTCATCTTCGCTAAAAGTAAATTGACCATGTCTCCCCGCTCCTGTCCAAGCTTCACTGGCTTCCGATAATTGCCAGGGTCCACTTTAAATGCTCCTGTCTAGCTTTCAAAATGCTACACGGTATCCTCCCTCCCTTTATCCCTCTTTCTTGGAATTCCTCAAACCCTAATACCAGCAAACCCTCCCACAAATTAAAATTATCCTCCCCCTCGCTAAAAGGTATTTCCCATACAGGAAAACTATGGACCTCCCTCCCCTTCAAAATCACTGAGCTCTGGAAAAACCTTACCTCCCCTCTTCGGAACTTGAGCTCTCTCCAAGTTTTCTGCAAACATCTGAAAACCTGGCTTTTCTCAAAATTGTAAGCCTCTCTCCAACTTTGGTATCCCAAGTCCTCAAAAAACTCTTCATATCTGGCATCCCGAGTCCTCTAAATATTCTTCATACTTCATCCTCTAACCTTTTATTGTAGTTCCTTCCTATCTCATCTCCTGTAAACCGTGCCGAGCTCTACGAACGTGGAGAAAATGCGGTATACAAACCTAAGGATTAGATTAGATTAGATTAGACCATTAGCTGGAATTGTTTTCTGTCGAAGAATTTTCGGATTTGCCTTAAGTTTTGCATGACCACAAATTATTTCTGTATTGTTTTATTGATTTGTGGTTGCATGGTACAGCCTCTGTCTATCATCACTCCCAGAAGTCTTAGGGTAGGTCAGTGGCGTACCTAGGGTATGTGGCACCCGGGGCCCATCATTTTTTGACACCCCCCCTCCTCCCCCCCATGTAAAAAAATTTTTTTTTTTTTTTTTGCAATAACCATGAAATGGAATAAATGGTCAGAATAGAAACAGGCAGTGAAAATTTTCTTTTATTGAACCTCATATATGTAACCATTATTCCAAACATAACATAACATAAATTATGTCTAAATTGTCATGACATTAGAAGTACATATGGAGTAGTTGCAGGTGATGCTTGGGACAGTTCTGATTGTGTTAGTTCGGTTTTATGTGTTTTTTGAATAGAAGGGTTTTTATTTCTTTTTGAAGGTTTTGCAGTCTGTGGTTGATATCAATTGGTTGTAGAGTTGGGGGTCGAGTGTTGCAGCTCGAATGGCTAGGAGGTTGTCGAACAGTTTTTTTCTTTTGACGTTTTTGGTTGGAGGGTGTGTGAATGGTGCACAAGTTCTCCTATGTCTGTTTGAAGTGGATTGAATTATTTAGCTGAAGAAATTAGTTACCCCCCATTCCACACACATTAATTCTCTTCCATTTTTGTTCCCATTATAAAAAACACTGATAAGTTCCCAGAAAAAAAATACATTAAAATAAGAAGTGAAAACAAAGGCCCCTACAGATGAGAACATAACATAAGAATAGCCTAACTGGGTCAGACCAATGGTCCATCATGCCCAGTAGCCCATTCTCATGGTAGCCAATCCAGGACACTAATACCTGGTCAAAACCCAAAGAGTAGCAACATTCCATGCTACCGATCCAGGGCAAGCAGACACTTCCCCCATGTCTTAATAACAGATTATGGACTTTTCCTCCAGGAATTTGTCCAAATCTTTCTTAAAACCAGCTACACTATCTGCTTTTACCATAACTTCTGGCCACTTCATTTTTAAGTTTAGATCTTTCCTTTCAAACAGAGACCTTGCTAGATGTCAAATACAGCACAAGGTAACTTCACATGGACTTAGCTGTGCAGGAAATGTGAATCTCCTCATACACCCACCATATAGTGCAAAAATGTGCAAAGGTCTGTTTTTTTCTTTCGATCACTACATAGCCTAATGCCACACAAGCAGCGCTGTTACAAACATATTCTGTAGGTCAATGCTAAGGATAACAAAGTTTCCTTCCTTGGACCAGAAGGAGATAAACCACTGGAAGAGATCCCAAAACAACACCCAAAGACCCACTCAGTGTGTGAATCAGTTGAGTGGAGTGGACTAACTGGGGGGTGGAAATGGGCCCGGAGTTTGCTCAGCAGAATTTCCCAGACCACCTCTTCCTCTCAACACATTGACACGCTGCCACCATCACCACTAGGAACACCTCACTGGGTAGGCCAGCTATGCTATAAACTTTATAAAACACATTATTATATTTTCTTATAAAGCACATATTTTAACTGACCTCTCTGACATCCTCAGCCTTTCCATTCACAAAAATAGAAGGAAGAAAAGTTCCCATTTCCTGCTGTCTCATGTCCCCGGCCTATACAATATTTTTTTTCTGCAGACCCTTCAAAAGTCTGACCAAATCCTCGTTTCACTTGCATTATAAAGTACTGAGGATGCCATCTCTCCCCAATCCCAGGTCCTAAAGTCTAAGACAGTAGCGCAAACTAATGCTGCCAGATACAGGAAAAAAAAATTTTGATTCGATTCAGCCCTATTGAATTGGTTTTTCAATTCGATTTTCCTGCCCAGTTGGGTGATTTTTTTCAAAACTCCTGGTGGGTTTTATAACTTTTTCACCCCCTTTGGCTTCTCCTAACCACACTGGCGCTGTGGTGTAAATAAAATAAAGAAACAAAAAGGACTTTTCCTCTTTCTGTTAAATCCTAGCTCACGTTTGCAGTCCAACACCAGCTCTGGCAGGATACACATTTCAAATCTGACATGTTATAATCACAAAACAGAAAATAAAATTAATTTTTCTACCTTTTGTTGTCTGGTTATATTTCAAATCTTGTTGGTCCAAGGCTCTGGTTTTCTTCTGATAACTTGCTTGCCAGGGTCTCCTTCTTTCTGCATGCTAACCATCCATCTGCCAACTCTGTCCTCCCTTTCCATTTCCATTCCCATCCCAGGAAGTCTGGTATCTTTCCTTTTTTTCATCTCCCTCCACAGATCCACCTTTTCTTAAATACCCTTTCATCCGGCATCTCTCCCTCCTTCCCCACCATCCCAGAGTCCACCATCTCTCCGTTTCTTTTCCTAATTACCCTCCTATCCAGTATCTCTATCCCTCCTCCACACCATCCCTTGTGTCCAATTTCTCTCCCTTTCTGTTCCTTCCCTCCCTAAATCCCATGGTCCATCATCTCTCTCCCTCTCCTCTATTTTCAGACCCATTATTTCTTCCCCCCCCCCCAAAGTTTGGCATATGCATGTCTCTTTGAACACCCCCTTCCCTCCGTGTACTTCTAAATCATGGTCCCCCCCCAAAGGCCTGTCCCCCCTTAAAGGTCTGCCTGTCCCACCTTGAAGGCCTGCACCCCCCTTGAAGGCCTGTCCCTTCCCCTTGTAGGCCTGTCCCCCCCTTGAAGGCCTGCCTGCCTGTCCCCCCCTTGAAGGTCTGCACCCCCCGAAGGCCTGCACCCCCCCGAAGGCCTGTCCCCCACTTGAAGGCCTGTCCCACCCCCTTGTAGCTTCTCCCCCCCCCTTGTAGGCCTGTCCCCCCCTTGAAGGCCTGCCTGCCTGCCTTTCCCCCCTTGAAGGCCTGTCCCCCCTTGAAGGCCTGCCCCCCCTTGAAGGCCTGCACCACCCCCCTCGAAGGCCTGCACTCCCTTGAAGGTCTGCACCCCCCCCCGAAGGCCTGTCCCCCACTTGAAGGCTTGTACCACCCCCTTGTAGCTTCTCCCCCCCTTGTAGGCCTGTCCCCCCCTTGAAGGCCTGCCTGCCTGCCTTTCCCCCCCTTGAAGGCCTGCACCCCCTTGAAGGACTGCCCCCCCCCCCCGAAGGCCTGCACTCCCTTGAAGGTCTGCACCCCCCCGAAGGCCTGTCCCCCCCCTTGAAGGCCTGTCCCCCCCCTTGTAGGCCTGTCCCCCCCCCCTTGTAGGCCTGTCCCCCCCCCCCTTGTAGGCCTGTCCCCCCCTTGAAGGCCTGCCTGCCTTTCCCCCCTTGAAGGCCTGCACCCCCTTGAAGGTCTGCACCCCCTTGAAGGTCTGCACCCCCCCAAAGGCCTACACCCCCCCCGAAGGACTGCACCCCCCTGAAGGCCTGCCTGCCCCCCTTGAAGGCCTGCACCCCTTGAAGGTCTGCACCCCCCCCCCGAAGGCCTGTCCCCCCTTGAAGGCCTGCCTGCCTGCCTGTCACCCCCTCCCCCTTGAAAGCCTGCTTGCCTGCCAGCCCGCCCCACCCTGAAGGCCTGATGCCCCGACCCACCCCGAAGGCCCGCTCGCCCCCCTGGCCTCCCCGCACCACCTATGAAGCAGCCGCAGCAGGATCGCGAAGTCAGCGTCAGCGATCCCTGCGCTGCTTCCTGCGCCACGGTCCCGCCCCTCCTCTGACGTCAGAGGAGGGGCGGGATCGCGGCGCAGGAAGCAGCGCAGGGATGCTGACGCTGACTTCGCGATCCTGCTGCGGGCTGCTTCACAGGTGGTGCAGGAAGGTCAGTGGGGCGAGCGGTCCTTCGGGGGTGGCGGGGGACTGAACGGCAAGGCCGGGAACACCCCCTTAGGGCTGGTACCCGGGGCGGCCCGCCCCCCCCCCGCCCCCCCCTAGGTACGCCACTGGGGTAGGTTGAATGGGGTATGTGATTGAGTTTATTACTAAGTTTGTTGTGGTTGTGGTTTTGTTTTTTCGAGGAGTATAAATTTTGTTTTGTCTGGGTTCAGTTTTAGCTTGTGCTCTTTCATCCATATAGCCACTGTTTCTAGTGTTCTATGTAGTTTATCTGTCATGGTGGGTGTTGGTTGATCAAAAGGAAGGAGGATGATGATGTCGCCTGCATAGCTAAAAGAAGTTAAGCCTAGTTTGTCTAGGCAGGTGCCAAGGGATGCAATGTAGAGATTGAAGAGTGTTGGGGATAAAGGTGACCCTTGGGGTATGCCACAGGGGTTGGACCATGGTTCTGATTTTTCTTTGTTTGTCTTTACCCTGTGAGTCCTGGATTGTAGGAATCCTTGAAACCATGTGTGCACCTTTCCTATGATTCCTATTGTTTCTAGTATTTGTAGTAGAATGTCATGGTCTACCAGGTCAAATGCTGCGGTGAGATCTAGTTGTATAACCAGCATTTTTTTTGCCTGTGCTGAGGTGTTGTCTAGCTCTGTCTTTGAGGGAACCTAGTAGTGTCTCTGTGCTGTAGTTAATTCTGAAACTAGACTGTGTAGGATGGAGTAAGTTGTGGTTTTCTAGGTAGTTGGTTAGGTGTTTGGTAGAGAATGACACGGTGGTGGTTTACCCGCGGCCACCGCATTTAGCCGCGGGTGACCCGCCGAAACGGGGAACGAAAACTAGCAGTCGCTGCAGCGACGGGGACAAGGCCATTCACCGCCCCGTGGGGCGGTGAATGGTCTTGTCCCCGCAGTGAGACATGAAGGATCACGCAGTTCCCGCAGCCCACACCCGCCTGCCCAATCAATCCTAGTGTTTAGCCAGCTCTCTCCCTTCTCCTCACCTTAGTTTGTAGGTTTTCATTTTCGGCGACCCGCACACTATCAGAGAGCCGCGCACCCGCTGCTGCTCAGTTTCAATCTTCTGCTCTGACGCAACTGGAAACAGGAAGTTGCAACAGAGCAGAAGATTAAACACTGAGCAGCCGCGTGTGCGCGGCTCTTTGGGAAAGCATGCATGTCGCCGAAAAAGAAAACCTACAAACTAAGGTGAGGAGAAGGGAGAGAGCTGGCTAAACACTAGGATCGATTGGGCAGGCGGGTGGTGGCTGCGGGGACCGTGCGATCGCTCGTGTTCCCGGCTCAAACTGGAAGGAGGGAGTGAAAGGGAAAAGGATTCTGGGCCAAGGGGATAAAGATGGAAAGAAAAACCCACAGCAGGAAAGAAAGGGGAAGACAGGCAGGTGAGCCAGATGCTAGAAGCAGGGGGGGGGAAGAAAGAGGGAAAAAAAGCTAGATGGGGTTAAAAAGAAGAGACACACTGGTATGGAAGAGGAAGATAGGGGAAATCTGGACACAGGAAGGTAACAGAAAGAGGGGAAATTATGTGCATGGGGCATAGGGACAGAGACATAAAGGGGACATGCCATGGGGATGGTATATGGACACAGGGGGGGGGCAATGGCAGATACATAGGGGAGATATTAGAAATGGGGAAAATAGGAGCACAAAAGCGAGATGGTTTGTGGGGATGGGACAGGGACCGAGCTCGCAGGCTCCAGTGGCTTGCACAAATTACATTGTAACGTGCCATGAAAATAAGAGGGAGGAAGGTAGATAGATAGGCCACGCGAGAGGAGCTGAAGGGTAGTAGAAAGGAACAGATGGTAAAGGAGGGAGGGAAGGGTGGTGGTGGAAAGGAATAGGACAGACATTGAAGGAGGGTGGAGAGGAACAGACCCCGAAGGGAAATGTGGAAGACAGAGTGGGAAGAAGACAGATGCCAGACTATGGGGGAGCGGAGGGAAGAAGATGGGTGCTAGACCAATTGGGGGGGGAGGGAGAGGCACAGTAGCAGCAAATGGAAGACGCAGAGAGAAGACACACAGTGGATGGAAGGAATTGAATGAGAAGATGTGGAAAGCAGAAACCAGACAACAAACGTAGAAAAAAAAAATAATATTTATTTTTTTATTTTTTGCTTTAGGATAAAATAGTATATTAGTTGTGTTCATAAAAATTTATAAACAAAGCCCTGCCAGCTGAACATCTCTTTCTCTAGTTCAGCAGCAGGAACTTTGATTTATAAGAAAGGAATAAGCTAAATATTACAGTACTAAGGCTTATATGGATGCAGCGGGGACAGTGACGGGGCGGTGAATGGGATGGCAGTGGCGGTGACGGGGTGGTGAAAGGGATGGCGTTGACGGTGACGGGGCGGTGAAGGGAACGGCGGTGACGGGGCGGTGCAGAGGATGGTGGGCTGGGGACGGGGCGGTGACGGGGACAGATTTTTTCCCCGTGTCATTCTCTAGTGTTTGGCTACAAGGCCTTCCATTAGCTTGACATATAATGGTATTGAGGCTATGGGTCTGTAGTTGGATGGTTGATCTGTTGCTACTTTTGGGTCTTTTATGATCTAGGTGATGATGATTTTGCTGAGGTCTTCTGGGAAAAGGCTATTTGTGAGCAGGGATTGTATCCATTGTATGAGGAGAGTGCAGAATTTTGGGCTAGAGGCTTTTAACAGGTATGGAGGGCAATGGTTGAGGTCACAGGCTGCATGGCTGTATTTTTTTATAGAGTCTGTTTAGGTCGGACCATTGTATTGTGGTGAAGTCGGACCAAGTTCTGTCTGCTGCAGCTGATTCTTTTTCTGGGGGGGGGCATTGAGATCTCATCAAAGTGTCTTGGGGTTCCTGCAAAGCTTGTCTTGGCTGTTGTAATTTTGTTTATAAAGTATTCAGCTAGAAGGGTGGCTAAAGGGGGTGGAGCGTCATTATTGGCTAGGTAGGGTTTAGGGTCTGTAAGTTCTTTTAGTAATTGGAATAGATTTTTGTGTGTCTTGAACGTCTATGCCAATTTGGTTGGTGTAGTGTGTCCTTCTCTTTTCTTTCAGCTTTGCTTGTATTGTTGATTTAGTTTTCTCCATTCTGTTTTTGTGTGTTCTTGATTACTTTTTCTCCATTTTCTTTCTAGTGGTCTGCATTGTCTTTTGAGTAGGAGTAGTTCGTTGTCAAACCATTTGTCTGATTGTCTGC
The DNA here is from genome assembly GCF_902459505.1 of Geotrypetes seraphini. Taxonomy (NCBI): domain Eukaryota; kingdom Metazoa; phylum Chordata; class Amphibia; order Gymnophiona; family Dermophiidae; genus Geotrypetes; species Geotrypetes seraphini. The sequence continues at coordinate 137,304,927 of NC_047085.1, forward strand.
TGATTTTAATTTTTGTTTGTACTGGGACTAGCTCATCTAGGAAAGCTGTACTTAATGTGCACCAGCGAAAACTGGAGGGCTCGCTACAGGGAACAACACAAAAGGAATTTTTCCTTTTGGAAGGACCAGCGACTGGGATAACTGTGTCTAAGGGGGAACAAGGCACAGGGGAGGTAAACCATTCAATTGAGCAAACCAGTATTGCACAAATATCTTTTGCTCCTGTTAAGCCCCCAGAGGTTACTCTAGACTCGCTTTGGGATCTAGTTTCTACTTTGGGAAATTCTCTCAATCCTCAAATAAAGAATTTAGAAAAGGAATTAAAAATCCAGAAAGAAGAAATTAAAACCTTGAAACAAGATATTGTAGTAATAAAGACTGAAATTCAGGAAGAAAAGAAGGACTTAAAAATGGTTAAAAGTAATCAAGACTCAATTGTAACCTAATTATGAGGAGAAAATTGGAAGCACTTGAAAATAACAGTCGGATTAACAATTTGCGTTTGTTTAATTTTCCAAAGGTCTTATCAATCTCTCCAAGAGATATGATAAAACATTACTTTCTGGAAATCCTAAAAATTCCTGAGAATTCCTTACCACCACTGTCAAGAGTGTATTATTTGCCTAAAAAGAATCAGGACTCGCAAAAGAAAGACGAGGATGGAAAACCACAGGAAAGTTCTTTGGATGTTACAGCTTTATTGGAACAATCTGATAGAGAGGTGGTTAGTCTAGCCACTCTCTTATTGACTGTGGCTTTGGCTCCAGACAGAGATTGGATCCTTAAACTTTTCTTTAAAAATAGATCTAGATATTTCCTTGGCTTCCATATTCAAATTTTTCCTGATGTTTTGAGAGAAACTCAAAAGAGAAGGAGGGAATTTTTATTATTGAAACCAGGTGTGATCCAGATAGGGGGTTTCTTTTTTCTTAGATACCCTTGTAAATGTGTAATCAGATATAGTACTTTTAAATATATTTTCTTTGAACCGGCTCATTTGACGGCTTTCCTTTCTACGAAGCACCTTGAAAAAGGAAAAATATCGGGGGTCTAAATAATAATTTAAGCTCTCTTTCAGCAACAGATAATGTGATTTGGTTTGACTGTTATTGTATTGTATTCACTCCTAATCCTTAAATCATGGATCCAATTTTGAGGACTAGTGTGGGATTAAGTTGAAGAATATATTATTATTTTTTCATGTAGCTCTGGTTTATTTTCAAGTTTGAAAATATTAATGTTATGTTTTCATGATCGCACTTTTCTGTACAGGATGATATGCTTGTTAAATACAGTGGTACCTCGGTTTACGAGTGCACCGGTTTGCAAGTGTTTTGCAAGACGAGCAAAACATTTGCAAACTTGGTGCCTTGTAAACCGAGCTTGCCTTGCTGTACGAGGGCCCCCTTCCCCCGCGATCCGGCATCCCCCCCCCGCTCGCGTTGCCCCCCCTCTACCGCGATCCTACTTCTCCCCCCCCCCGAGCACGTAAATGGCACTAACTTTACCCCGTCTTGGCACCAGTGCCGGTGCCCGAAGATCCTCCCTCTACTGGCGTGGCCTGGGCTGGGCGGTGCATCGGAGATCCTCCCTCTTCTGGTCTGGGCTGGGCTGGACTGGCTTTGAGCATGCGCAAATGCTCAAAGCCATTCCACCCCAGCCCAGACCAGAAGAGGGAGGATCTCCAACACACCGCCCAGCCCAGGCCACGCCAGAAGAGGGAGGATCTTCGGGCACCGGCACTGGTTCCAAGTCGGGTAAAGGAAGTGTCATTGACGTACTCGGGTGGGGGGAAGCCGGATCGCGGGGAGGGGTTTGGAACAGCGTTGGATTCCTCAAGGGGGGAAAATGGAGCAGCGCCGGTAGCCTCGGGGGGAGGGGGAGTAGGTGGAACCAATCAAAGCAGTTTCCCTTACTTCCTATGGGGAAACTTGCTTTGATATACGAGCAATTTGGTTTACGAGCATGCTTCTGGAACGAATTATGCTCGTAAACCAAGGTTCCACTGTAATTTGAAAACTTATAAATAAATAAATAAAAAAAGCAGAAAGAAGATGGTATAGAAATCATATATTGAATCTATGTAAAGATTACATTATGTAACACGATTTTTGTTCCTGGGCAGTAAGGAGCTCATAATCAAAATGAAAATACATCTAAAAACCTGCCTAAATCGGCACTTGGACGATCAAAAAGATTGGTCATCCAAGTGCTTATAATCAAAACAGGTTTTAGATGTACCTAAAAGCAGCTTAGGCCTTTTCACTGCCGCTCTGCGCCCAGAGTGAAAAGAGGCATTTTTGAAGGAATGATTAGGGTGGGAGGCAGGTGGGATGTGGGACAACCTAGACTTAGTCATCCTGCAGCGATAATCGAAAGTTTAACGAGAGTGCCTAGACAGGACTTATACGTTGTGACTTAGGCGATCTAAAAACAGGTATAAGTGCCCAGAAGGTATCCAAAGTGACCAGATAACCACTGCAGGGAAAAAGTACAGACCCACACACAGTCCCCCACTGATCACAGCCTCTCCCCCTTCCTCCCCCCCCCCCCCCCCGAAAATAAAAATGGGAATAAAAAAGTACATACCTCCTCCAGAACATCAGCACCTGGCATAGGAAAGCCTAGTAGAGCTGCACGGAGGTGGCTTAAGTAGTCTAGGGGATGGGCTAGTGAACCATAGAGAGGAGGACCCAGGCCTATAAGCCACTCTAATTACTGCATTCATTGTGAAAAATGTGTACCCACCAAACCCCCCCCCCAAAGTCTACTGTACTGTCATATAGGTGCCACCTGCAGCCATAAGGACTATTGGGGTTGTAGACAGCTGGGTATAGTGGGTTTTAGGGGTGTTTTGGGGGGGCTCACCATGACCTATAAGGAAGTTATGGTGAAATGTTTATGTGCCACTCTTTTTGTGACGTTCACAGCAGTGCCCTGTAACGTGCCCCACTACTCTGTTGCCTTAGGCCCAAAACGGAATTAGATGTGGGTTTTTTTTTAAATTATTGTTATTATGCTACTCCACGTGTAATTTCCTAATTGCTCATGCCTAAAAAGTATAGAAAATGTTTGTTATTTCCACAAAACTTTGCTTATGTGACCATGATAGTCAAATTTTGCAATTTACCTATTTAAAACATGATCGCCCATTGATCGCTCTTTCGTTTAAGTCTCAACAGCCTCTGTACTTCAGGGGAATTCATAAATATAAACTAGCCTTCCCTTTTATTAAGGGAATTAAAGTTTAGGCAAGGTCTGTCGATCTTTTGCTTTCTTTTATGCAAAAATTTGGAATAATCTTCCTGCTGAAGTTAGACTTCTTCCTTCACTCTTCAGAAAACTTTAAAAACTCATTTATTTCAGAAATTTCTAGCTGACTCTTCAACATAAATAAGGATTATAAATGATGATACCTGTACTTTAATATCTTGCTTTCCTTGTTCTATTATTTAATTTTTTGTAAACCAAATCGAGCCCCATTGTCGGGATGAATCGGTATAAACGACCAAGGATTGGATTGGTTTGGAACCAGTCATTGGGACCTAGGAGGGTCCAACATTCTTAGCAGACTGACCATACAGACATCCCAGCAGAGCAGTGAGGCAACCTAGGGGGTAATGCAGTGAACTTCACATAAAAGGTCTCAGGTACACATCTCTCACATCTGCCCCTTTATGCCACTTTTTGGACATTCTTCTTTTTTGAAAAAAAAGGGCTCCATAGCTGGTCAATGCCAATATTCTTTGGCTGGTGAACTGCATTATAAATTGATATTATGAACTTTTGTGCGAGAAAAGTTAAACATATATAGATAGGAGAAGCATATATCCTCTATACCCCTTTCTGTAGACTCACATTTCTCAATGAGATAGTCAAAATGAATTTCAATGCTAACCGACCCTCAGAGGTACCACCGTGATACTCAGAGTACTTTCACAGTATCACAGTATCACAGTGCCATATCTTCACCGTGCCATACTAGATAAGTATTCTTAATTTTACAAGGCGAAAGCTAGTTTAGGGATATGAGCCTTGAAAAAACCCGCTGGGTGAAACATGTCGGCACAAATGTCCCTACAAGTTTGACCACTCAACCAATATAAGCTAAGTACTTTTAAGTATTATCATCATAAAAAAATCCTTTCTAAAAAGTTTGAAAAATTAAGAATACTTATCTGGTATGGCCCGGTGAAGATATGGTATGTGAAGCCGGATACAGTGAAAGTACTCTGAGTATCACGGTGGTACCTCTGAATTGAAATTCATTTTGATTATCTCGTTGAGAGGTGTGAGTCTACAGAAAGTAATATTCTTTGGCTGACAAGCTAAATCTAGCAGCCAGATGGAGCTGCCTAAATAGGAACTCTATCTTTGGCCGCTTGACTTAGCCAGCCAGAAGATGAATATGAGCTTGGCCGATTATGTCTACAGTGCCTGCACTTAAATTGGAAATTAAGTGCCAATAGCCAGATTTACAGGTTTGTTGCCAACTGCAGAAAGTAACCAGGCTGCCTCCTGTGGTATAAATATTAGCCTCTTTGATTCGTTAGGGGGTCAGCTTTAAATCAACTTCATACTTGAATGCAAAAATGGTGCTGTATTCATGGTGTGAGGACAAATGCAGATGAGCAGTGGCGTAGCGAGGGTAGGAGGTGCCTGGGGTGGTGGTGCCCCCTCCGCCCTCCCCCTCCTCCCCCCGCTCCTTACCCACCTTCCACACCATACTCACACTCTCCCTTCCCTCCTTGCATCTCATTAAATCTTCGCCAGCATAAGCAGCTTCTCCAGTCTGCTGCTCGCGCTAGTGTTGGCTTTCCCTCTGATGTCATTTCCTAGCCCCACAACCCGGAAGTGATTTCAGAGGGGAGCCAGGCCAGCGCAAGCAGCAGGCCTGAGAAGTTGCTCACACTGGCAAAGATTTAAAGAAGAACGGGGATGAGGGAAGGGAAAGCTTGAGTATGGTGTGGGAGGCAGACAGGTGCCAGCGCCCCCACCAAAATATCACCCGGTGCAGTCTTCTCCCCCACCCACCCTTACTACACCACTGCACATAAGTGCTGGACTTAATAGACTGAGCAAACAATGCATGTGTTTAAAGCAAGTATGAAGTTGATTTGAAGCCAACTTCATATCCAGTGAAACGGGTTGAACTGAACTACAAGAATTAAGGGCTACAATGGACTAAGAATGCATTTGTGCCACAAGAGCTAACTGAAGTTTTTACTCCTTTTCATACCATAAATTGGTTCAGATGCATCTATCATAAATGTGTTATAAGAATTATTAGATGTTATTATTATTCATATGTATTATAAATGCACGTGTATGTCTTCTACTCTGTATCTTCACTGCATTTGAAAAAGAACCAATTTATAGATTATGAGTAGATATATTCACAATATTTATATATGTGTTGCAATAAGAGTTTGATATGCTGTATGAGGCGGGTTTTTGAACCTATGAAAGAAAATTGAACCAGATATCACAAGCATAAGAATTATTTGTGTGCTGTGTTATGGTTTCTGAGATTCTTTTTTTCTCCCTTTTAAGAAGTCTTAGAGTGAGTTCACAGTGTATTTTATAAAGGTCTTTCTGTGCTGTTATTGCTTAACTGTGACCTTTAGCACCTTGAGTTTGTGAGTAGTAAATGAAGAAGTCTTTATCCCAGGACAAGCAGGCATGATATTCTCACATGTGGGTGACGTCATCTACGGAGCCCCAGCGCGGACAGCTTTTCAAGCAAACTTGATTGAAGTTTCAAGTTTGCTATGCTGCACCACGCATGTGCATGCCTTCTTGCCCACTAGAGGGCGCATCCCCACCTCGTGGTCCTCAGTTCAGTTTTTTCCGCGGAGCCAGAAGCACTGTGGAAATTGTGCTCTCTCTTTTTTTGCCTTCTGACACCGCGTCTGAGTCGTTTTTCTCGGTCGCTGTGCTTGCTTTATTTTTTTATTCGTTCGTGTGTTTGTTAATCGTCAAAAAAAAAAAAAAAAAAAGATTTTTCGTTCGGCTCCGGGGGCTCCCGGTAGCCGCGGCCGCGGGACCTCGTTCCGTTCCCGGCCGTTTTTTGATTTCATGTCCCGTCCTTTGACGGGCTTTAAAAACTGCACCCGGTGCGATCAGCTACTTTCTCTCACCGATCCCCACCGGTGGTGCTTACTTTGCCTGGGTCCCGAGCACCCCACCGATTCCTGTCCCAGGTGCTCGACTTTTCAGCAAAGAGCTCTCCGCCGCCGTTGTGCCAGAATGGCGGAGCTCTTTGCTGTCGACCCCGAAGAGCAGGCCTCGACGTCGGCCTCAGCTTCGGCCCCGGCCTTGACCTCGGCATCGACTCCCTCGGCCTCGCCGAGACATCCTGCTTCCTCGAAGCCGACGGCCTCGACTTCGAAGTCGACGGGGGGTAAGTCCTCTCTTCCTTCCTCAGCTCCACCTTCGAAGAAGCCATCCTCGGGATCCTCGACGGGGGCGGGTGGGTCGTCCTCAGCCCCGCCTCGAGCATCGAAGTCAGGTGCCCCGCGGGAATACTCGAGACCGAGGTCGCCCTCGAGGGAGCACCCGCCGGCCCCAGATCTACCAGCCATGATGGCGGTGCCGGCTTTTCAGGACTTGCTCCGTGCCCTCATTACCTCGGAGCTGTCCGGCGCCTCAGCGCACCTGCAGCCGGCTTCGGCCCCGAGTGCCCCGGCTTCGGCAGCCTCGGTCTCGGTGCCCTCGACTTCGGCCCCCGGGGTGGCTCCGACCTCGACCCCGACCTTGCCCTCGACCTCGGTCGACCAGCCGGAACGGAGTGTGTGGCCTCGGGACAAGGTGCGGAGAGTTCGGAGGATCTCTTCCACTTCTTCCTCGTCGAGGTCCTCCCGGGGCTCCTCGCCCTCGGGTCGGCCTCGGGCGAAGCGCCGGCCGAAGAAGCCCAAGCGTTCTCGCGGGTCTCCTCGGAGGCGCGGTCGCTCCTCGCCGACCGGGGCTGAGACGCTACGTGTCTCGGAGCTCCGCCTCGATAATCCGAGGTTGTTCCGTTCCTCCGAGGGAAGGTTGTCGAGAGACTCCTCACCGAAACGGAAGGGGCAGACCTCGGTGCCTCGTACCCCGGGGACTTCACACAGGGGTTCCTCGGGGCATAGGCGGTCCCCGACCCCGTCAAGATCGCTCGGGGCGGCCTCTTGGGGCTCGGGGTCTGGTAGGGGACCTCGTTATTCCCGTGAGGCTTCCCCTTCCTTTTTGGAGACGCGGGCCTCTCGATCGCCCTCCCCACCGTCCAAACCCTCCTCCTTTTCCAGATTTGTACTTGATATGGGGAGGGCCTTGGACCTGGATCTGGTGTCTGGTTCACAATACACCAAGGAGTTTTTGGAGGAGCAGGATTTACCTTCTCCCCCGAGGGAGACCCCTCGTCTGCCTCTTAATAAAGTCCTCCATCAGACCTTCCTGAGGAACTTGGATTCCCCTCTTACAGTCACAGCGGTTCCATCTAAAATGGAGTCGAAGTACCGTACCATCCCATGTAAGGGCTTCGAGAAAGCGCAACTGTCTCACCAGTCGTTGCTGGTGGAGTCGGCGTTAAAGAAGTCCCAGCCTTCTCGGGTCTCCGCTGCGGTCCCTCCCGGGCGGGAAGGGCAGACTTTGGACAAGTTTGGTCGCCGCCTCTATTCCAATTCCATGATGGCGGCCAGGGTCCTTAATTATGCTTTCACATTTTCATCTTATCTGAGGCAGATGGTGAAGGCATTACCCCGTTATCATGGGGTCATGCCAGATTCCCATAAGGGGGACTTTGGTAAATTTATGGCCAACTTGTCACAGCTGCGCCTATACCTCTTTCATGCGGTTTACGACGCATTTGAGTTGGCCTCCAGAGTCTCCGCCTTTGCAGTAGCGATGCGCCGTCTCGCATGGCTCCGAACGGTGGATATGGACCCAAACTTGCAGGAGCGCCTAGCCAATCTGCCATGTGTCGGATCAGAATTGTTCGATGAGTCCTTGGAGGCAGCAACCAAATGCCTGTCCGAACACGAGCGCTCCATCGCCTCCTTGGTCCGTCCTAAACCACGGGTAACGCCGCAGAAGCCATTTAGACCTCCACCGCGGCGATACCCTCAAAAGTCTACACCAGCATTCTCGAGGCCTCCGCCCAGGCGCCCACCGCAGCAGGGCAGAGGGGCCCAGCCGAAACCTCAGACGCAAGGGGCGTCTAAGCCGGCGCCGTCTTTTTGACGTGATGAGCAGATGGGGGCGGGCCCCCTCCGCACTCTCTCCGGACCCCCTGCCCATCGGGGGCCGGCTGCGGGCCTTTCATTCGGCCTGGACTATGATCACGTCAGACGCTTGGGTGCTCCGTCTCGTCTCCGAGGGTTACTCGCTAAACTTCTCGGCCACGCCGCCGGAACAACCGCCGGGGGCATCTCTTTGCAACCGAACCCAGCTTCCTCTTCTACTCTCGGAAGCCAGGGCCTTGTTGAGCCTTCGGGCGGTGGAGCTGGTCCCCCCAAACCAACGGGGGCGGGGGTTCTACTCCCGTTACTTTTTGGTCCCAAAGAAGACCGGGGACTTACGCCCCATTTTGGACCTCCGGAAGCTCAACAAGTTCCGGGTCCGGGAGAAGTTCCGTATGTTGTCGCTTCCGGTTCTCTACCCTCTGTTGGAGGCGGGGGACTGGATGTGCTCCCTAGACTTGAAGGAAGCGTATACTCATGTTCTGGTGCATCCCGCCTTCCGCAAGTTCTTACGGTTCCAGGTGGGGGAGTTGCACCTTCAGTATCGTGTCCTCCCCTTCGGGCTGGCCTCGTCTCCTCAAGTCTTCACGAAGTGTATGGTGGTAGTCGCGGCTGCCCTGAGATCTCAGGGGCTGCAGGTCTTCCCCTACCTGGACCATTGGCTGATCAAGGCATCATCCCGGGAGGGGGTTATCTCAGCGACCCGACAGACTATCATCTTCCTTCAACGTCTGGGGTTCGAGGTGAATTTTCCCAAATCGCAGCTGTGCCCTGCTCAATCCCTTCAGTTTATCGGGGCCGTGCTGGACACGGTTTGCCTTCGTGCGTTCCTTCCCTCTTCGAGGCTGGAGGCTCTGCTTCGACTGTGCCGTCAGATTTTGCTGCAGCGCTCCATCTCAGCACACCGGCTGATGATTCTACTCGGCCACATGGCATCGACGGTTCATGTCACACCGTTTGCCCGATTGCATTTGAGACTCCCTCAGTGGACCTTGGCCTCCCAGTGGCGTCAGGATCGAGACCCGCTCTCCCTTCCTGTAACAGTGACTCCTTCCTTGAGACGCTCGCTCCGTTGGTGGACCAACTCTTCCAATCTTTCCGGGGGTTTGCTCTTTCTCGTCCCTCCACATCGCAAAGTCCTGACCATGGAGTACGCGTGGGGGGCTCACCTCGACAATCTGCGGACTCAAGGTCTATGGTCTGCGGAGGACCGTCTTTGTCACATCAATGTGTTGGAGCTTCGCGCCATTTTTCTGGCAGCTCGAGCGTTCGGCCATCTGCTGCGCAATCAGGTAGTCCTGGTACGGACGGACAACCAAGTGGCAATGTATTATGTAAACAAGCAAGGGGGGACGGGCTCTTGGTCCCTGTGCCGGGAAGCCTTGCGCCTTTGGGAATGGGCGGTCTCCCAGAACATCTTCCTGCGGGCGGTTTACATTCAGGGAGAGAAGAATTGTCTGGCTGACAAACTCAGTCGTCTTCTCCAGCCGCACGAGTGGTCGCTCAACTCCCGAGTTCTGCGAGAGGTCTTCGACCGCTGGGGGACTCCTCAGGTGGATCTGTTTGCCTCCCCGGAGACTCACAAACTGCCCCTCTATTGTTCTCGGATTTACTCCCAGGACCGTCTCGAGGCCGATGCCTTCCTTCTCGACTGGGGAGGGAGGTTCCTTTATGCGTTTCCTCCTTTTCCTCTATCTTGAGGACGTTGGTTCATCTCAAGTCATCCAGAGCCACTATGATTCTCATTGCGCCTCGTTGGCCTCGTCAGCACTGGTTCTCCCTGCTCCTTCAACTCAGTGCCAGGGAGCCTCTACTTCTGCCTGTTTTTCCCTCTCTGCTGTCTCAGAGTCGGGGTTCGCTGTTGCATCCCAATCTTCAGTCATTACATCTGACGGCTTGGTTCCTTTCCCCCTGACTTCGGTTTCTGTTTCTCAGTCGGTCAGGGAGGTGTTGGAAGCCTCGCGCAAGGTCTCGACTCGGCTTTGTTATTCCCAGAAGTGGACCAGATTTTCATCCTGGTGTTCCTTGCACCATCTGGATCCGAGTTCGGTTCCGGTGTCCTCGGTTCTGGAATATTTGTTGCATTTGTCCAAGTCTGGGCTAAAGACGACTTCCATTCGGGTGCATCTCAGTGCTATTGCTGCTTTCCATCGGCATCTCGAGGGACGTTCTCTCTCTCTTCATCCTCTGGTGGTTCATTTCATGAGGGGTTTAGTGAATGTTAATCCTCCTCTGAAACCTCCTCCTGTGGTTTGGGATCTTAATGTGGTCTTGGCTCAGCTGATGAAACCTCCTTTTGAGCCTATTGCCAAGTCTCTTCTTAAGTTTCTCACTTGGAAGGTGATCTTTTTACTTGCGCTCATGTCTGCTCGTCGGATTAGTGAGCTGCAGGCTTTGGTTGCGGACCCGCCCTTTACTGTGTTCCATCATGACAAGGTGGTTCTTCGCACCCATCCTAAATTTTTACCTAAGGTTGTGTCTGATTTCCACCTCAATCAGTCAATTGTTCTTCCGGTGTTTTTTCCGAAGCCCCACGCTCATCCTGGGGAGGCGGCGCTTCACACGCTTGACTGTAAGAGGGCGTTGGCTTTTTATCTTCAACGCATCAAGTCTCATCGGAAGGTTCCTCAATTATTTTTGTCCTTTGATCCTAATCGGTTGGGATGCCCTGTTTCCAAGCGCACCTTGTCCAACTGGTTGGCTGCTTGTATTTCTTTTTGTTACGCTCAGGCTGGTCTTGAGCTGCATGGTCGGGTTACGGGACATAAGGTCCGAGCGATGGCAGCTTCTGTTGCTTTCCTCCGGTCTACTCCGATGGAGGACATCTGCAAGGCTGCCACTTGGTCTTCGGTTCATACTTTCACCTCCCACTACTGTCTGGATACGTTATCCAGGAGTGACGGCCGGTTTGGCCAGTCAGTTTTGCGAAATCTGTTTTCCTAAATTGCCATCCTCCCACCTGCCCTTTTTTGGTTGGCTTGGAGGTCACCCACATGTGAGAATATCATGCCTGCTTGTCCTGGGATAAAGCACAGTTACTTACCGTAACAGGTGTTATCCAGGGACAGCAGGCATATATTCTCACAACCCGCCCTCCTCCCCGGGGATGGCTTCTTTGCTAGATATGGAACTGAGGACCACGAGGTGGGGATGCGCCCTCTAGTGGGCAAGAAGGCATGCACATGCGTGGTGCAGCATAGCAAACTTGAAACTTCAATCAAGTTTGCTTGAAAAGCTGTCCGCGCTGGGGCTCCGTAGATGACGTCACCCACATGTGAGAATATATGCCTGCTGTCCCTGGATAACACCTGTTATGGTAAGTAACTGTGCTTTATAGACTTCCGCCCCCCTCCCCCAATGTGGGCTAATAGGAGGACTGCCAGACTTTGTTCTGAACTGAAGGGATGTTATGTGAGCTAAAGGCTTCTAAGGGAATAAAATCTACTTTGCTAAGGATATACCGTAATTTAGCATTTATGAACAGACAATAGCACCGATTCAACCCCCCGGCAGAGGCACTGCTTATGTTCTTATGTTCTTATGATCATAAATGGGGTAGGAGAAATCCCATCTCCTTCCTGAATATCTGCATCTATCACATTTGCAAACACCTTTAGGAGGGTTAAAAAATAGTCCAAACTGCTCCCTAACATCACCTTCTACATTGTTAGTTATTTGGAAAAGCGCACTGTTTCTACTACCATCCATTTCACGAATACCAAGACCACTGCAATCAACCTGAGATCACTGGTGTCATCACTTCACACTGAGCATGTTACTCCAACAGCTGCATGGGCAGTATCTGGATTCATTGGAGGCTCCTCTACCAGCTTCCCCCTTGCAAACCATTTTTGATTGCCAATGGCAAGTACACAGTAAAAACACTCATCAGACCATAGGAAAGGAAAGCAGAAGCTACTGAAGGGTGAGCTTCCAGCTTTTCCCAAAGTTTCCTAGGCACATCAGTACAAGAAAACTCAGGAACTTAGGTGTGCATCTTGGATCCTCTAGCATTTATCTTTCTATCTATACAGATTATAGTAACACCAAGAACTGAGAAGTGTGTCACCAAAAATGTGACAGATAGCAAGACCTTCCTTGCCATAATAACCATGTGTGCCTTTGGGCTTCGAATCATTCCAAGATGCCAGTTGGGACACCAATTTCCGTCGATTACTTGCTAGTTCCACTTTTTTACATTTTAGGAAATTACTGATATCTTGTTTGTAAAATTTCTGGAAGATTGATTTTGTATTTCACTGTAATTGTTCAGTCCTCTTGATTTGTCAACCGCATAGAACGACAAGGTTTTGCGGTATGTACATACATTTCTATGTTTATATAACCGTTTTGAACCGAGGAGGCAGCTATCCTTTGTTAACAAGGGTGGATGATTTATAAAAGCTAACCTTAATGACAGTGATTATTATTTTCTACCTTGGCTATGTACTATTTCTGAAGGTCCCTCACTATTTGCACATAAGCATCTTCAGAATTGCTTACCACAGCCTTGCACAACATACTGCCTCTGGGCTGCATGCGACCCAAAACGGTCTCACTGCGGCCCGGCTCTCAATCCGCTCTCCTGCTTTTTCCTCCTAGTCTCACCTTTAAAAGTGCCAACGCCGCCACAGATTTCGAGGACCAACAAGCTAATTACGGCAGCCTGCAGAGCGAGCCTATCAGGCTGCTGTCAGTCTCCGTACATGTTCCCTCTGCTGCGGTCCCACCCCCTGACGTCAGAGGAGGGGTTGGACCATGGCAGACAGAGCGTGCTTCGGAGGCCAATCAGCCGCTGCCAGTGCCTCTCCTCTCCTATCCTCTTCCCTGCAGGCACCCCCTACTGGCATCTCAGGGCCCGTCTGGAAGGACTCTGTGCATGCGTGGATGTCAATGTGATGATGTCATGCATACACATGATGTCATCATGACAACGTCCGCGCACTTCCAGGTGCCTCAAGCTGTGGCCACTACCTGCGGCTTTCGCTACATTTTCCAACTTCGTTTCAGCCCAGGATCATTTTTGAGTTGTGCAGGCCTTGCTTACTACAATGCAGTGTTTTATAAAGGCAACATAGTTATCTTTGTATCTTTATAAAATAGGCACCAAGCCCGAGCAGTGCACAAATTTACATCTGTTCTAAAGGTGTAAACGTGTACATATATTCCACACGTGTACATTTATTTTATAAAATATGAGGGGCTGCTGAAAGGTTTGCATGGAATAACTTGTAAGTTTCATGGCTCCACATCAACTTTCCAGCAGCCCCTCATATGTATGTCCATTCATGGGCGTCGGAACAGAGGAGGCCATAGGGGCTAAGGCTTCTCAAAGATTGGCAGTCGCTGGTCGGTTCATGGCCACCCACCCTTTCCTGGCGCTGTGCTTCTAAATCTTTGGGCAGCTGCCGCACAGCGTCAACAAGCAGGCCTGCCCCAGAACTCTTAATTCTACTTATGGGGGCAAGCCTGCTCATTGATGCTGTATAGCGGCCGCCTGGAAATTTAAAAGTACAGTGCCGGGAGGTGGGTGGAGGGAGTCGGGAGATGGTGAGAGGCTGTGCCACAGGATTCTGCTGGCTAGGGCGGAGCCTTTGGGCTCCCCTCCCCAAACAAAACGGTGTTCCGCTGCCTATGTGTCCATTGCAATTTGGCCCTTGCTCTACACACACTAATACCCCACGGAATAGCTACATGCAATGTTTATTTGTAAGCTTGCATTTTATGAGCCCTCTTCATGTGCAAAATGTTTTATGAAATTACCCCCCACTGTGCATGCACATATACTAAGGATAATTTTCAAAACATTTAGACACACAAAGTGCTATAGGTTTCTATGATATTCTGTGTACTTTGAAAATGAGCCCCTATGGGGGATCATAATCAAAACTTTAAAACATCCAAAACCCAGCCTAAGTTGGCATTTGGACGTCCTAATAGCAGGGATGTCCAAGTGACGATAATCAAAACCAATTTCCTGGACAAGTAGCAGCACTTCTAAGGTGCTGTGCATCCAGAGATCAAAGGGGTGTGTTATGGGTGGGAATTGAGCAGGCTTCAACCATACTCCAGCCATAATCAAAGCTTTCCTAGAGGTAACTTAGACGCAGGCAATTAGAACTGTTTGAGTTGCGTCTAAGTTCCACAAAGGTGCCCAAACTGACATAACTACTGGAGAATTTAAGGCATGACTCCCCCCCTTTATTCTCCCAATGGTCATGACCCCCTCCTACCACCCAAAGAGTGAAAACAAAAATCCATATGCTTCCAATCAGCTGATCGCGGCAGAGGAATCCCCCTGGCAACTCAGCTAATGAGGAATCCCCCTGCCAGGATCAGCTGAGCTGTGGAGACCTACATCCCTCCCCCTGACATTCTGGACCTCTCCCTGACATCCCCACACCTCAACATCCCCCCAATATTCCTGGGTCCCCCTCCCACATCCCCAGACCCCTCCCCCCCGTACCTTCAGAAGAGAAAACGGCAGGAGGGCCAAGTGCTGCAAATGATGATTTGAACCAATCAGGGCCTTCCCACTGCATCCCAAAATGCACTGGGAGGGGGAAGCTCCATCATTTGCAGCACATGGGGAGGGGAGGGCATAGATGTCATGGGGGGGAGTCCGGGGAGGTCTGAGGAAGTCAGGGGGAGGTGTAGGGCTCTGCAGCTCAGCTGATCCTGGCAGGGGGAATCCATCAGCTAAGCTGCCAGGAATTCCCGAAACCAGCTCATCTGATAGGCAGGGCAGAATTAACCAATAGGCCAAGTAGGCACGTGCCTAGGGCCTGAAATGGTCAGGGGGGGCCCGATGAAGGAGGGCATCAACATTGTTTTTCCTAACGGTGATGGGCCCCTCCAGCATTGATCAGCAATGCAGACCCCCCAATTGGCAACGCAGACCCCACCCCCATCGATGGAAAGTAAGACAAGCAAGCAACGTGGATAAGAAAGGCAACGGAAACTGTAATTGTGCAAGCGGTGCTGCTTGCCCAAAGCTTCCCTCTGACGCAGCTTCCTGTTTCCGCCTGGATGCATGGTGTGGTGGGGCAGGGCGGGGCAGGGGACCCAGTGTACTTGTGTGCCTAGGGGCCCTTGACGAATTAATCCTGCCCTGCTGATGGGGATTCCTATGCCGCAATCTACAACAATTGCTTTTGTACATTTTTCACGTGGATATTTTTATTTTTGAAAATGGCCAAATAAAGTTAGACGTCCTAAGGACCAAAACTTATACCTAGCTCATTTTCAAAAATAAAAGATAGACTGTTTGGAAGCTTTGAAAATTGACATTTTTCCTACTGGGTTTGTGGACGTCTTGCACAAAACATCCAACCTCAGACTTAGGCACACTATTGATTATGCCCCTCCACATGTTTTGTGTTTTCATTATTGTAGAGATGTTAACTTTGTGAATCATCCCCAGGACAAATGCAATCCCTTAGCCTTTCAACCCTATTGCTTCTGGCAGTCCTTTTCAAATTTCAGAGAATAGAGGAACGGAATCTGTCAAGCACAGAGGAACACGGGGGCAGTGGAATATTCTGGTTGGAGGGGCCAGATAAACCAATCTCCAGCCCTGCCCCTAAGCTCTCTAATTGCTGATGGGCAAAACATTGGTGAGGCCACGGCTCCCTCTGGCCCTCTCCTTACACTGTTTGTGGAGGAACAGAAAAAGTAATAACTATATACAGAAGAAAAGAACTGCTTTTAATAGGTTTTAAAGCACAGTATAAAATAATGGCAATTTGATAATTTTTGGTGATTCTTCACTGTTACATATTGTAAGTGACTTTTGGTTGCCAATGTTTAACTGATGCTTTAAAAGTAAATAAAAGTTCAGCTTTTCAAATCTTTTCCAGCTCCATGTCTCCTGAGTTCCCAACCTGACTGACATCCCTACTTTAGCTTCTGATGTTTCAATATGCTGAGGTCCCTACGGGACTGCACAACTGAAGTTCCACCTGCAAGCTAGAAAAGCAAAGATGCAGTGGCTAAAGGGGAAATAAAACAAAACACAAAGGAAATAAAACACAAAGGTTTTACAGGAAAACTTATCTTTCTCAAAACCTACATTTCTTGAATTTAAATTACCATCTTTCTTGTCTGTCGTTCCCTTTTCTGCCTTTACTTAGGTGCCTTTTTTCAGTGCATCTGTTAGTGACTACATTTGTTGTCGTATACAGACAGGGAAATCAAGTCCCCACAGGAGACAGAGCAAGAGGTCAGGTTTATCACTATAAAGTATCGGTTCCCAACCCCCTTTTATGGAGGTGCACAGTGCCCATGCTGAACCACTACTTTCCCTTACATGCCACCCACCTATTCATTCACATGCTCACTTGCTGCCTCCACAAATCTGGGACTACAAAGGAACCAAAATGAGGCATGAGTAATGTGATCATTTTTTTTTTCCATCAAAATGGGACATCTATTAATTTTCAGTCCCACCCCAATCCTGCCCTATCCCCGCCCCCAATCCCACCCCCAATTTCTTCCATTCATTTTTCATGTATACATAATATCTTATTAATTCATAATGGTAACCATAAATATTTTAAAACCCGCAAAGTGCACTGTACACAGAGAGAATGTTAATTATCATTTATATTTGGGGGGGGGTCAAAGATGTCAAGGCAGATGACTTTAAAATATGCAAAGTCACCTCAGTAACTATAGAAAAATAGACAAATATAGTGCAAAATATAGACAGTAGATATAAATTCTCAAAACAGACACTTTTTTATCACTAAATTGAAAATAAAATCATTTTTCCTACCTTTGTTGTCTGGTAATTTCTTGAGTCTCTAGTTGCACTTCCTTCTGACTGTGCATCCAATATTTATTTTTCTTTCTTTCACAATCTAGCCACATCCCTTTGGGTCTAGTCCCTCTCTCTTTTCCCTCTGTTACCCTCCCCAGATCCAGTGTCAGTTCTTCTTTGTAGCTTTGTTCCAGGTCTCCCTCCTCTGTTATGATCTTGCATCTCTGCATCTCTCTGCTCTTCCTCAGGGTCTCGCCCCCTCTGTCTGCACCTGGCATAGTCCTGCATCTGCCTCCTGTCTTTCCCCTTTGGTCCAGGCCTTTCTCTCTCTAGTCTTTCTTCTGCTTACAACCCCCTCCTTTTTCTGCCTCTTTCTCTCCTTCCTTCGACCCTCCCTCCTTCCTATGTCCCTCTCACTGCCTTTCAGTCTTGGTCCCATCCCTTCCCCTGAAGCCAGCCAGCCAGCCTACCTACCTCCCTCCCTGCTGCAACAAAGCCAGCCTGCTTGCCTGTCTCCTTCCCCCCAGTGCTGTATCCTGTCCTACCACCGATTCAACCCCCTGGCCCGGCCCCCGCTGCTGCTTCCTGCCTGCCGCCACTGCAACTGAAAGAAAGGAAGGTCCAGGCGCCAGCCCACAAGCCTTCTTCCTGGTGTCAAATCTCTGCCTGCCTGGCCTGGAACTTCCTCTCCAATGTCATAATTGACATCAGGAAGAAAGTTTGGGCCTGGCGCATGTATCTTCCTTTCCTTCAGTTGCAGTGGGCGGCAGGAGGCAGTGGACCGAGGCAGGGTTGAATCGGTGGTAGGTCAGGCTTCGACGCTGGAGGGAGGGAAGCAGAAAGGCAGGCTAGCTTTGGCATGGCAGGGAGTGAGGGGAAGTGATTGCCTGTCCCATTGTCCCCATGCACAGCTTCGGGACCCTGTCTCTAAAAACGGGACATTTCGGCGTCCCGAAGATGTGCATGGGGACAAGGGGGCAGGGGATCTAAAAACGGGATGGTCCCATTCAAAAACGGGACATATGGTCACATTAGGCATGAGGCCATATCCCTGTATGCAACATTGGAGTCTTTTGATGGGCCTCCTCCTCCAAAACAGGAAGTTACATCATAGGGGAAGGACTGGCAAAAGCTACTCACAGCATGTTGGATGGAGGGAAGCGAGAGACAGAGGATCAGTGTTGTATGGGGGGAAAAGATAAAGAGAGAGAGACAGAGATAGATATGATATCTTAAGTGGCAATGAGAACAGAGAGAGAGGAAATGCTGCATGGCAGGGGAAGGAGAGAGACTGAGGGGTGATATTGAATACTGGGAGGGGAGGAAAGACAAGAGATTCTGGATAGGTGAGAAAGAGACACACACATAGAGAGATAATATGTTGCCATGTCATAAGAACATAAGAATAGCTATGCTGGGTCAGACCAATAGTCTATCTAGCCCAGTATCCTGTTTTCACAGTGGCCAACCCAGGTCACAAGCACTTGGCAAAAACTCAAATAGTAGCAACATTCCATGCTACAGATCCCAAGGCAAGCAATGGCTTTTCCCATGTCTATCTCAATAGCAGACTATGGACTTTTCCTCCAGGAACTTTTCCAAACCTCTTTTAAAACCAGCTATGTTAAACACATCCTCTGGCAATGCATTCAAGAGCTTAACTGTTCTTTTGATTGAAAATAATATTTCCTCCTATTGGTTTTAAAAGTATTTCCTTGTAACTTCATTGAGTGTCCCCTAGTCTTTCTAATTTTTGATGGAGTAAAAAAATTCACATGTACCCATTCTACACCACTCAGGATTTTGTAGACTTCAATCATATCTCCCCTCACCCATCTCTTTTCCAAGCTAATGAGCCTTAACCTCTTTAGGGCTCCTTTTACAAAGGTGCGCTATCGTTTTTAGCACGCGCTACCTGAAAAACGACTGCTTGCTCAAGAGGAGGCGGTAGCGGCTAGCACGCATGGCATTTTAGCATGTGCTAAGCATGCGCTAAAACCACTAGCGCGCCTTTGTAAAAGAAGCCCGTAGTCTTTCCTCATACAAGAGGAGTTCCATCCCCTTTATCATCTTAGTTACTCTTCTTTGAACCTTGTATAATTAAAAACATAAGAATTGCCACTGCTGGGTGAGACCAATGGTCCATCGTGCCCAGCAGTCCACTCCCGCGGTGGCTCTTAGGCCAAAGACCATTGCCCTAACAGACTAGTCTTACCTCCGTACATTCTGGTTCAGCAGGAACTTGTCTAACTTTGTCTTGAATCACTGGAGGGTGTTTTCCCCTATAGCAGCCTCCGGAAGAGCGTTCCAGTTTTCTACCACTCTCTGGGTGAAGAAGAACTTCCTTATGTTTGTACGGAATCTATCACCTTTTAATTTTAGAGAGTGCCCTCTCGGTCTCTTTACCTTGGAGAGGGTGAACAACCTGTCTCTATCTACTAAGTCTATTCCCTTCATTATCTTGAATGTTTCGATCATGTCCCCTCTCAGTCTCCTCTTTTCAAGGGAGAAGAGGCCCAGTTTCTCTCACCTCTCACTGTACAGCAACTCCTCCAGCCCCTTAACCATTTTAGTCACTCTTCTCTGGACCCTTTCGAATAGTACTGTGTCCTTCTTCATGTATGGTGATCAGTGTTGAACGCAGTATTCCAGTTGGGGGCATACCATGGCCCGGTATAGCAGCATGATCACCTTCTCCAATCTGTTCGTGATCCCCTTCTTAATCATTCCTAGCATTCAGTTTGCCTTTTTCGCAGCCACTGCTATGTCTGATGGGAGACAGCAAGAAGATGCTGCATAGAGGGGGGATTGTTTACAAACACAGAGAAGAGATGCTGATGGCAAGTATAGACAGATACACAGACAATGGCGTACCAAGGGGAGAGACAAGGAGGGGGGGAGCCGTGCGCCCCGGGTGCAGCCTTGGGGGGGTGCACAGCCGGCCAGGTCCTTTTACCTTTGTGGTGCTTCCCCCCGCCCGCCCACCCGACTGACCGAGAACAGGCCCATTCCGACAAACCTCCCTGCCCTGTGGCCGCGAGCCTAAATTACCTTCTTACAGCAGCTAGAGTATTGAAGCTGCATGTGGCTGCCGTAAAGGTCATCTTTGACGGAACCGGAAGTTTCTGTGTTCTGTGTGTTTGAAAACATGTTTTTTGTTAGGCTTGACTGCAGGATTGATCTGTACTAATCTGGCTTGTTTAGTTTTACAATGGGTGTATTGATGTTGTACTGCTCACTGCAGTATGTAAGATGCTGCCTTTTCCTAGGTACTCATGTGTGACGTGTGGTTTGTTACTAAAAATCATGTTTTTCTTACAGATTGGGGGGGTGCCAAAACATGATGGGCCCCGGGTGTCACATATGCTAGGTACGCCACTGTATACAGAGAAGTGATAATGTGTGTTGCAGAGGGGATAGAGAAATGCAGATAGGGGAAATGCTTAGATAAAGATACAGAGGGTAAAGATAGGGACATAGCGAAGGGTGTTGAACATGGAGAAAGAAGAAATGTCAAATGGTCAGGAGGCAGGTGAGCTGTGCTGCTTGTTTGTAGCCTCTTAAGTACTTGGATTTTTTTTGTGACTTTTATGTTTTTATATTTAAGACAGCCAAGGACCCTATAAGGCCCCTGAGGAAGGCTTTTTTTTTTTTTTTGCTGAAACACAGCCCGTGTTGGGTCATTTTTATTGTATACATTATTTGGTTTCTGTCCTGTGGGTCACTTGTGACTGTATACACCCTTTGTGGATTGTTTTTAAGTTATTTGGACACTTATTAAAGTACAAACTGGGTCATCCGATCTTCTGTTTTCTGTTCCACAATCTATTGTTGTTATGCTGCTTCATTTCCTTTGTGGAACCTTTTGGTGCTATTTGGATTTTGTTGTTTTGTCATATACGTCTTACACATATCAAGTGGTGATTTTGTAAAGTTCAGGAACCTCAAATTGTGCCTTCTAGCCTGATTTTCTAAATGATTGGGTCTATGCTACGTAAAGTTCTTATGTTTCAGTAAGGCAGCCTCCAAACTTTCCAAAGCTAAAGCCTTATTCTTAAGTACCGTATATGCTTGAATATAGGACAAAATTTTTGTGCCAAAAATACAGCCCTAAAATGGGGGGTCTCGTCCTATATTCAGGCCATCACCCCACCCCCTCCCAGACTTGATGCAGGTCTCTGGTAGGCCGGGACAGGAGGGATCTCTCCCGTCTCAGTCGATACTAACATTTTGTTTACCCCCCTCCCCCGCTTACCTTTTCTCACATCCCTGGTGGTCCAGCAGTGTATGGGTAGAAGCGAACTTTCTGCACTCCTGCCATGTGCCCCTCTTTCCAATCTCGTGGCTCGTACCTAGTGACCAGTGGTACACAGGCACACAGGAGCGAGCTTCTTGAACTTTCGTCACGCCCTGCGCTGTTCCCTGAATGGCTGCCACTAGTTCTCGTAGGACTCATGAGATTTGCGAGAACTGGCGGCAACCATTCAATGAGCGGCGCAGGGCCAGGCGGGAGCTTGAGAAGCTCACTCCTGTGTGACTATGTGCTACTGGCCGCTAGCCATGAGCCACGAGATTGGAAGGAGGGGCTCAGGGCAGGAGCACGGAAAGTTTGGTCCTGCCCATACACTGCTGGACAATCAGGAAAAGGTACGCGGGGGAGGGGGTAAAAAATTGTTAGTATTGGCCGGAATGGGAGACGGGAGGGATCACTCCTGTCCTGGCCTACTACTAGACCACCAGAGGGGGAAGAGGGTACAAGGCAGGAAGGTGGGACATGGTACAGAGCCTGGCAGGGATAGGGGACAGAGTGCAGAGCCTGGTAAGTAGTGAGGGGTGTTGGGTTCAGAACATGGCAGAGAGGGTGGCTGGCTGCATAGCCTGGTAGGGCAGGGTTCAGAGCTTTGCAGGGCAGGGACAGGAAGAGAGCTGGGTGCAGAACCTGGCAAGTAGTGAGGGGAGCTGGGTGCAGAGCATGGCAGGGGAGCGCATGAGGGAGGGGACACTGGGTGCAGATTCTGGCAGGGCATGGCACTTGAATATTAAGCCCCCATCTTATATTTGAATCAACCATTTTTCCTCCTTTTGGGGGGAAAAATGGAGGTCTCGACTTATATTCGGATTAACTTATATTCAAGTATATACAGTAAATCTATCTCTTCAGAGTGACAGTCCATAACTTGGGCTCATTCCAGGATTGCATCAGAAAGAACTTTAATATCTTGAGAGTGTTCTTTTACCACCATTTGTAGGGAGAAGTTCATGCCTTGAATTGCTTCCCACAGTGACTCCAGTGTCATCATGGCGTTTTAACCTCAGCAAAACAAAAAAAAAGTTTTCTGAGCCTTATATAGGCCACTCAGTTTCCTTCCACAGGATCCTGGACACAGCTTGCCTTTTCTGATCTTCATCATTGTTCAGCAAATCTGCAAGAGTGAACTGCCCCCCATTCAGCATCAGAGAATGATCCAACTGCTGGACCACTCTGGTGCTGGTTTGTTCAACTCTTGTGCTGCACCAAGGCTAAAGTGGACCTGCCTGTTCAATGAGGCTCAGAGAAGCCTTTTATCCACTGCTACCCAATGTTCCCACAGCAGGCACTGCTGAGGGGGAGGTCTGCTCCAGTCTAGCAATCACCTGAAAACCCTGGAGGGTTGTTTGCCATAGCAAGGGGGTCAAGGAGGATGCTCCCTTACCTTCCCCCATATCTCACCCATCATTGGCGGGTCAAGAACTAACTTGGCTACAACATACTTGCACTAAGGCACCATCTTGGATCCAAAGAACAGTAACAAATTTTATTTTCTGATTAAAGAAATACATAGAAACTGTAGATGTTGCAGTTCAAGCTGAAACTTAATTCCGAAAAAACTAAGATTTTTTTAGCTAATGATAAAATCCTAATGATAAAATCCAGGAAACAACTATCCAATTGAATGATCAATGTTTTGAAATAGTACCTAATTTGAAAATTTTGGGAATAACATTAGACCGTAGTTTAACTTTTAGGAAGCATACAGATCTGTTAATTTAAAAATGTTATTCAATACTATGGAAATTGAGGACCATTAAGAAATATTTCGATACAGTGTCCTTTCGGCTATTAGTTCAGTCTACCATACTGTCTACCCTGGATTAATGTAACATCATATATCTAGGGCTAACAAAAAAGACTTCATTAAGACTTCAATTAGTTCAAAATGCCGCTGTCCGTTTGATTTTTGTTCTAAAGAAATTTGACCACATGAGTTCCTTTTATACTAGATTGCATTGGCTCCCATTTGAAACCAGAATGATTTTTAAATTTGGGTGTATCTGCTACAAAGCACTTTTTGGTTTATTGCCTTCTTATCTGGTATCTTATCTGAAATTATTCAAGTCAAATAAACACACATGAAACTCCGGTATGTTCATCTTCCCTGCTCTAAAGGTATGTCGTTATAAAACCTTTCTGGACAGGACATTAGCATATCAAGCGGGGAAAATGAACTCCTGGATGTGCCCTTTGATTGTCCAATCTTACTCTTATCTCAAATTTAGGAAATTATTGAAAACTTACCTATTCGATAAGCAAGAATGTTAATTTTTAACAGTATAATAACTATTGTATATTTTAATTAGATATTCGTACTTTATTGAATTGTATTTCTTTATTGATGTATTTAAATTAGGAATATGTTTTTTTAATTGTATTTCTTCACTGAAATGTCTCAGTTTTTTTTGTTGTGAACCACCTAGAACTACAGGCAGGGTGGTATACAAGAAAATAAATTATTATTATTGTCTCTGTGTTTCAGCATGATATTGTGTTATGATTCCACATGGAATCAAAAATAACCATAACAAAGTTGAGAAACACTGCTATAGAGCAATGGTCCTCCACCCCAGTCCTACAGACACACCCAGCCCTCTTACAAGATTGATTTGCATACAGTGGAGGTAGTATGTGCAAATTTGTCTCATGAATATTCATTGAGGATATTCAGAAAACCGGACTATGTGTCCTGAGGACTGATTTGAAAACCACTGCTATGGTGTAGAGCAGGGCTACCTAATTCCAGTCCTCAAGGTCCACAGGCAGGCCAGGTTTTCAAGATATCCACAATGAATATGCACGAGAGAAATTTGCACACCAAGGAGGCAGTGCACGCAAATCTCTCATGCATATTTATTGTGGATTTCCTGAAAACTTGACCTGCCTGTGGACCTTGAGAACCTGAACCGATCCTAGTGTAGAGGTTGTATTTTTGTAAAGATGATAATAGAATTAGCAGCAGCTCAGAAAAACCTACCACGATAAAGCAGGGCTTGCAACATAAATCCTACTCAGAGGCTAAAGAGATTCAAGGTTAACTTGAAGGAAAACAAAAAGGAAAAACAGCATATAATAGAAACATTAAAATATATACTAAGCTTTGCAAAAGTGCAAGAAGGAAATATTATACATAAAATAAAAGGCAGGGGTCATGACATGAAAAAGAAGGATAAAAGCTCAGAGGAAACGTATGGACATGCTTATGTATACAAGAGAAGACTGGGTTTTTCAGGAATAGCCCAGCCACAGAGATAAGAAAACCTAGACAAACTGAAGCTATGGACATATAGAGAGCATAGAGGAAAGGGCAGGAGAGAGGAAAGCATAAGAAATTATGGGATACATTTATCAATGTGGGCTAACAGTTCATCACTAATAAATGAGGCCTAGTTACTAAATCACTGGGGTTATGTACCACAAAAAAATGTAGTCTGAAACATCCTAAAGATGTGGTCTCTCAATCACAATTGAAATTTTTCCAGAAATACCAGCAGAGCTGTATAGGGAAACAAATCCATCATGATAGAGACTTTGTACTTTATAGAAAGGACAAATCTATTTCAAAACCATATCATTTGTTTATGTTTTCACGTCTACTATTACATTTCAACTTATTTTGAATATGTTTATTTACTTGAAGGATGGCTTGGTTGTAATATTACCTGGAGAATTGTCTGTATATATCATTGCATGTTTACATATTTTGTAAGTGATTTGGCAACTGTCAGGCTATGGATAAAAAAAAGGGATTCTGTAGCTGCCTGCATGCCAATCTTCTGATTGATTCAGATCTCAAATATTTTGCTTTAACAAGTAGTCAAGAGAGTAGACAAGAGTGATAAGCCGCACATCCCAGTCAGGCTGTTACAGGTGACTGCTGTGAATGGAGGAACAGAAGATGTAACGCACAGTGCTTTCTAACCCTTTCTCATCATGTCTTTATCACGAGTCAGTCCTGAGGTGTGCAACAGAATCCACACGTTCATAGAAATCTGACAGGAACTGGGATATGCATGTTTCTGTGACCATTTCCCTGAGGTATCCAGCTCCCATTCTAGATTGTCTTGCCAAGTTTAGCAAAGGTATAGGACATGCTTCCTCATGAAAAGGAGGCAGACGCATAGAACAGCTTCCGAACTGAAGTGATGGAAACATCTATAGAACAGAATTTAAGATAGCATGGGGTCAACACCAAGGATCGTTAGTTATGAAAGAAAAAAAGGGAAAGAGATGTAAATGAGGATCTATGGCATGTTGCAAACTAGGATAATCTGGGAAGGCTAGATTATTATTATTATTATTATTGAAAGACCTGAACCATAACACTGATAAGTACTGTTTGATTGTATTCTTAATTTTAATTTATCTGGTTATAGGATTTACTGCCTGATATCTATTCTCTAAACTTTAATTACTTAGTTAAACTCTATCTATATCTGTATTGTAGTGTACTGCTCTGTTTTCAAACCTAGACCTCTCCCTCCTCAAAAAAACAACAAAAAAAGCTTTCTTTCCCTTTCTGGCTAACTCTGATACAAGAGGGGATAGCCTTTTCAAACTGACTCTAGTCTTTCATGCTGCTAATTTTTCTGTATTGGGAAGGAGGCCTAAGATTCCAATTGCTCCAGGCAGCTAAGGCCCCTCTTATGGGAGGGATCTTAGGCATCTGAGCCAATCATGGCCTTAAATCCCTCCCCGATGCACCCCAGAATGCACCAGGAAGGGAAAAAGCCCACCATTTTGGAGTGGCAGGCCTGCCAGCCAGAGGGTACAAACATCCTTTTGGCCGGACTTTCTACTAGAGAGGTACGGGGGAGTGTGTATGGGGGGGTTTGTGGGGATTTAAGGATGCTGGGAGGCCCATAGGTTTGAGGAAGTGGGGGGGGGGGCGGGGGGTCTCAGGAGGGGGGTGTTGCCTGTTGGGGGGTTTTGGGAACTTCCTGGGGGGTGGCAGCAGAAGGGAGTGTGGGCATCCCTCCTGCCAGGGGACTTCATGGGAGGAGGGTCCCTGATGCTCAGCTGATCGTAGGCTGAATGTAGGCCAGCATCTATCGCAGCCTTAGGGAGATGCCTAGGGCCACTTAAGCTCATCCAAGGTCACTTCTGGGTGAAACCATGCCCACCCTTGGGTGAGCTTAAGTGTCCCACCGCGTGTCTCTCAACTGCAACAAACACATATAATATGGGCATCCTGCCTCAGGATTTTTCTTTTTAACGTGCGTCCCAATTGGCTGCTAGACAGTGGTAGGACACCTACCACTGCCTACATTCGGGATGCCCATTTATAGAATCTGCCCCTAGTGCCCAAATTGGCCAGATTGCCACTGGAGGGATAAAGGCATGACCCCCTTTAATTCCCCAGTGGTCACGTATCCCCTCCCATCCCTCAAGTGTATACACAGCCTATGGCTATTCCTCTTAGAGTAGTAAGCAGGTCCCTGGAATTTCCTAGCAGGGGACTGTAGAGAAGAGGATCCAGGCCCATATTCCACCCTAACTAGTTCATGTCTACCATAAAAACCTACCTAACTCACATATAGGTGATACCTATATAGTCATAAAGGCTATTGTAGTGGTGTGCAATTGGTTATAGTACATTTTTTTGCTATTCCTGGAGGGCTCACTATACAGTTATAAGGAGGTTATG
Source organism: Geotrypetes seraphini (assembly GCF_902459505.1). NCBI lineage: Eukaryota > Metazoa > Chordata > Amphibia > Gymnophiona > Dermophiidae > Geotrypetes > Geotrypetes seraphini. The sequence goes on from NC_047085.1 coordinate 137,331,860, forward strand.
ACGTGCTGTGTACCTGGGCCTTTTATGTGAATTTTATTGCAGTTTCCCCTAGGATGCCCCACTGCTCTTCTGGGATCTTTGGGTTACCAGTCTAGTAAGACTCCTACCCCCCCCCCCCCCCTGATATCTCAATGGCTTGTTTTTGTGTATTTTTCCCTTGGATTTTTTAAAATGACTTTTACAGAAAAATATACTGGGAGTGATATTTAGACCACAGGAGTTAACTGGGCTGACTACCGTACTTCTTGGTGAACCTGAAAATTCAGTGCGGGTGACAAGCATTGAATTTCCATTTTATTTTTTAGCTGTTTTGACTTATTAATCCATTTTGTATATACAGTATATATGCTCTGTAATTTATAATAGAATCTACCATTTTGCCTGGCACTAACATCAGGATTATTGATCTATAACTTCCTGGATCACCTCTAGAATACTTTTTAAAAATTGGTGTTACATTGGCCACACTCCGATCTTCTGGTAGCATGCTGTATTTTAAAGATAAATTACAAATTGCTAACAATAGCTCTGCAAGTTTATTTTCCAGTTCTATCGGTACTCTGGGATATATATCATCCAGTTCAGGTGATTTGCCACTCTTCAATTTTTCATGTTGACCCATCTTTTAGGTTTACAAGGATTTCTCTCAGTTTCTCTGAATTATCAGCATTGCATACCATTTGTTAAGAATGCCAGCTGTCGTTCAGCTTTGCTTACTCCTTTATTAAAAAATTGAATATATCTGGTCTGGGCTTCCAGAATGGCATTTTTTAATAATATCCAAGCCTGATATAAATTTTTGACCTTTGCAGCTGCTCCTCTAAGTTTCTTTCTTACCATTCTCCTCATTTTATCATAGTCTCCTTTTATACTTTAAATGCTATTGGATTGAATTTCTTGTGTGTACTCACTCCAAAGATTATATCAAATCTGAACATGTTATGATCACTGTTATCAAGTAGCCTCAGCACCATTACCTCCTGCACCAAATCATGTGTTCCACTAAAGACTGGGTCTAGAATTACTTTGCTTCTTATGAGTTCCTAAACCAGTTCCTCCATAAAGCAGTCCTTGATTTCATCAAAGAATCTTATCTCCCTTACATACACTGATGTTACATTTATCCACTCAATATTGTGGTAATTGAAATCACCCATTATTATTGTGTTACCCAATTTGTTGGCCTCCCTAATTTTTGTTAATATTTCAGCATCTGTCTCTTCAGTCTGGTCAGGCAGACAGTAATACTGTATACTCCTATTACTATCCTTTTCCCCTTTATACAAGAAATTTCTATCCATAGAGATTCCATGGTGTGTTTTCAGCCTCATAGAATACTCTACCAAAGAAGAATACATACAGTAGATCATAATTTTCAGTGTGGAACAATTATCTGCAGCTTTATTGGTTATTAAAAGTACAAACAATATCAACACTACCTAACTCAAATACTCCCAACATTCAATCAACTCAGTGCAGCTTTACCTCACCCTCATGGATCTAGTTGGTGTCGAACTAGCTCCCAATCAGATGAATCCACAACATGTCATTAACCCCAGCAGTACCTGCAATGGTACAGGGCCTTGTTCCATGGCTATGTCATACACACAGGCCACATCTGAGTCACATCCTCTTCTTCCCCTTATGCATTCTGATTCTGATAAAAACAAAAGGTATAACAACTCCAACTCCACCGTAAACCTAGAAACCAACAAAACAACAATCCCAATGGGAGGGAGGGTGAGAAGATTCAGACCTATCTTGACACCCACTCTCTTCTAGCCACTGACTTCCAGTTCCCCAGCTCCTTCACCTCTCCCTCCAATCAGCTTCTCTCCTCCTTTTACCCAATCACAATCCTTCCTTCTTTTCCTCCTGATAACATCCCATTGCTACCTAAATCTAATCTCCATTTTCTTCCCCTTTATCCTACCTAGTCTTTCTGGATTCAGTGCAGGCAATGCTATTAGTCCCCTGCCTAACGCTATGGAAGGCTTCAGTTTCAACAAACAACAGCTATGTTAAATTACTATTTGGTGACATACCACTTTGTTTAATTATATATTAGAGCAAAGGATGCATTTATTCCCATCCAATCCACTAATGTTATCCTACCTAACTGTCCTCTCTTTTACAAACCATAGCGTGGGTTTTAGCGCCAGCAGCAGTGGTAACTGCTCCGATACTCATAGGAATTCTTTGAGTGTCGGAACTGTTGCTGATGCTAAAACCCGCATTATGCATTAGTAAAAGAGGGGGGGAGTGTTTATTCCAAACAAGTAGGAGTAGTATGTCACTATTGTATTACAATGAAATCTTTTTTTTTTTTTTTTTTAAGTCTGACCCATATGCTTTATTTTTTATTTTCTTTGTGTGAATTATTTTTATTTTTCAAAATTAATATACAAAGTATACAGATAATCATTATAAATATACAAATATACAAAAGATAACTCAAATATGAAACAGACTAGTTGTACTTATCACAGTTAATAAGCAGGGAGATAGTATTAATTATAAGCTAATACTGTACAACTAGTGTCTCATGTCAACCAAATCCAGCAGGGCCAGTACATATAATTTCAGCTGAGAGTATACATGTAAAGCATAGAAGAGAATCTGCTTTTCTCCTCCTTTTACCCAATCACTTACAATCTTTCCTTTCCTCCCGATAACATCACATTGCTACCTAAATCTAATCTCTATTTTCTTCCCTCCCCTCTGGGTGAAGAAGATCTTCCTTACGTTCGTACGGAATCTATCCCCTTTCAATTTTAGAGAGTGCCCTCTCGTTCTCCCTACCTTTGAGAGGATGAACAACCTGCCCTTATCTACTAAGTCTATTCCCTTCAGTACCTTAAATGTTTCAATCATGTCCCCTCTCAATCTCTTGTTAATTTGCAAAATTAAATATCTTGTGAAATATAAATATAACAAAATACACATCAAACTAAAGAAATTCCCAAAATTAATCTGAATGAGAATTTAAAAGTAGGTGGATGTTCAAAAGTTTTGGCTAGTTCACTTTAGATTTTTAACTTTTACTTTGCCTGCCCTGTTAACTGGAAACCTTTTGCTCAGACAATTTATCTCTGCTACAAGGTATTTGGTTAATTATGGGCAAGCCAGGGGGCACAGAATTTAACCAGAAATTGAGGATATCCAATGCAATTTTGTAGCATAAACTAGTTAAATCTGGTCAGAAAAAATACCTGTTATAAAGTCAATTGGATAACTTTTCCAGTTATCTGTAACCATATATCCCAATGTTGAATATTGGTTCTCTTATGTAGACCAACAAATGTAGAAAATTCTTATGTTGCCCTAATAAAAAGGCATCACAATCTAGTTTTCACTTGACCCAATATAACTCTATTAAACTCATATAGCTTTTTTTGCTATGTAAAAGGGTGTTTGCCCTCCTTCCTTAATGTAACAAAAAACCCCAATTATATAGCTTCATTAATGTAAAACTTTTTTTTTTTTGCAAAATAAAATTTCATTTAAGCTGACAATATGCCTACTGAGGTTCAGCTCACAATGATTCTTAAATTAGAGGCTGTAATGAAAATTCTGACATACCTTGAAAAGTGGCAATTTAACAATACATATGTAATACATTAAATACTCATTAGAGCCCATGGAATAATGTAGATGTAGAAGGAAGAAGCCCTAAATGGACATTTTCAGTGCAGTAAACCAAAACATATACGATAATATAACAAATTCCTTTCAGATAAACACTTATTAGAAAAATAAGCCTGGCACAAACCTACATTTTCAATACAGACTTTGGATGCACTTGATGGATTTCAAATATATTTGCTCCTGGGTTAGCAGCAAACATCCAAATCAGATAATGAGAATTTGTCTAACTTTGTTTTATAGTACCTTAGAAAAGAGTAATCACGTGTCTTATTGCGAGGCAAAACTGAGGCAATTATGAGTATAACAGGGCAAGTGTTAATGCAATGGAGACCCACAGTCATTTGATATAGTATAAAGGGAAAATGTTTTGCAGCCATCGCATGTGAAACATACTCTGCCTCCTTCTGGCAAGGTGCTCTCTGAGACCCAACTGCTCACCTTCAGCTTATAATGAATGTTATTCCACTAGCAAGTTATGACAGTCAAGATTTAATAACTCTTCAGAGAAAAGTCGAGGGCAGATACTTTGAACGATGCTGATTTAGTAGTCTGCCTTGAGTTTTAGCGTGGCCTTCACAATGCTCCGTTGTTGAAGTTACGTTTGGACTCTCAGGCCATTTCTATGAAGCACAGCTTAGTCTGGTCTTGGAAAGTCATCTCATCACTTCCCGTTGGGATTGCTGGAAAACAATTTATGTTGCTTGCAGTAATACTTTGGCCGAATCCTGCAAAGAGACTGGTTGACAAGATCTGTACTATGGCTTAGATGCTATACAACAGAATAAAACATTAAGAACTATAGGGTCTTTTTGTTAAAGTTTAGTACACACTAATATAATTAGCACATGCTAAATACTAAGAAACTCATAGGTAAAATGGGCTTCTTAGCATGTAATGCACATAAAGCTTTAGAAACAGATCCCTATGTTTGATAAATTATATATCTCTGTCATGCAAACTCTATTTCTCTTTTCCACACTATGTACATGTTAAGTGCTATTTGTTCATCATAAATATAGCTTTCTATGTATCATGGTCTTAATATGCACATTAAGACAATTCCCCATCACATTAGTGTGTAAATGCTAGTATTATCATAAGAACATAAAAATAGCCTTACTGGGTCAGACCAATAGTTCATCTAACTCAGTAGCTTGTCATCACGATGGCCAATCCAGGTCACTAATACCTGGCAAAACCCCAAATAGTAGCAGCAGTCCATGCTCCCAATCCAGGGCGAGCAGTGGCTTTCCTCATGTCTGTCTCAATAACAAACTATGGACATTGCTCCAGGAAATTGTCCAAACCTTTCTTAAAACTAGCTACATTAACCACTCTTAACACAACATCTGGAAACGTGTTCCACAGCTTAACTATTCACTGAGTGAAAAAATATTTCCTCCTATTAGTTTTAAGAGTATTTCCCTGTAACTTCATCGAAAATCTGTTTTCAAAAGAGGAAGCATTATATGCAAATGAGTTTACTCAGCCCATGGAAAATATTGTGTTATAATCTCCATGAAATGGAATGCTGTTTCTATTTGGGTTTTTGCCAGGTACTTGTGACTTGGATTGGCCTCCGTGAAGACGAGATGCTGGGCTAGATTGACCATTGGTCTGATCCAGTAAGGCTGTTCTCATGAAAATGCTCCAGACTTGGGTGAGAAATTGGGGTTACCATGTGAATCAACCGAACTGATGAAAAGAGGATAACTCTTGAAAGTTTGTTACAGATATAGGTAGGGGTGCTGAAAAGTTCTCAGCCCAACCAAGAAGAGAATGACGTGGATATGGTTCAATCAATGATCTGAAACAATGTCAAAACAGAGAATTCCGTTTCTGCAAATTGGCACTTAACGAAATAAGAGAACACTCTTTTCAGCTACAGTGGCAAAATAACTCAAAATTTAGGAAGTTGGTTGGTTGGGCTGAGAATTTTTCAGCACCCCCTAGTATTAACTTACCCTCCCCCCTTTTACAAAAGTGTAGCACACTTTTTAGTGCCGGCCATGGTAGTAAGAGCTCCAAGCTTCATAGCATGTCATTAACCCAAGCAGAACCTGCAATTCTATGAGCATCAGAGCTGTTACCGCCACAGCTGGCGTTAAAAACCGCACTATCTTTCCCATCTATAAAAGGTATATCCCGCGCAGGAAAACTTGGAACATCCCTCCCCTTTAGAACCACAGAACTCTGGAACAACCTCTCATCCCCGCTCAGAAATTCTAGCTCCTTCCAATCCTTCCGTAAACACTTGAAAACTTGGGTCTTCTCAAAAATCTAATCACCTCCCGTTCTCTAGTACCCTGTCCCTCTCTATCTTCTCAGTCCCTCTCCTATATCCCTTCTTTGTAGTTCCTTTCCTCTCAACCTCTGTAAACCGTGCCGAGCTCTGCGCATGCGGAGATGGTGCGGTATACAAACCTAAGGTTTAGTTTAGTTTACTACGGTTTTGTAAAAAAAAAAGGGGGGGGGAGGAGTTAGTCCAGTAAAAAGATGTTTCCTTCAACTTGTTTGTTCAGCCTTAGAAATCTAGAAACATGGTGACAGATAAAGATCAAACGGCCCATCCAGTCTGCCCAAATGCAGTAACCATTATCTCTTACTCTCTCTAGGAGATCCCACGTGCCTATCCCAGGCTTTCTTGAATTCAGACACAGTCTCTGTCTCCACCACCTCTTCCAGGAGACTGCTCCATGCATCTACCATTCATTCATTCATTCATTCATTCATTCACAGTGCCTGATATATTGCAAGGCAGCCATTGATGGTGTTTATGGGGCCCATAATCAAAAACCCTAGACATCCAAAAATCATCCTAAATCAGCACTTGAACATCCTAATCTCCAGGACATCCAAGTGCTGATAATCAAAACTGTCTTTCTGTATGTCTAGCAAGGTGTTCCAGCTTCTGTATATTCAGAGCACAAGATAGGTGTGTGGAGGCATGTTATGGGCAGGCTTTGGGCAGTCTCAAGGGCAGGTTAGACATGGATGTCTTGCAGCGATAATCAAACATTTTGCAAAACATCCTGGACAGAACTTATACGTTTGAAACAACCTGTTTTAGATGGATCTAGGTGCCACAAAGATACCCAAACTGATCAGATGACCACTGCATACATCAAGGTAAGACACCCCCACACTCCCCCAATGCTCATAGACCCCCTCATGCCCACAAAGATCAGAATACATACATACATACCTGTCTTCAGAACATCAGCACTGGTTTAGGAAAGCCTAGTAGAGCTGTACACAGGTGTCTTATGTAGCCTGTTGGGTGGGCTAGTAAACCATAGAGAGGAGTAGCAAGTCCCATAAACCACTCTAACCACTACATTCATGGTGGAAAATGTGAGCCCACCAAAAAAAAACCCAAACCTATTCTACTGCCATATAGATGCCACATGCAACCATAAGGGCTATTGGAGTTGTAGACAGGTGGGTATTGTGGTTTTTGGGAGTGTTTTTTGGGGGGCTCACCATAACCTATATGAGATTTTTATCTGGCACCCTTTATGAGAAGTTCACAGCAGTGCTCTCTAAGGTGCCCCACTGCTCTGTTGCCATGTCTGGGTGGCCAATCCATCACAATGTTGGCATCTCTCATGTCCAGCTGGTCTTGTTTTGGGCGTTTGGAACTTGGACGAAATTTTGATTGAAAATGTGGTATAAAGATAGACGTCTTGGTGGACTGGGCGTCCAAATAGAGGATTTTTTTTTTTTTTAATTATTTCTAGATGTATGGTGGTAGGCATTTTCTTACTTCCGACTTTGGACATCTAGTGCCATATATCCAAATTAGACTTAGACATATGTTTTGAAAATGCCCCTCTGTGTGATTAACAACATCCAAAGTGAGTCAGAAGACTGTCCACACTTCATGCACTTTTTGAAATTTCTCAATAACAGAATCATATTCCTAACTAAAATTATACTTCAAAATATCCTTAAACCCTTTAAAATAAATGAATTTTTAAAAAAAATGTTTTCTTAAATCAAAAACAGGCTGCTACAGTTCTTCAAGAATTATATTCTGTAATCACACAATCATTCTATGAAGAAACTTATTGAAGCTTCTTTTCAGGTCACAGATATATAGGGCTCCTTTCACGAAGCCGCGCTAGCGGTTTAACGTGCATAATAGCGTGCGCTAATTTGCCGGCCGCACTAGCCTCTACCACCTCCTCTTGAGCAGGCGGTAGTTTTCAGCTAGCGTGTGATAAAAAGTCACGTGCGATAAAGCCGCTAACGCAGCTTCATAAAAGGAGCCCATAGTGCCAGTGGGTATGTGACATCCAGGGCTGATAATTTTTTAACACCCCCACCCATATAAAAATATTTTTAGTAATTTTTATTTATTTATTTTTAAAGCCTATCCTTCCCAGAGAGCTCAGAACAGGTTAGAGTTTAACATTCACAGTGTTATAATATAACATTACATAGGGTTATAACCTCTCCAACTCCATGCTGGTGCTATGGTGTAAACTAAATAAATAAAAAAGACATTTCCTCTCTCTTTTAGGTCCTAGCTCATGCTTGCTGTCTAACACCAGCTCTGGCAGGATACACATTTCAAATCTGACATATTGTAATCACAAAATAGAAAATAAAATCATTTTTTTCTACCTTTTGTTGTCTGGTCATTTTATTATTCAAATCATGTTGGTCCCAGGCTCTGGTTTCTGTTTGTCTTCTGTTATCTCACTCGCCAGAGTCTCCTGCTCATTTGATGTTTTCTTCTTTCTCCATGCTCACTATTCATCTTCCATCTCTGTACCTTCCCTTCCACTGCCATATCCAACATTTCTGTTTCTTTCCCACTGTCTATCACCATTCTCACTCTTTTTTTCTCTCTCTCTGCCTTGTGTCCTCAGTCAAACCTCTCTTTTCCCCTCCATGCAACATCTCCCCCTTCCTCCCCTCCATTATCATGTGCAACATTTCTTTCTCTCTCCCCATGCACCATCTCTCCCTGCCCTCCACCCTATATCCAACATTATTCTTTCTCTATGCATGTCTCCCTCCCCTCCACCATATGCAGGATTTATCCCTCTCACCCCTTTCTACCTCTTTGTTGCACTCCTTTCCTCTCCTCAACCCCATGTCCAACAATTCTTCCTCTTTCATCTCTCCCCCATGTGCAGCAGCTTTCTATCCCTTTCTCCTATCCCCCTGTGCAGCACCTCCGAAACCAACCAACCCTCCTCCCCAGAGCTTTTTTGCGGCCTGCTCCACTAGGGCTTCTCTCTGCCATGTCATCAGTGACGTTATCAATGATGGGGCATATGGAAGGCCCCAGCGGGCCGTAAGAAGCCTGTTTAGAGCATTCTCTCATTGCCAGCGGCCTTAACTCGCTGCTCTGCCGGCGTTGGGCCTTCTTCCAGTTTCCACAAAGGCAGGACCCGGCAGAGAGGAAGGCCTAATGCCGGCAGAGCAGTGAATTTCCCGGACCATGACGCTGACCCCAGGAGCACCCCCTTATGGTCTGCTCCTGGAGCAAACCCCATGCTCCCCCTTGGTATGCCACTGTATAGTGCGCCAACCTCTTCCAACAATGTGATAGTCTCAAGCAATTCTGAAGAATTACTATCAACACAAGCACTTTTTCAGGGGAGCACCTCTTCATTCCAGAACTCTGCATCTGGTCAGGGCATCCAGCTCCTGTGGTATCTTCCATGAAAAAGAGATGGTATATAGTTGCCTCTACCTTTTCTCTAGTCTATTACGGATGCTCCTACAGCTCTTGAGGAAGGAATACTACCAGTCTCTCCACTCACATTGTCCCAGCAGTGAAATAGCCCATTGGACATTCCTTTTGTACATGAAAACACCATCACTTCATCAGCAAGAAAACAGAAACTCACAAAACAGCAAACTACTGACCCACATTAAGACTGCCACCGATAATAATAATAAATTTTATTTTTATACAGCAGTGCCTCTCAGTTCTATGCGGTTAACAACAATGAAAAGCTGAACAAAAACAGTGATAGTACAGCAATAGCATTAAGATTCGTGATAACATCAGGCAAATTTATCAAAAAGATAAATTTTAACATTTTTCCTAAAATTTGGTAGGAATTAGAAGCCACAATTAAACCACGCGTTTTACTCCATTTGCCAGCTTGGAAAGATAGAGTTCTTTCAAAAAATCTTGTATATATACATCCTTTTAAGGATGGAAAAGAGAAAAAAAAGAACAGCCACGTGTATAATGTTCATTACCTGAAAGTCTGAAATGTTTCAACATGTAACATGGTGTATTTCCAAATGAGTCTTATAACTAATACAAGCAAATTTGAAAAGTATTTTTGCTTCAACAGGAAGCTAATTGCAATTTCCTAAGATATGGTGTTATATATTCAAATTTCTTCAAGCTAATTTAGACCTTAATATATTCAGTGCCTGACCTTATCTGGACATTGGCACTGAATATCCAGGTCTTTGGTGGCACCCAGAAGGTATCTAGGTATGGTTCAATATTTAGTGCTGTATCTGTATACCTAAATGGGCAAAGTTTTGAGTGGTCCTACACATTGGGTTAGCTAATTGGGCACCAACAGTTCATTTCAGTCATCGATACTGAGTATCCTTGATTATTGTAATATAATCTACCTGGGCGCCTATAAAAAAAATCTTCAAAAACCTAAGAGTGATTCAAAACACTGCTGTCCAACTGATTTTCAGCCTGAGAAAATGGGAGCATGTTACTCCTTATTACCAAAACTTACACTGGCTACCGATTGAGGCTAGAGCTTTATTCAAATTCAAATGTATTTGCTTCAAATTAATCTTCGGTATGTCCCCATTTCTCTTTAAATCACTCCAATAAGCCCACACGCAGAGTCCAGTTATTCACATATCCTACTGTCAAATTGTATCATTTGAAGAGATTTCGAGAGAACTCTCTCTTTCCAGGCAGCCACAATGAACGCCTGGTTTGGCAAAATCATGCCAGGAGTCTCATCCTATTATTTTTTTAGAAAACACAACTATTTGACAAATTTGTAACCCAAGCTTCCTAATGCTTTTAAATACATGTATTGTGTACATTCTAGAAATTGATGTATCTTTTTGAACTGTATATATTTGTTGGATGTTCAGCCTTATCTGCTGTGAACTGCCTAGAATCATTTGAGGTCTGGCAGTATATAAGAATAAATTATAATGTTTGGCCTCTCTGACCTCTGCCTTTGGATCACCTGCACACCAGAATTTCAGCAGCCTTGTGTGGTTAAGTGCTCTGAAAATCCAGGGGTGACCCCCCTCCCCCCCTTATCACGATTTAATCAGGAGTCTTTCCTGCCCAGTTAAATTTTTCTGAATATTGACCTTATAGGAGCCAACTTTTAGTTAATGGCCATCTTGTCTTCTTTTATATGGCAGCCTTATCCCAGCTGTGTCCCGTCTCCTGATGGGGCCTTGAAAATGATCCTGGCTTCAAATCCATAATAAACATAGAAAGCCCCTAGTTTTAAGAACTTGCAGACTTTAAAGAATGCAGAAGCTCTTAGCAGAAATAGAATTGTTTGGCTGTATATGAAAACCCACTCAAAACAAACTTAAGGTGCTCACCCCTATAAATCTTATATGAGCAAACAAACCAATCTGCAGTCAGAGAAATAAAGGAAAAACTGAACCATTCTCAGCAGCTCTATGGGTCAAGTCAATAGGTGTGTCTCAGAGGAAAAGTACAGTTTCTGTTTCATTTCAGAGTTGAGCATGAGAAAGTTGCACAAGAGTAACCGATAGAACATGTACAGTATAAGAATGATTTATCTGTACTCGTATATTTAAAAATCCAGAAATCACTTAAAAAGTATGGCATGTCAAACTCCTTCTGCAAGGGGAAAGAACCCTGAGCTCAGAGCTATCACATGCTGCTTAGAAGATGGTAGAAATCCATCTCATCCAGATGATAGAGGTCTAACCCTACAAAGAACTAACCATGCACTTAAACTATTTGAATTACTAATGTTGTTTGAGACAATAAGTAGAGTTTTTGTACCTTCATTGCATTTTGAGGGCTATCCTTTACAGAAATTCTGCTGCCTAATTTCAGGTATTTTATACTGTATTACCTGTGAAATTTGGTGAAAAGGAGATTGATATATGTACCTAAGTTGTGCAAGCAAAAGGTCAGGCAAAGAATCAATTTTGCCATACAGAGCCAGCAGAGCAGGAGCTAGTGAGGAATCAGTGCTGCTCCAAACACCCTTTCAGTGCCAGTGAATGGAGTATGAAGGGGTGGCAATAAATCTTTAGCTTTTCTTAGTTCATCTACTTTTAGATACAATACTTCCTCACATCAAAGTTTATTGTTTTGTATGTGTTTGACCTAAATTTCCTAGTTGTAGCCTGATTATTTAAATTCTTTTGCAGAGCTGAGTTGAAATTGGTGCATAACAACAAAGATTTCACTGCACAAGACTGATGAACTGCGATGAAATATCTTTTCCTAAAAGGAAACTCAGCTAAACAAATTTACAATGATATGTCAGTTACATTAGGGGATAAGTGCCCTTCCTATTCCACAGTCAAGAACTGGGTTGCTGTGTTTAGAACAGGACATTGGAGCATGGAAGATGAAGAATATTCTAGGAGACCATATCAAGTGACAATTCCAGAAAATGTAGATATCATTCATTCCATGTTACTGGATGATTGACGAATATCCGCAAAAAAAAAGATAGTAAAGACCGTAAGGATATCCCCAGAATGAATAGGCTACATTATTCATGAGAAAGTTCACAACCAAATGGGTTCCCAAATGTCTCAATGCTGACCAGAAGCACGATTGAGTACCTCACAATCCATTTTGGACCAATTTCAGTGGGATACTGTAGGAATTTTGAACTATCTTGTAACTATGGATAAAACCTGAAACCAGGGTCTGGGACCAACATATAGCTAAGTTTCATCCATAGTATATATGATTCAGAAGCAGAAGAACAATCCAGAGGATGAAGACACAATGGTTACCCATGTTTCTATAAGTTTAAGACACAGAAGCCATCAAGCAAGGTATTGGCATCTGTCTTCTGGAACAAAGATCAAACTTTGCTTGTAGATTACCTGGAAAAGGGTACAACCTTCACAGCAAAGTACTACATTGCACTTTTTGACAAACTGAAGCAGCAATTAGTCTCTAAACATTGAAGCAAGCTTTCAAAAAGGAATCTTGTTTCTTCAAGACAATGCCATTCCTCACAAGGCAACCATTATGCAGCAGAAACTGGCAGATCTTCACTTTGAAGTTCTGAAACACCCAACCTACTCACCTCAAGGAAAAAAAGATTTGTGCACTGAGGATGCCAGATTAGCTGCTGACAAGTGGTTTGCAGCACAACCAAAAGAAGTTTTTTTGGGATGGGTTAAAGAAGTTAGTTGAGAAATATATTTTTTGTCATTGTTGCTAGATCAAATCAAACAGATGTATCAAAAAGATACATAAACATTGCATCAACTACAATCATGCTGATTCCAGAAAGATAATCAATGATCTTTAAAATTAACAATATGGAGTTAACTACTCCAGTCCCACATTACCCTCTTTAACCACCACCCCCATCCCTGGTATAACCAAAATCACAGTATAGTCTTTCTTTAAGGTCTCATTTGATAACATTACAGGTTCATCAAGTTCCCCTATATTCTGTAAAAGAGTCACACCCCTATCTGCCTAATTGCGCCACCCTTGAGACCCGGGGAGAAACTGTGATTACCCAAAAGTGGTAGATATTTTGAACAATAGGCATGGAGACCAAAACATTTGTGAAACTGGCCCTAGGCCCAGTGCTCAGGCCTTATCAAAATATTATGTCTTATTGACTTAGAGACAGGGCAGGATTAATTTGTCGAGGGCCCCTAGGCACACAAGTACACTGGGCCCCCTGCCCCGCCCCACCCCACCATGCGCCCAGGCGGAAACAGGAAGCTGTGTCAGAGAGAAGCTTTGGGCAAGCAGCACCGCTTGCACAATTACAGTTCCTGTTGCCTTTCTTACCTGCGTTGCTTGCTTGTCTTACTTTCCATCAATGGGGGGGGCTGCATTGCCGATCGGGGGGAGGGTCCGCGTTGCCGATCGGGGAGGGCCTGCATTGCCGATCGATGTTTGGAAAAAACAATGTTGATGCCCTCCTTCACCAGGCCCCCCTGACCATTTCGGGCCCTAGGCACGTGCCTACTTGACCTATTGGTTAATCCTGCCCTGCTTAGAGATGCTGCATGGTTTCACATGGAGGACATAGACTAAGTGGAAGGAGTTTGCCAACTCCTGTTCAAATGTTACATCACAGAATTTTAAGTTCTGATATACCCAAACTCTAGCATAACACATATGGCAAGCTATATTGTAAATTCTCAAATATGGAAGCCCCATACTCTCCTCCCCTCAAAGATGCTGTAGCCATTAGAGCAGTGTTTCTCGAACTATGTGCCATGATACAGAAGTGTGCCCCGAAGAAATTCTGGTTGTGCCACGAGAGATTCCAGATTTTTACTTTATTTTTAAAAATTCCTTTCATTAGTATATACTAGAAGAAATGACATGTACATCGCATGCACAAACCAAAGAGCAAAAAGGTACATAAACATTATATCATCTACAATCATTTGTCAGTGTTATGAGCATCTGTGTATAAGGAACTCGTCGCACTGACATTTTTTCTGTTATAGCCCCTCAATTATGGAATAGTTTGCCCCAGTATCTCAGAGTAGAAAATGATTTGAAACAGTTTAAAAGTAGTTTAAAAAGTTTCCTTTTTAAAGACGTGTTTCATGTATGAATTTAATTTTATTGATTCTTTTTCTTTCCACTTTATTTCTCTGATATTCCCCATACCTGTTGTTTTTTACCATTAATGTTCTTTTAATATATACAATTGTAGTTCTACCCATTCTCTCCTTATGTGTCCGTTAGTCTGTCTGATTTTATTTATTAGTTTTTATGTTAATGTATCTAATTTTAATTAATCTGTTATATATATTTTTTTCTGTAAATCGCTTAGCAAATTAAATTAAGCGATCCAACAAGTCAAAAATAAACTTGAAACTTGAAATTTGATACAACTACCCAGACGTGCATCATTCTTTGATGCGATAGGTCCTTGAAAACTAACGGCAAGCAATTTTATTTTTATGCAGTAATTATCTTAACTTAAAGAACAAAGCAATCAAAGCTTTGTTACCGTTTGGATGGTCAGCTCTGACAGAAATTAAATCGATAAAACGAGAATGACTGCAGATGGCAGTTAATGAAATGTTTGCTTGTGGACTATCGAGCCACGCTTTGAGTTAATTTGCACTACAAAAAACAAGCACATCCATTGCATTAATTAGCGATTTTATTCTATCTACTTTAGTTTTAACTATTGTTACAATTACCCATACATAGCTTAAAGAACTTTAAATAAATAATTCTCACATTTCATTTTTTTGTTGGTTTCCAATTTTATACAATTATAATGTGCCTTGAAAAACATTTGCTCCGTTTAGTGTGCCCTAAAAAACATTTGCTCTGTTTAGTGTTTTTCATGTAGGTGCTTATTTTGGACTTATGCGAGCCCATTTAAACCAAGAAAACCTTGGCATAAATATAGTGCGCCTATAGTTAGCTTGCCTATCGATGCCTAAGCCCACTTTAGGTACCACTAGATGTGATTCTATAAAGTATGCTTAATTTTATAGAATTGTGCTTAAGGACCATACTACTTGGCGCTTAAGTTTTAGGTGCCATTTATAGAATCAGGTCCTTAGTGCCGCTGGAAAAAACTGATTAGCAGCAAAATGAAAATTGGCTATTTGGGGGGGGGGGGGGATTTCCAGGGGCAAAGTCAGAACTTGGCAACTATATAAATAGGACAGATGTCAGCATGAGTTACTCAAATAGACCTAGAATAATTTTTCATGCTTATGGATTGTGGATTATGCCATTTTTATGCTTCATCTCAGATGCAGTGTGATATATAAAGGATACAATAGCCTCTATGCTTTTATTTTGTTTTGTTTGTGAATTAGATTCTTTCTGTACAAACCAAAGTGGTTTGCATATACATATAGACACGCTCTCTGACCCCAGTGGAATTTTGATATACAAACATTGGGCCCCTTTTACAAAGCCACGATAGCAATGCTGCTACGGCAAATGCACCAAAGCCCATAGCAATTGAATGGATTTCGGTGGAGTTATCACAGCAGCATTATTACCGCAGCTTTGGAAAAGGTGCCCATTGTCAAGTGGTTCTTCAAGTAATTTTAAAAGAATAACTCTTCTTTAAGCAATCCTAGTATCCTGTTTTTAAAATGATCACAAAGTTGCAGACATTTTAATCAGTGCAGAGGTTGATGTGCATTAACATGATTCATGGGCCTTGACAGCAATGCTTCTGAAAATCCCGCAGGACTGCATAACACAAAATTCTGTACATGTTCAAATTTTACTGCCCACAGCTATAAAAGCAGGGACAACTTCAAAACATGGAAAACTGGCGAATTAATCGAATCATAATGTGCAACATGTCTTTTTAAAAAGCCAGTTAATAAGCATGCAGATTAATTTGCTGCATTTGATTATTGTGATAATGCAAACAATTAGTACTGCTACAGTGAGATATATTGACCACCCACATGTCTGCAAGGCACTAGGCTCGTCAACCAATGGGAACAAGTCCACCTCACTGAGTTTCTTTTCAATCTCTCTCTGAGTTTTGCAGCAATTTTCTAAAATCTTAATTCCAGCCCCACATTCCCGATGCCTGCTCAACAGAACTTGCATGTAACAAACAGCTCTAAACAAATATCATCAGTTCCACAGTGTCAGCAAGTTAATACATAAATCCTCCTGATATATTAACAAACAGGCAGTTTGAAAAGGGAAGAATGTGATAAAATATAGTTGTGAGCTTTGGCTGCAAATGTCATAATGCAGAGATCTGCCATCTGAGGCCTGTAGCAGTGGTTAGTGGGTATTCCAGAAGTGGCTGGGTTGAGCCCAGAGTTTCATTTTTGATGTAAGAGAAATAGAGGAGAAGAGATATATGGGCTATGAAAGCCTTCTACTTTTATGTCAATGGGGTGGGAGTGAGGTGTGGATCCTTGTGCCAATTGGACCCTGCTTGTTAAGCTTTTGTCTGGACTTCTTTGTGGCTTAACTCCCCACACATTTTTCTTTAGAGCAGGGGTGTCAAAGTCCCTCCTCGAGGGCCGCAATCCAGTCAGGTTTTCAGGATTTCCCCAAAGAATATGCATGAAATCTATTAGCATAAAGCAATGCATGCAAATAGATCTCATGCATATTCTTTGGGGAAATCCTGAAAACCCGACTGGATTGCGGCCCTCGAGGAGGGACTTTGACACACCTGCTTTAGAGTATACACTTCCTTAGCCACATTAATGATTCAATGAGCTACCCTGCTGTTGGTCCTGGAGTCTTCTCTCCTCTCTATCTACCCGAGCGGAAACAGGAAGTTGTCAAAGAGGACGGGCTGCAGTGGAGATAAGACACCGGGACCCACAGGAGGGTAGCTCATTGAATCGCTACCACCACCTGGCAATTTGTACAGCACATTAAAAGGTAGATGCGGGGGCAGGGGAGAATGGGAAAATGCCGATTGGGGAAGGAAAGGGTGAAAGGGTTAGATGCCGGAAAGAGAGTGGCAGAGAGAGCGCAGCAAGATGCCGCTTCCTCAAGAGTGCCCCCTGAAGACACTAGACTTGGGGGAGGGAGTTGGAGAAGGGAGAGATATTTGTATTCAAGTGAGGAAAGGAGGGAAAGATAGACTCATGGATGGGGTAAGGGAGGGAGAGAGACGTCAGATTTGGGAGATGGATAGGGAGGCCAGAGGGGCTAGAAGGGGGATGTGAGGGAGGGGGAAATGGGGAGAGATGGAGAGATGGACTTGGGGAGGACGGAGGGGATAGGAGAGGTAGAAGTTGCAAAAAGGGAGGAAGAGGTTAGGGAGAGATGGTAGAGGGTGTGAAAGGGGGAGAGGGAGAGAGAGAGAGATGGACTTGGTGGAGGGGAAAATGGGTGGAGAGAGAGATGGACTTGGTGGAGGAGGACAAAATGGGGAGAGATGGACTTGGTGGAGGACAAAATGGGGAGAGATGGACTTGTTGGAGGGGGAGAACGGAGAGAGGGAGAGATGAACAATTATAGAGATAATGGGGGAGGAGAGATAGAGAATATTAATTATGTGACAGACAGTCAAGCATTGACACAAGCACATTCAGTAGTGTAGCGAGGGTGAGAGGTGTCTGGGTGGTGGCACCCCCCCCACACACACACCGCACGTGCTCACCTTCCCTTCCCCCGTACCTGTTTAGCTCCCCAGCGTGAGCAGCATCTCTAACTTGCTGCCCACACCGGCGTCAGATCTCCTTCTGATGTCACTTCCTAGTTGCGGGACCCATAACTGACGTCAGAGAGGGGCGCCGAGAATGGCGCGAGGAGCAGGTTGGTGCTGCTGCTTGCGCTGATGAAGAGCTAGAAGTAGGGTGGGGATGAATTGAAGGCGCACGTGCGGTGGGGGAGGAGTGGGAAAAAGTGGGGGCATGGAGAGGAGGTGCCGGCGCCAGGGGCACAAAGTTATCCACTCACTCACTCAGGCAAAGATATCCACAAACAGAGCCAATGACAAAATGGCACACTCTGGAAGTTTGAGGAGATCCTGGCAAGGAGGTGGAATGAGGGAGCTTCAAGGACAATGAGAAGGGCTAGGAATAGAGTATGAAAGGAAGCCAAAGACACACCTAGGAGGACACAGATAGATGACAGGCAATCAAAATGCTTTCAAATCTCCTTTAGCATTCATCAGTGCAAGCATTAGGTCCAAAACAGAAGTGAAGTCAGCCTTTGTGCATGATTTATAGCAAATGCAAATGCTGACATCTAGATTTTTCATCTTTGATGTGCACAGGATTTGTGGAACATATCATAGATATGCATTCCTCATGCCATGCCCTCGGCACACTTCTTTTCTAATTGTGGCTATTCTAAAATCAGTTTCCAAGTAGATACATTTCCTCATTTAAGTGCAGACATTTCCAAGTGGAAAACATGCAGAGGGCTTCTAAAATTACCGCCAAGGTTGGCTTCATTGAAGGAATAGCCTAATTGATCAGTGGGCTGACAACCAGGGAAGTCAGAGCTCAAATCCCATTATCAGTCCTAGTGATCTTGGGAAATCACTTAGGCCAGGATTCTCAAAAAAAAAAAAAAAAAAAAAGCGTTAAAAAGCGACGGTCTGCTAACGCAGCCATTTTGATAGCGAATTGAAAAAAGTGAGACATTCTCAAAAAATTGTACATGAGGTCGGCGGGCAGCAGCGAAGATTCACTAAATTTTCATGTGCCCATTGCTGGTGATAGCAATGGGCACATGCGCAGAAAAAATACGTAAAGAAAAATAAAACCTCCCAACTTAGGCCAATCAGAGCCTCAGGCCCCTCCCCAGTACATCCCAAAATGCACTGGGGAGAGGAAGGCCCATTTTGGATTACACAGGCCAGCTTGGAGGAGAGAGTCCGTGTCCCTCAGGTCAACTACTTGGAGATAAGGGAGAGAGGGTGTTGGAGGCAAGGAAGGGCGTCGGAGGTGGGAGGGTGTTGTGTGGCGGGGGCGTCGGAGGCAGGGGACTGTCGTATGGCAGGGGAGGGTCACTTGGCAGCGGAGGAGAGTGGACATCTCTCCCACTGCACGGGGTGGGTGCGGCCAGGCGAAAGCATAGGTTTTTTTGCATTAGGAGAGAATCATCACTCGCTGCAGGTGGGGTATCACCGCTGCTGGGGGGGAGGGGGAGGGTGGGAGGAGTGTTCGCCGCCCCTGCAGGGTAGGGGTGTTGTGATGCAAGGGGAGAGCATGAGCATCTCTCCCGCTGCATCAGAACATGGCTTTCTAGCAGTCTCTGACACTGTCATGCCCATACTGGCACCCCTAGACCAGTCTCTTATTTTTGTCACCAAAAGCTGATGCCACCAAAGCTGATGTCACCAAAAGCTGATGCATTTAAGTAAATGGCTCGGCATTTTTTAAGAATCCATCAGAAGGCTCATTTCAATGTTGAAGAGCCTATTTGCATGTCATTGTCAGAAACAGCTAGAAAGCTCGCTATTGACAGAGATAATCCGTTTTGATAATCCGCCGCTGAAATGCATATAGGCTAAAGTTTTGAGAATATGAGCCTTAATCCTCCATTGCCTCTGGTACAAAAACTTACGGCCTCTTTTACAAAGCTTTGCGGCAACAGCCCCGAAGCCCTTTAAATCTTTATGGGCTTCGGGGCCGTTAGTGCAGCCGCTAGCGCGGCTTTGTAAAAGAGGCCGTTAGATTGCATGCACTCTACCTACAGTAGTTCAATGTAACTTGCCTTGAGCAGGTACTGAAAAGGTGTGTTCTATATCCAAATCTCTTTCCTCCCACCAATGCATAAGACATAACATAACATAACACCGGATTTGTAGAACGCATAACCAAAAAGTTCTATGTGGTTTACAAAACTTTATCAAAAAGATGCAATAAAAAAAATATTAGATCAAAAGTTTTGGAAAGAGGAAAATTTTCAGTTATGTTCTGAATTATTCGTCAGAAATTTTGAAAAAAGAAAAGTTTTCAGTTGTTTTCTAAATTGTTCATAAGAAGAGGATGTACGTATTAAATGCCAAAAATCTTTATCATGATGTGCTGCTTGATGGACCAGCGTATGCTCAAGATATTTCTTACTTTTGCGTTCTTTAACTGGTGGAAAAACGAACATTTCTTGATGTGCAGTTAGAGGGAAATTCTATAAAAGGCGCACAAAGATAGGTTCCAAATAGGCGCCTTAGTTGCCTAAGTTAGACACCTAACTTAGGGCCAGATTCTCAAAACTTAGGGCTCCTTTTTATCAAGGTGCGGTAGGGGTTTTACGCGCGGAATACCACACGTTAAACTGCCTGCCGCGCTAGTCGCTAACACCTCCATTGACGAGGCGTTCGTTTTTTGGCTTGTCGCAGAGGTTAGCATGTGATGAAATGTCCGACACGCTAACCCCAGTAGCGTACCTCAATAAAAGGAGCCCTTAAAGTTGCCTTTAATGCGGTTGCCAAACCAGTTACAGTCGGTTTACTGTGGTCTTTTCTGAGCTTCCTAGTAGTCTCCGATTCTGCCATGCAAATGAACTCTTCAATATTTAAATGAGCACTCCAGTTGATTCTTCATCATTGCCAAGTGATTCTCCAAGTGCGGCGTCAGCTTTTGGCAAGCAAAATCAGCGACTGGTCCTGGGGTACCAGTACTGTGAAAAGCGCATCTCTGGCATGTGTTTTGACTATGGCCCATGAAACAAAAATAAAAATTACATGATTCACATAAATTGTAGTCTTTTTTGGAGGTGGAGGGAGTATACATAAGCACACTTCTTGAGCGCTTGTCTTATAGCTGTGTCTTATGTGTTTCTGGCTGTGGTTCATGATCAAATTTGACATTAAAAACTAATTACAAGATTTACATGACCTATGGTAGATTTGGGGGGGAGAAAGGGCATGTCTTATACACTGTGACAGGCAGGACCCTGTCACAACCAGAGACTCTGCTGCTAGCCCTGCTTATGCTAACCCAGTGCCTATTCCTAGGGAAAGAAATAGAACTATAAAGTCTGGCAAGCAGACAGGAGGCACCCAGAAAGGCAGAAAATGGGAAATAGTGCAGCACCAGTTCAAAGTTCCACTATATTTCCCTATCCTTATACCAACCTGCAGAGGGAAAAACTCACTTTAATCCTACAGCATTGCAGGCTGACAAACAGAGGGTTAAAGGCAGGGGAGGAGCCAACAGAGCTGACCTGCACTAGGCAGTGCAGGAGCCCCGGAAGAATAAAGCCTCTACAGCTGAGAGCTGGCGGGAGGACCAACAAGCCAGAGCTGGGAAGTAGGCACCTTAACAAACTCTGAGAGAGTGTGTGTGCATCAGTCCCTCTACCTCGCAGGAAATTTCAGCCAGAAGCACACAGGCACGAAAGGAATGAGCCGACAGAAGTGACGAGCTGTCTTTGCTCATGGATGGTCCTGTAGTTTGTTACTGTTTCCTGTTTCTTAGTGTTGGTTGATGTACTCTTCATTTGACTTCCATTATGTGCCTGCTTGTATATTGCATCATGTCTGTTTCTCTTGTTGACTCTTTAATAAACATGATTTCTCCCCTCCCCCCCAAAAAAAAAAAAAAAAAAGGAAGGTTAGCTTCTGAAGGGGAGGATTCTGAGGAAGAATTTATACAAGCTGGTTGTGAGAAAGGAGGGCTTCCAGAGGTTGGGGGTGGGGAGCCAGAGGACAGAGGAGAAATTGGTATGGAAGTATTTGAGCAGGGTTTTGATTCAAATGACCCAGATTGTCATGGAGTGCAGTTATGAAACCAGAGGAAAGTTTGTTTGATAAGGGCATATTTGAATAAAGCTGATTATCTAAGAAACCTAATTGTTTAAAAGTGAAACAAATGATCCTGTTGATAAGGAGATTGAAACTGAGGTTTGAATGAGTGTTTGGGGACAGGAGTATGAATGGGCTTTGGTGCAGTGGGGGGAAGGAATCCCAGCACAGCTGAAGTTTGAAGCCAGGTTTAGAAAGTAAGGCTGTTTCAGGTGCCCAAAGCTTGTTCTTGTCCTAAGTCACTGAACAACTGGGAACTTGGCAAGAGTACAGAGTCATTTATTCTGTATAAGGGTGGTGAAAGTTCCCACACATACTGGCCCTAGCTATAGG
The DNA here is from genome assembly GCF_902459505.1 of Geotrypetes seraphini. Taxonomy (NCBI): domain Eukaryota; kingdom Metazoa; phylum Chordata; class Amphibia; order Gymnophiona; family Dermophiidae; genus Geotrypetes; species Geotrypetes seraphini. Next base: position 137,354,242 of record NC_047085.1, read on the forward strand.
AAGTCAGGGCAGTATTGTGAAAGTTCTATTTGGAGATGGACACATGAGAGTGTCCATTATTTGACTGTTGCTATCAAAAGCATTTTGAGGATAATGTGAAGGTAATAGCGCTGCCCAGTGGTGGCTGTTGGCAAGGAGAAATGGACTGGGGACCCTGTTGCAGAGGGCTGCCAGAACTGTGGTAAAGCAGTAGCCTATAAGAACATAAGAATTTGCCTCCGCTGGGTCAGACCAGAGGTCCATCGTGCCCAGCAGTCCGCTCCCGCGGCGGCCCATCAAATCCATGACCTGTAAGTGATCCTTTATATCCTTCTATCCCTTTTGTCCTTCCTTATCTATATCCTTCTAACTGTATCCTTCTTTATCCTATATCTTCCCTATCCTATATTTTCCTTAATTGGGGGAAGACTAATAAAACCCTGAATTTGGGGGGATATTAAGAGATTGCTATATTCTGCAGAGAGGACTTTATGAAGATCAGCAAGGTGGTTTTGCTGCCAGTTTACCTGTCTGAAGGAACATAAAAGAAAATAACCCTTTTTTCTGTTTAGAAAGTAGAAGGGCTCAGAGACTGATTATATTTGAGAAACCTGCATAACCCCTGTGGAGACTGGATCAGTGCGCACGTGGTGGGTATTCGGGCCTTGCCCTGCTGGAGGGGCTTGACCCAGCCACAACACGATTGTTGAAAGCTGACATTTCATCTTCAATCCCCTTCATCTAATAGCTCTGGCACACCTATGATTGGCCTACCGCTTACGGTGTTGCTTTTCCCGGCACATGTTTACATTTACACCTCTTTCGTGGTGTATTCTGCGTATGTGCCGATCACTATCACCAGCAACTCATCTCTTGTAAATTTAGCAAACCTTTACTACTCTCCGCCAACCTCAGTTGCATGTGTGGTATTCTCAGAATGACTTGCCTATTTGACATCACTATAGCAGCCCATCAATTTTTATCAGTTTATCAATTTTGTGAATCTAGCCCTTAATTAGTATATTGGCTTCAATTATGAGCTTTAATAAGCTCATAATTTCTAAATGGACTCAATTGCATAACACTTCACTAACCCCCTCTTCTACAAAGCTGCGGAAGCAGCTGCCACGTGGCAACAGCCCTGAAGCCCTTTAAATCTCTATGGGCTTCGGGGCTGTTACCGCGCGGCAGCCGCTACCATGGCTTTGTAGAAGAGGGGGTAAGTCAGACTGGAATATCATTTGGTCCAAAGTGAATAGACCATTACTTTCAGCTGGATTATCTCAATCCCTATATTTCCATATGTGGAATGCTACCTGGACACCAACCAACTTATTAGATAACAACAAATGCTGGAAATACAACTCATCTTCTATTAACCTGAAACATATGCTTTTTTGAATGTCGAGTAAAACCTTTTTGGTCTGACATTTTGAATACTACCAAAGAAATAACTGGATGCTCAACTGAAATAAACTTTGAAATTGTAATTCTTTGTTCTTTGCGTCCCTGTTTTGAAAACTCTACTTGCAAGCCTAAATTGATAGATTCATCGATTTCAATCGGTATTCAACATATCTTAAAAAAACTGGAAATCAGCCTGGTTTTTGGACTAAACTTTCTGGTGGAATTGTTTGCAGAAAAATGTACTCCTTTATCCTTAATACTCAACAATCAATATGGTCTCTATTGATTTGTATTTGCTTAATAACCACAGAGTGCTTTAATATGCTTTAACAATGTTTGTTATGGTCATCTATAGGACCTGATTACAATTCACTTTGTTTTGCCTTTAAAGATGTTCCTGATTGAATGTATTTCAGTGTTTTTTTGCATTTGTAATCAATGAAAATTTCAATAAATAAATTGAACTAATAAGCTCATAATTGAAAAAAATAAAAATTAATTGGAAGATAGGCATAACTATATAAGACTATATAAGATAGGTGCAGGGCCGGATTTAGATGAAAAGAGGCCCTAGGGCCTAGGCCAGTGATGGCTAACCTTTTTGAGCCCGAGTGCCCAAACTGTCGCACAAAACCAAAGAATTTCCTCAAAGTGCCAGCACGTCAATTAAACCTTAATAACAAGATTTTAGTATCTAAAAACTCTTTATAAAGTTGCCTGAACTATGTAACATCATTTTTAAAGGTTGGAATCTTTGTATTGTCAGAGAATCAATTTGATTCACAATCCTTTGGTTTTCATTTCAATTTATTGGCAATTTATAATGTTTTAATGATTTCATTCAATTTAATGAATTTAGGAAGAATTTGATTCAGTTACACAATATATTTTAAATGTATTATTCACATAACATGTCAAATGTATCCTGAGTAAAAAAAAAGATAAACTTCTTAAAACTGTTAACTGTGTCAAGACTCTGTGTGCATTCCCAAAGAGTCTATACATGTTTTTTTTGCAAAATTTACAATCAAATTATAAAATAGTTAAATCATTACATTTCTAATAATATGATGTAAAGAAAACAAAAGAGCTTTCAATTAAACCAACCATTTTTATTGGAAATTCCAGATTGGAATACAACAGGGCCATGTAAAGTCCCTTTTTTAAATAACATCTTTAAATAATATTTAAATAACTTAGAAAGTGTCTTAACTGCAAACTGAAAACACTGCTTCATGTAAACATATGCATTGGGCATGCTCTGAAAAAAATTAATGTGATTTTTGTTGTTGCATGCATGCTGATAACTTGTCAATCCTTGGCTCATAGTGCGTTAATTTCAGAGCAACACATGCAGCACTCATGTCATCCGTTAATCTGTTTCTAGCATCAGATTTTATATGATTCAAAGCTGAAAACAGCTGCTCACAAGCATAGGATGACCCAAACAAAGTAAGAAGAGCAATCCCAAGTGCTTTCATGGACTTAAAATTGTCTGGCAGAGAATTCCACGCTTTTAGGATATCATTTCCAGAACTGCTAGCAGTGATTTCATTTGTCACCCTTTCACACTCAATACGTTCAAGAGCCGCACGCAGGTCATTGAATTTACTTTTCCAGATAGAGCTTTCTTGAAATTCCAGTAGCTCCATTTCCAAATTTTGAATATCCAACCACTGTAAGCAGGAAAGATCAAGATCTTCAAATGTGGACTTTTCTGGGGAAGTTATAAATGAAAGGGTTGTCTCCATCTTACGGAACTGAGAAAATCTTTTACTAAAATTCTCCTTTGCTTTGGCTACAATGGTGGAATATGCTTTGTGGATTTCCTGGTGTTTTTTATGACTGTCCACAAATGTTGTAGAATTATCCAAATGTATTTTTAGGTTGGGAAAATATTTTAGCTGTCCACTCTCAAGGTCTTTTTCAAAAACATGCAATTTTCTCTCAAAAGCTTTGATGTCACTAAACATGCTTTCTGCTGTTTTTCCCATGCCTTGTAATTTTTTGTTTAGTACATTAAAGTGGTTAGTAAAATCTGTAAAGAACATGAGGTTGGTAAGCCAGGCCATGTTGGTGAGTTGAGGATAGTCTTCCCCCTTTTCGTTCATAAATAGCCTAACTTCTTCCAAGCAGGCCACAAATCTCTCTAACACTCGTCCTCTGCTCAGCCACCGGACATTATTGTACATCAGTAAAGTGTTATATTGTGCCTGAACCTCATCAAGAAGGGCTTGAAATTGTCGAAAATTAAGAGCATGCGCCATGATGAAGTTCACCATTTTTGTTACATCTTTGAGGACATCGTCAAGTTTTTTGCTGCTTTCTTTGGCGCAGAGAGCCTCTTGATGTATTATGCAGTGAAATTGAATCAGTGGATGTTTTGCTTCCTTAGCAAAGAAATGAATGAATCCTGATGTTGTCCCCACCATGCTAGGTGCTCCATCGCTAGTAACTGAAACTACTTTTTCTGGACTTATGTCTAGTGATGAAAAAGCCTCCATCACAGCATTGTGGATATCTATCCCTTGTGTTCTTCCAGGCAAAGCCAGCAGTTTTACCAGCTCTTCTCTCATGATGTCACCAGTAGCATAACGCAAAATGAGCGCTAGTCTTGCATGGTTAGTAATATCTGTACTTTCATCCAAGCACATGGAGTAGAAGGGTGCTTTTTGTAAGTCGCAAGTAAGCTATTGACTAACATCAGCAGCCATTCGCAGAACCCTATCTTTTGCAGTATTTCTGCTTAGCGGCATCTCAGAGATGCGCTGCACAATTTTATCCTTGTTTTGGAAAACATGGAAGAGTGAATTACTCCCAGCCAAAATTGCCTTTTTGATAAAATCTCCATCAGAGAGGGGCTTACCATGTTTTGCCATGCACAGTGAAATTTGAAAGCTGGCAACTGTAAGATGATTAGTTTTTGAAAGATAGTTGCTAAAACTAAGAGACTGGGAGTGATATTTCTTTAATTTTCCTACAAGGAACTCTTTTCTTTGAGCTAAACCAAGTTCAGCAACACTGTTATGGTTGGTCTCAAAGTGACGTTTGACACTTGATGTGCGAGACACAACACTTTCATTACACATAATACACAATGCTTTCCCACTGTGTTCAATCACTCCATATGTACTCTGTCCAGGCCTCTTGGAATGGTCTTCCACTATCTGTTTTTGCTTTTTTTGCTGTACTCATTTTCTTTGTTCAAGACTTCAAGTCTACAAAAAGATAAAATTTGTATAATAAAAAAAATCTAATGAAGTGCTGTATACAAATCCGTCCCCATAAAAAAATATGTGATTGGGGAATTTTACTAATTGTAGACATCCGTTTTGGTCAAAAAATATACTGTCCGGGTGAAAACCGGACTTGTGCAACCTGAGTGTATGGGAAAAGGACTTTTATTTTTCATTATTGGAGCCTTTGTTATTTTATTATGATGTTTACAAAAGCACTGTGAAGGGCCACATATACACTTTACTGTTTTTTGCTATATTGAGTTTTCCCATAAGGTACAGCGCAGAGGATTAGTGTGTTGGTTGTTCACAGAGAGCCCAGCCCTCCTCTCAGCTTACTGAACTTCTCTATGCAATCATCATAAGCAGCTTTTTTATTTCCTCAAATTTAGCATGTCCCCCATGGAAGATACAGCGGTTTTTACAGAGGAGCACATTATTAGACACATTAACTTCCCCCCATATCCTCACCTCTCTAGCATGGGAGCACTAGGAACTGTTCCTGATTACAGATGTCACATGTGGAGTCACACTACAGCCTCACTGAGTTCCTGTGACAGACTCAGTGTGAAGCACTCACAGGACTGCAGCCAGCACAGGAGGATGGGCCGCGGCCCACCGGGACAATGCCCGGTCCTCCCAATGGCCAGTCCGGCCCTGTTGCCAGGCGAGCTGCAAAGCAGACACCGGCACACTCGCCTCCCGCCGCGCCGCATATCTTAATTGCGGACTAGAGAGTTGCGCGGGGACAGAAATCCCACCCATCCCCGCCAAAGTCTCACCCGTCCCCATGAGGAATCCCTCCGTCCCCACCCGTCCCCGCGAGGAATGTCCTCTGTCCCTGCCCGTCCCCGTGAGGAATCCCCTCCGTCCTCGCACGTCCCTATAAACTTCAGAAATAGTTATTTCATTTAATTATGCTACTGAATTAAAGGCTCTGGTAGAAACCCATTTACAAATAAGCAAAAAGACTTTATTAATTTGGAAATATTAATTGGGAAGAATACACACTTTGTAAACGGGTTTCTACCAGAGCCTCTTTTGTTTATAAATTTTTATCAACACAACTAATATACTACTTTATCCTGAAGCAAAAAAAAAAATAAAAAAAATAAATAGAATTCTTTTCATACCTTTGTTGCCTGGTTTCTGCTTTCCTCATGTTCTCATTCAGTTCCTTCCATCCACTGTCTCTCTTCCTTCTGCATCTTCCATTTGCTCTGTTACTGTGCCTCTCCCTTTCTCCCCCCTTCCAAATTGGTCTGGCACCCATCTTCTTCCCTCCGCTCCCCCCATAGTCTGGCATCTCTGTCTTCTTCCCTGCCAGCGTCTTCTCCCCACTCTCTCTTCCCCATTTCCTTTCAGCGTCCTTCTCCCCCCCATCTTCCCCATGTTCTATCAGCGTCCTTCTACCCCCTCTGTCTTCCCCATGGCCTTTCAGCATCCTTCTCCACCCCCCCGTCTTCCCCATGGCCTTTCAGCGTCCTTCTCCACCCCACCCCCCATCTTCCCCATGGCCTTTCAGCGTCCTTCTCCACCCCTTTGTCTTCCCCATGTGCTTTCAGCGTCCTTCTCCCCTCCGTCTTCCCCATGTCCTGTCAGCGTCCTTCTCCCCCTTCTGTCTTCCACAAATGCTTTCAGTGTCCTTCCCCCCCACCCCGTCTTCCCCATGGCCTTTCAGCGTCCTTCTTCACCCCGTTGTCTTCCCCAGTGCTTTCAGCGTCCTTCTCCCCCCTCCTTCTCTCCCGCCCCGGGTGCAGCACAGCCGGCCAGGTTCCCCTTACTTTTGTGGCGCATCCGCGACCGACAGACCGACAACAGCCCCGATCTGACAAACCTCCCTGCCCTTAACCGCGAATCTAAATTTCCTTCTTACAGCTGCTGTAAGAAGGTAATTTAGATTCGCGGTTAAGGGCAGGGAGGTTTGTCGGACCAGGGCTGTTGTCGGTCGGTCGGGTTAGCTCCACAAAAGTAAGGGGACCTGGCCGGCTGTGCTGCACACGGGGTGGGCGGGGCGCAGCGGACCGCCCCCCTCCCTTGGTAGCCACTCGAGCCGCGAGGCTACTCCTCCTTACCTACCTGCTCTGCTTGCAGCACAGAGCCGAACGGAAGTCTTCCCGACATCAGCGCTGACGTCAGGAAGACTTCCGTTCGGCTCTGTGCTGCAAGCAGAGCAGGTAGGGAGAAAAGCCGCGCGACTTAGTACATCCAGCCCCGCAGGAACCCCGCGACCCTCGGAGGCGTCCCCACGGGATCCCCGCGACCCGTGCAGCTCTCTATTGCGGACCTTCCCGTGTGCCAGCTGCAAGGCCTTCGCGTGCCACAGCTGGCACGCGTGCCATAGGTTCGCCATTGCTGGCCTAGGCTATTCCACTTATGAGGCCCTTTCACCTCCCATTCTTGCCCTCATACTAATTGCCACATTTATAGCAAAATGGAAAACCACAGGCTACCAAATACAAACCATCCCTATCCTAACAACAACACACAGACCTGTTCAACATACCAGAAAACTGCATACCACTAGAACGCTAACTCCATGTCCAATATCCAGCCAAGCCAGCATCCCCACCATCTGGGGAAAAAGACCACCACCAAAGCCTAACTCAAACACACAAAAATACCAAACCTCACCAAGAATTATCATCAATGCAACCACTACCCCCACCACAAAATACACTACAATTGCTTGCGCATATATGAACATCAGATCCGTCAGCCCAAAGGCAGAATTAATCAAAGATTGGCTGACCAAAGACAATCTAGGCTGTCTCTTCCTAACCGAAACATGGCTCACCTCTGAGTCAGATCCAAGCATCACAGAATTCTGCCCCAAAGGATATAAACTTGAATTAGTATGTCGAGAAAACAGAAGAGGAGGAGGTCTAGCAATCATAACAAAAAACAATCTCAACATCGACGTACTAACCAAGCACTCCACCCCTTATCTAGATCTGCTAGCCTGCCAAATATCTGACAAATCACTCAATGGAAACCTGAACTGTCTTATTTGCTACATTACACCAGGTAAATGGAACACCTCAAAACAAGAACTTGAAGAATTCATCTTCCAGAACTCACTCTCCTCCACACATAACTTGATCCTCGGAGACTTAAATCTCCACTTAGAAGATCAATCATCCAAACAAACAACAGATATACTCTCATACCTCAACACTTTATCCTATCAAATTCTCAACCCAGAACCCACACACGAAAAAGGTCATCAACTCGATATAGCAGCTTATTCATCTCCAAATCAAAACGCACAAAACATCTACATCTCAAACGGATCCTGGCACCCCACTCTATGGTCAGATCACTTCAAATATTCATTCACCATCAATTGGGCTCAAAATAACAACAAACCCATCCCAAAGAAATCACTCATCAAGATCAGACCGAAAATCGAACCTCACACATTCTGGAACACAGTCGACCCCGAAATCGACCCCAACAACCCCAAAGAATTCATAAACAGTTGGCGGACCCTCAGTGAATCTACACTAAACGAACTAGCTCCAATAAAAAACAAAAACAAAATAGACAGACCATCTAATAAATGGTTCGACGACGAACTTCTACAACTAAAAAGAAAATGTAGACAATTAGAAAGGACATGGAAAAAACAAAAACACAATCACATCAAAGATGAATGGAAAATCCTAATCAAACAATACAATACCAAACTGAAGGAAAAACGAAAAAACTACTACTCCAAACTCATCAGCACCGAAAAACCAGACACAAGAATACTTTTTGACATCGTAAGAAATCTCACTGATACCAAACCATTTCTCGCCACCCAAGGAAACCAAACTCCCACAGCCACCCAATTAGCGGATCATTTCAAACACAAAATCATCACAACCAGATCCACATTCAACAACTCAAGAATCAACATAGAAGAAATACGAATCAATCCCAAAACAGATGAAGCAATCCCAGCAGACAGGATATGGACAAACTTCCCAAAGATACAATGGTCAGACTTGGATAGGCTTTACAAAAAATACAGCAAATCCTCATGTGACTTGAACAACTGTCCCTCATACTTACTAGCAACAGCTTCCATCAAATTTAAAGCTAGCCTCACACTATGGATTCAAACAACATTAAGCGAAGGTCATTTCCCACCGGAATTAGGAGAAATCATAATTACACCTATCCTAAAAGATCCCAAAGGTCCTATAGATAATCCTGCAAACTATAGACCAATCGCTTCAATCCCACTATACATTAAAATAACAGAAGGCCTTGTCGCACAACACCTCTCCAACTACCTTGAAGACCATCACATACTACATCCAACACAATCCGGATTCAGATCCAACCATAGCACAGAAACTCTACTGGTATCACTATTAGACATTGTCCGACAACACCTCAGCAAAGGAAACAAGCTGCTTCTCATTCAACTCGATCTTTCTGCGGCATTCGACTTAGTTGACCATCACACGCTACTCCAGACATTAGACGCAATAGGAATCTCAGGTAATGTTCACAAATGGTTCCAAAGCTTCCTCAAAACACGAACATACAAAGTCAAATCAAAAGAGCACATATCCGACCCATGGTCAAACCCATGTGGAGTACCACAAGGATCACCATTATCACCCATATTATTTAACCTCTTCATAGCATCCCTAGGCATAACCCTAGACGCCCTAAACACAGTATCATTCAGCTACGCGGATGACATAACCATCCTCCTCCCCTTTAATATTCAAAACCCATCATCCACAAACCACCTGAAAATAATAATGGAAACGGTAGAAAAATGGATGTCAAGTCATAAACTAAAACTGAACTCGGAAAAAACTAAATTCCTACTACTAGAGAAGGAAAAAAAACCATCTCTCACAGAACTAGAATTAAATACAATCAAGTACCCAATGCAAAGTACACTCAAGATCCTGGGAATACAACTAGACAGAAATTGCACAATGCAGTCTCAAATCCACAAAATCATCCAAAGAGCTTTCTTCACAATACGTAACCTAAGAAAAATAAGAAAATTCTTCAACAAAGATCAATACAAGATATTAGTACAATCCCTAGTACTAAGTATTGTAGATTACTGTAACAGCCTATACCTGTCATGCCCAAACTACATGATAAAACAATTACAGACAGTTCAGAACACAGCCCTCAGAATCATATACTCACTCGGCAAATATGACCACATCACCAAAGCATACCTAGACTCACACTGGCTACCAATAAAAGCAAGATCCCAGTTCAAATTCTACTGTCTACTATACAAAGTAATACATGGAACAGCCCCCAGTTACCTAAACAACAGACTACACCGTAACCTTTCACACAGACTAAGGAGAACTCAGAGCCTATTCATTCACCCCCCTCTCAAAGGAACACGACGAAAGAAACTATACGACAGCCTTTTAGCGACACAGGCAGCAAAGATCGATACTACCATCACCAATCTACTGACCAAATCAATAGACATTAAAGTATTCCGAAAAGAAATCAAAACTCATCTCTTCAAAAAACACTTCCCATCATCATAACCTCACAAAAGTATTAGAAAATGCTCTCATGACCACCTCCATCACCTCCACCAGCAACACCCGGACAGTATTATCTCTATTCGTCTAAACAACCTGCTATTCGTCTACTACCTGCTATCAATTTCTCCTGGAAAAGTCCAGACTAATAATTGTAACTGGATACCTTCTTGATTACATGTACTGCAATGCTACTGGAAATGTCCAGTCTTCTAACTTGTAATCCGCTTAGAACCGCAAGGCACAAGCGGAATAGAAATCACTAATGTAATGTAATGTAATGTAATATATATCAATATGTTAAATGAAACATGTTGTTATTGGTACTAACCTTTATAAAAAATGTGACACGGATAATAAATAAAAAAAAGTCAAGAACACTTATTTGGACATTTATTCTCAGCACCATATATAGTATTTGTAACAATAACTAATCAAACATAACACACAACATTGCCCCTTCCTATGTCCATAGTGCCCCCAGTGCGTCCTTCCTCACCTCACCCCCCCTCCGATGCCCGCCTGCCTCCCATCCCCCTTCCATTTAACACCCTCCCATGCCATCCTGCCTGCCTGCCTTCCATTAAACCCCCCCACCCCCCTCCGATGCCAGCCTGCCTCCCATCCCCATCCCCTTTCCACTGAAACCCCCCAACCCACCCCCGATGCCAGTCTGAGCCGCCCTGTCCTGACGGATCCACGTTTTGCCTCTCTCCCCGCGGGGCTGGACTTTGCCCAGCTGTTTCCGGACTGATGTCTTTCCCTCCCCGATCCTCCTCCCAGGGCGAGAAAAAGAAAGGGAGAAGCCGAGTCAGCGCCCTATTGCGGCCGGAGCCAGTTCCGATCCCGAAGCGTAGAATTTCTCCTTATTTTCAGTTCAGTGTTTTAATGTTCACTGTTTTTAGAATAGTGTAATTTTAATTTTGCTAACAATTTGAATGTAGGCCCCTTTTGATCTTGAGGCCCTAGGCTGAAGCCTAGTTAGCCTATAGAAAAATCCGGCCCTGGATAGGTATCTATCTTATGGTGCTTAATAGCACCTAACTCCAAAGTTGGCATGTTTAGGGGCAGAGAAGGACTTAGGAGCCATTAGGTACGATTCTCTAAAGTACTTAAGTGCCTATAATGTAGGTGACGGGATAATTGCGTGTGAGACACCAGCGCGCCGACAATCCAGCGCTGAAAATTCAGCGCAAGACAGAAGCGCGCCACCGAAAAACTTATTTTTTAAGAGCTCTGACGGGGGGGGGGGCGTGGGACTTTAATGCATAGTGTTTGCGCTGTCGTTGGGGGGGGGTGGGGGGGTGCAACCCCCCACATTATAGACAAAACGGAACTTTTCCTGAAAAAAATCAGAAACTGTTCCGTTTTGTCTATAATGTGGGGGGTTGCACCCCACACCCCCCCCAACGGCAACGTGAACACTATGCATTAAAGTGTGGGGGGGTAGTTTCCCCCACACCTCCATTGGAGCTCTTAAAAAATACGTTTTTTGGCGGCTTTCGGTGGCGCACTTCTGTCTTGCACTGAATTGTCAGCGCTGGATTGTCGGCGCGCTGGTGTCTTGCGCGCCACTGACTATGAACCATAATGTAGGCTTTTAAGACACTGGCCTACATTTTAGGCATCTAATATGCACCTAAATTTTAGTTCGGCATGATTCTGTAATGGGTGCCTGTGTGATTGACATGACATAGGTGCCTAACTTTAGGCACCTATTTTTTTAGGCACCCAATTACAGAATCTGTCCTTTACTCTCCTGAATTTGCCGATATCTGAAATTAGGATGGCAAGATCTGAGCATGCTCCTACTGTGATGTCAGCTCGGACTAAGGACAAAGAAGCCAAATGTCTTTGCGCACATTCCAGTCACCACGTTGCTTCATTTCAATATGCTCAAAACAGCCTACTTGCTTCTACTCTCTAGGAAGCAATAGGGAGAAATGAAATGTAAAAGAGAAAGAGAAATCTATCATTCCTGGTGGAAAAGTGCTATCATAATCAGAAGGAAGTTAAACAGAGTACCATACAGGGATTCAGGTAGGCTTTCATATATGCAGAAAAATAAAATGTTTCATCCCCTTTGTACACTCTGTCTTGCTTTTATTGCCTTATCAGCAGCACGGCACATCAAGGAAGAACAATCTCTTTACAAGTAACACATGGTTGTTTTTTAACTATTCTTTTTTTAATAACTTTTTTTTATTGAACAAATCAATGGAGACAAATCTAACATCAGACAAAAGGGAAAGAAAAAAGATAGAATATAAAGTAACATCTTAAACATTATGATATTAAATGATTCTTAAATCATAATATTCATTCCGCATTGACCGCATCTAATAACTCACATTTCTTTTATGTGAGGGTGGGGGGGGGTTCTTCCCTCATAGACATACTCCAGATATACCAATATTCAAACCATTCATTCAGTTTTTGAATTACATGTGTATCTTTAGCCCAGATTCTAAACATTAGTAGAGGGACCTTTTACCAAGCTCCGGTAAGCAGTAGTCCATGCTTACCATAGTTTAAAAAGGCTTACCAGGGGGCACGTTTAGGTGTCCTGCAATAAGTTCCGGGTTAGTGCACGCAACCATGCGGTAAAAAATTATTTCAATTTTTGCTGCAGAGGGAGCATGTCTGGGGGCAGAGAGTGGGAATGTCTGTGGTAATCAGCGCACTTATATTTATTTTAAAAATTTGTCAACCGCCTGTTCCTTGGCGGCCTTACAAAAGTAACATACACAAAATAGAACAAGACTTATATAAACATCTTAAATTACAGATGAGTAGATACATCTTAAAAAGCCATAGTTTCATAGATCCTCAGAGCACAATTCATCCTAAAACCCACCATTTGGCAACACATCTTTTATTGAAATGCTTCTAGGAATAGTGTAGTTTTAAGTATACTTTTAAACTTCTGAATATCAGATAGAGCCCTTAGCGATCCAATTAATTTGTTCCACAACGTTACTCCCATGATGGAAATATGCTCTAGAATGTTGCCCGATTAAGACCTGGGCTTCATGGCTCCTTTTATGAAGGCGCGTTAAGGCCTTAATGCGTGGAATAGCACATGCTAAAATGCCAGGGTTGTGACTGGAGATCACAACCCCACCAGCGCTCCTCACTCCTATGCTCTGTCTTCCTTCGTGCCAGTCTGACTCCAGCGGCGGAGGATCGGGGGAGTCGTCAACCCAGCCTCACTCGGTGGAGTCAAAGACATCCCCAGCTACTTCCCAATGAGATAGCTGATGCCGCCCTCTCCCTAGAGAACAACTGACAGATCACCACCTACCTTGCCTTTCGGTCTTCCCCCTCTTGTCACTGCAAGGAGATCAACGTTTGGGCCTGCCAAGAGGAGAATGATGCTTCGCATCAGAGGATGTGGCCTATGGGGGCATCCGGTGTGCTGGCGAGGATCGGCTGGCACCTGCAGTTGATGCACTGAGCACAATTGTGGCAGAAGCCCAGCAGATGCGGCATGCAGCCGGTGGAACAGCCCTGTCAAGGATAGCTGACTGCTGGGTCCCTATTGCCTGCCTCTGTGAACTTCTTCTCCAGTCTTGGGTTGCCTGCGTTCAGCTACTTTGAGACCTGCCTGTCATGTAGCTGTCTTGGGAAATTGGCAGCCTAAGCAGTGAAGACACTTCAAGTTGGACTTCTGTTCAGACTGTTTTGATTTTGTTTTTCAATTTTTTTTTTCCAGTTTATGAATTATTTTTATTTTCATTCCCTGTTTTGTTGACCATTTGATTTTATTTTATCATTTAAATTTCCCCAGAATTCTTTTTTTTTTTTTTTTTTTAATTCTTTATTGATTTTTAAATAATAACAGTGCACTACAATGAATTATCGAGAGCAAATCAGAAAAAGCACTTTACACATACAAACATTTTAAAACAAATCATTTTCTCCCCCCTCCCTTAACTAGCAATAATTAGAAATATATACTTACAACTATAGTTTCCATAAACTATATACCATACATAATATTACTATCCTCCCTCCCTCCCTCCCTCCCACCCTGGATGTGCAAGGAAGTAATCTAATAAGAAAAAGTATGTCAGCTAATGTGACCCTATATATGTAGTCAATGGACTCCACACCTTATTGAATGAATTACTATGTCCTAACCATTCAGCGTTCATTCTCTCATGCTTATAAGTTGAACATAAGTTTGCCCACCAAAATATGTAATTAAGTCTATCGAAACTCTTCCAGTTACATGTAACCATTCCTGTCATTATTAAGAAAAGCTGGCTTTTATACCAATCCAAAGAAAGTTTAAGATGTAATATAATACCACAAATTATGGCTTCATAAGTTAACGCAATTGATGCCTCAAGTACAAGATTAATTTGTCCCCAAATTAACTTCCAAAAATTAAGTATCAATGGACAGTAGAACAACAGATGATCCAAGGTCCCTATGTTAACATGACAATGCAAGCATCTATTAAACTTAGAACTGTCTATCTTTTGTCAACGAACTGGGGTCCAAAAAATCCTATGTAACAAGAAAAACCAAGTTTGTCTCATAGATGCTCATGTTGTACATTTTAACCTCCAAGTCCAAATTTGTGGCCATCGAGATGCAGAAATATACTGTTTTATCTCGATGCTCCAAATGTCTCTAAGACTATTTTTTTGTTTTTTATAGTTCAAATATTTTATTGATTTTAATATACAATGTACATTAAGTACAGAAAGAGAAATGTTAACAAGGCAAGATACAGACATGTTGAACAAATAAATGAAATGCATACAATAATATCCACGTGATACAACAAGCTGATCTAAGCCTATTTTTTTTGTTTTTTATTCAAAAATTCAGAAATTAATTTATACCATTGGGTGGTCTGATGTCCTAGAAGATCTGTCTGGAAGCATAGGACCTGCAAGCTATAATGATTTTTGAGATTCTGCCAATCAGGGAACCCACTCTGAATAGCCTGCTTCAACTGCAACCACTTATAATTTTGAGACTTTAAAATACCAAATGATTGTTGCAGTCATGAAAAATCAAGCAGTTTCCCATTATATATAACCTCATCTAATGTACAAATACCTGCCTGCATCCAATTCTTCCAGGAGATCCCAGCATCACTTATTTGAATCTTGGAGTTTAGCCATAGGGACTGAAAAGTAGATTTCATTAATGGAATATCTGTTAATTTATCAATAAATTGCAATATTTTCCACATGTCTAAAAGAATACAATTGTCCTTAGCATATCTAGGTAATTTGATACTCAACACATGAGATAGTCGCATTGGGGACATAAGATGCTATTCTACATGTAACCAATCCAGGAGATTTTCATGAGCTCGGGGAGGGCCAAATACATTACCTGACGTATTATATATTATATTTCCCCAGAATTCTATTGTTTAACGGTTCCTCCTTTCTACTTCTATTCCCTCTCTCTACTCCTTCCAACTTTCCTAAGTCCTCCCTACCCTCATCTAACCCCTTCCTCTGTAACGTCTCCTAGAGCTTGTATAGGTATGTGCGACTAATAAATGGAATAAATAAATAAATAAAATAAATAACAGAAGTTCTCTTATTCTCATAATGCATTTTTGAGAAGTCCGTCAATGACAATCGTATCGCACCTTCAAATCGCAAAGTTATGAACGGTCGATATATTGCCATAGTTTGTGATAAATATTTACATAAATATATTGCCACATTCTGATTAACACGTGAGCTCTTATCACATACAAAATAGGTGGCATAAGGGTTCACATAATCATTCTTTTAATAGCAACTTTAGCGTGTGTCTCTTAATACATAAATTCAAAAATCCGCCATTTTACTGCTGCACAAACAATGGCCTTAGTGTGCGGGAAAGACTCACGTAAGGGTGCACTAAGGCCACTTTGTAAAGGGCCCCTAAAAGAGTTATTTGTTAGCTAAGGTCAAAGTTTATCAAAAGCTGGCTTTGCTTTCAGGGGTAAATTACTAAAAAGCACCCCAAATTCTTATAAAATTAATAAATTCCTTCTCTGTACCTAAATAAGCTAACTTCCACTAAATTTGTAAAATACTAAGGGCTCATAATAAAAAAAAAATGTCTACAAAGTAGCCTAAATGGGTACATGGACGATCAAGAAGTCTGATCGTCCAAGTACCCATAATCAAAGCTGGTTTTAGACATATCTAAAACCAGCTCAGGCCTTTCCCCTGCTTCTAATCGCAGAGCAAAAAGAGGCATTTTTAGAGGAGGGGAAAGGGTGGGAGGTGGGCCGACCTAGACATAGGCGTACAGCAGGTATAACCAAAAGTTTAGGCAGGTTGACTAGTCGGCACTTACGTTTTTACTTAGACTAAGTCAAAATAGGTATAAGTGCCGAAAAAGGGGCCGCTAAGCTGACCGTGGCTGCTGCGATCAGCTCAGCGGCCCCAGCAACCTGCCTACCCCCCACCACAACAGGAGGGGTTGAGCTCCCTCCTGCCTGATCTTTTCAGGGGATGGGGATGATGGATTGTGGCAGGAGAGATGGCTCATCTCCCTTACCGCGATGGCGATCACCCCTCTACCCGAACTGCCGTGACTCACGGCAGGAGAGATGCCCAATCTCTCCTGCCTCAGTATGTGGCAGTTCTGGTAGAGAGGTGATCGCTATCACGGCAGGAGAGATAGTCAATCTCTCCTGCCACAATCCATCATCCCCATCCCCTGAAAAGATCAGGCAGGAGGGAGCTCAACCCCTCCTGCCATGACGCAGCCCCGCGATTGGCTCAGGCAGGAGGGAATCCAACCCCTCCTACCCCAGCGACCCCTCCCCCAACACGATATGGGTAGGAGGGAGCCCAACCACTCCTGCCCTGGCAAAACCCCCTCCCCACACTCCCACTAAGATACGGCAGGAGGGATCCCAGGCCCTCCTGCCCACATCGCACACCCCCCAATGACCGCCCCCCTGAACCCCCGATTGGCAGGCCATTATTTTTTTTTTAAAACTCCTTTTGGATGTTTTGTTTTGTTTTTTTGAGACTGGACATTTTTCCTGCTTCTACTTTCAGCGTTTAGGGCCTAGGCCAAAAGGGGACTTAGACTTTTTTTTTTGTTGTTATGCCCCTCCACGTATTAAACCTTTCTACAAGCCAGTCTTCTGAAATTCATTTGATCAAAATACATTTCCTGGCACAAATAGCAACAGAGGCAAAAATTGTCTGATATATGAGGGGGGATGCTGAAAAGCTCTCAGCCCAATCAGCCAACTTCCTAAATACTGAGCGTTATTTTGCCATAGTAGCTGAAATGTATGTGCCAATTTGCAGAAACAAAATTCTATGTTTTGACATTGTTTCAGATCATTGATTGAACCACATCATTCTCTTCTTGGCTGGGTTGAGAACTTTTCAGCAGCCCCTTGTAGCCAGAGCTTGGTCATCAGAACAGATGGAACAGCAAAAGGCAGTATGACATTAAGCAAGTGTAAGGGTCTTTTCAAGACTCTCACTAGGCTAATACAGGATCATACCAATTTAGTGTGGCGAGGAGATGCATCATACCCTGATGGGACAGCTGTAATTGCTCTGTCTCTCATTACAAGGGGCCGCTGAAAAGTTCTTAACCCAACCAACAAAGTTGGGGCAGTCTCCATTGAGGGCTATACACTTAACTCCAACGATTTCCCACTTTTTGCATTCTGTGTTTTTCCAATGGAACGAAAAAAAGTGGAGGCTGCCCCAACTTTGTTGGTTGGGCTGAGAACTTTTCAGTGGCCCCCCTCATATATATAAGCCAGAGACCTCTAGAAAGGATTTGCTGAGAGAAGCAGTGTGTGTGTGTTTAATGCTCAGCTTTGGGTCTAGTTAGTTAGTACCCAGTGTGATGCCTCTATTGAGTTTTAAAAGTGTTTTGCATGGTTAGGGTTACCATATGGCTCCAGACAAAGGAGGACAGATTGAGACATCCAGGTTTTACTTCCATTGCTTTCAGAGGAATTAAAATCACTATGCATGGTGCATGTAAAAGCAAGAGGTTTTACTCACCCTTCTGCCTGACTATTAAAGGAACAAATAAATATGAGAACTTGAGCTACAAGCTAAAGGAAAAGCATCAATTCAGAGCATAATCACTATCATGAATAAAGATTTTTTTTTCTTGAGAAACAATTTGTGTGGAAGAGGAACCCAAAAGCAGAGAATTTTTTAGTTCAGAATTTGCCTAGTACCCATAAAACCCCTGACTTCACAAAGAATGGTAATTATTCTACACAGATCACAGACACAGATAAAGGAGCAATGAAATGTGTCCCTATTAGGGTAGATGAGAAAAAAAAAAATGAGGAGGCACCTCAGTAGGCTTACCAGATTATATAACAGCAAAATCCAAACACGTGGCCCTGCCCCTAGCTCCGCCCAGTTCCATTCCAGCCCCACCCCATTCCACCCAAGTCATGCCCCATTCTACCTCAGCCCCGCCCCCATGAAATCTCTTCTCCTCGAGCTGGGAACCAAGTTTGGAGTAGAGGGAACGGGGATCGCGGGGATCCCGCGGGTTCCCCCCCTGGCCCACGGGACTCCCACGGGGACGCCCCCTGGCCCATGGGACTCCCACGGGGATGCCCCCTAGCCCACAGGACTCCCACGGGGATGAAAACAGCCTACCTAAATTCTGGCGATGCAGGCATGCAGCTTACAAGTCCGGCGTCACGGCGGGAAATAGCCATGCTGAGCAGTGAGCTCAGCACGTACACAGATGAAAGCCTTGCTTGCTGATTGGTCCGGTGGCCCCGCCCCGCCATGCCGCCGGACCAATCAGCAAGCAAGGTTGTGCCGCCGGACCAATCAGCAAGCAAGGCTTTCATCTGTGTACGTGCTGAGCTCACTGCTCAGCATGGCTATTTCCCGCCGCAACGCCGGACTTTTTAAGCTGCATGCCTGCATCGCCAGAATTTAGGTAGGCTGTTTTCATCCCCGTGGGAGTCTCTCTCGTGCGCTATGGCTCTAAGTCAGGGGTGCCCAACATGTCGATCACGATCAACCGGTAGTTCAGGAAGGCAACATGAGTTGATCGCAGAGCCCATCCCGGGCTCCGTGATAGACTCGTGTTGCCGTCCCGATCTACCGGGCCTATCAGCCTTCCTCTCCCCAACGTCAAAGACGCCGACGCGGGCATTAGGCTGTTTTTGTCATTTCGGGTGGGGGGTGGCAGCGGCAGCAGCAGCAGCAGCCTGAAAAAGAAATCATCCTGGCCGGGGTCGGTGTCATGCTCCGGAGCTTCTACAGCCTTCCTATCTCCCTTCTACCTGCTTCCGGCTACACCCCCTGCTCCGCGGCTCTCTTCGGCAACTCAGCAGCAGCGATCGACACAAGCTTCTGACGTCGGGGCCTACCCTCTGCGAGTCCCGCTTGTTTCAACTTCCTTTTTCCACAAAGGCGGGACTCGTAGAGGGAAGGCCTCGATGTCGGCAGCTTGTCTTGATCACTGCTGCTGACGAGTTGCTGAAGAGAGCCGCGGAGCAGGGGGGTGCTGCCAGGTGCAGGTAGAAGGGAGAGGGCCAGATGCAGGACTCGTGGGTGAGGGAGGAGAAGAGAGAGAGAAAGAGAGAGGGGAGGGAAACAAAAGGAAATATTTCATACTGGGCTGGGCCAGAGTGGAGGGAGGGTGGAAAGATTCTGGCTACCGGGTGCAGTAACAAAGGAAAAGGGGGGAAAGCTGAAAATGGAGATAGTGACACAAAGAAGAGAAAGAGTAAGCAGGATCTACTGAATAAGGATAGAGATACAGAGGGGACATGAAGAGGAGGTGAAATAGAGACATAGAAGTAAGGCTGAAAAAGTGGGGGGGGGGGGAGATAAAGACATTGAAAAGGCAAATGGTGAACATGGGGTAAAGACAAGGACAGAGACAAATGAAGATTCTGAAAAAGTGGTGAGATAGGGATATAGGTGAGATGGACACAAAGAAGGGTGATGCTGGTAAATAGGTGGAATGGTAATTCTGACAAACACAGAAGGGAAATGCTGGATCAAGGAGAGATGGGGCTCAGCCTTGATGGAATGAGGAAAAATGCCTTGTTGGCCCGGAACTTCCTCTCCTACGTCAGAATTGACGTCAGGGAGCGGAATGCTGGTCAGCACGACGCTTCTACAGGGAAAGCTTGGGACAGCAGTGGCTTGGGGGCTATTCCCCGATGGCGGTGGCAGCAAACCGAGTGGCTTGGAGGAACACGGAGAAAGAAAGAAAGGGGGCAGACAGGGAGACAGAAAGAAGGGGGAACAGGGAGACAGAAATAAAAAGTTGGGGGAGAGAATGAGGTCTGGAGGAGAGGAAACATACAGGAGGCTGAAAGAAAGGAAGAAAGATTGGATGCACAGTCAGAAGAAGAAAGTGCAACCAGAGACTCATGAAATCACCAAACAGCAAAGGTAGGAAAAATGATTTTATTTTCAATTTAGTGATCAAAATGTGTCTGTTTTCAGAATTTATATCTGCTGTCCATATTTTGCACTATGGCTCGCAATATCATTTTTTAGCGCAGGGAGCCTATGAACATTGAGAGCAGCGCGAGGCATTCAGCGTAACTCCCTGTGCTAAAACCTACTATTGTGGTTTAGTAAAAAGGGAGGGGGTGTATTTGTCTATTTTTGTATTTTGTTACCGAGGTAACATTGCATAGAGTCATCTGCCTTGGGAAATGTATATGGCAGATATCTTTGTTTTGTGTTCAAAAGAAAAGGAAATGCATTTCTGGTTTTATTTCTACAGTGTTGAAGTACTTGTTGGCCCTTGCTGTGACTGGTGGGGAACCCCAAGCACCGCCAGCAGAGGACCTCCTCTAGAGATGGTCAGAACTCCCCTCCACCAAGCGCAGCAGTCGCTGGCAGCATCCATGAGCCACTGAGGTGTCAGCATCTGTGACTCAGGGACGCTATTGCTGCCTGCCAAGCTTGGCAAAAGGGACCCCAGGCCAACTGCAAAGGAAGTCCTCAGCTGACAGTTTGTGGGTTCTCATCAGCTGAGTATTTATATTTTATATTTACATTAGAGGTTCTGGTAGAAACCCATTTACAAAGTATGTATTCTTCCCAATTAATATTTCCAAATTAATAAAGTCTCTTTGCTTATTTGTAAATGGGTCTCTACCAGAGCCTTTAATTCAGTAGCATAATTAAATAAAATAACTATTTCTGAAGTTTATAGGGAAGGATGGTGACGGAGGGGATTCCTCGCGGGGACGGGTGGGGATGGAGGGGATTCCTCGCGGGGACGGGTGAGGACGGAGAGGATTCCTCGCGGGGACGGGTGGGGACGGAGGGATTCCTCACGGGGACGGGTGGGGACGGGTGGGATTTCTGTCCCCGCGCAACTCTCTAGTTTGGAGGGCATCCGAGTATGCATGGGTGTAACACAATGATGTCGCTTGCATGCATGTGATGCCATCACGTCACACCTGCATATGCTCGAAGACCTTCCAGATGCGACCCCAAACCTGAAAAACTGGACAAGCTGTTGCATTTCAAAAATCCATCTGGACACCCAGACAGTCCACTCAAGAGGACATGTCCGGGTAAATCCAGACGTCCGATAACCCTATATCTCAGGGATGTTAAACAATACATAAGAAACAAAAGTGAGATCCAAAAAGAACAAATCCAAGGCCAAACTTTCTGACAAAAACACCTCCCAGACACCTTCCCTGCTCCATGCCCCTCCCTTGCTCTACCACATGCCCTGCCCCAAGTCCCTTGCCATATGTAATATTACACCTTTCCCCCACCCCACCCTTACAACTCCCTGCACTAGGATTGCCATCTCAGAAGAAAAAGCTGTCATAGAAACATAGAAACACGATGGCAGATAAAGGCCAAATGGCCCATCTAGTTTGCCCATCCGCAGTAACCATTATCTCTTTCTCTCTCTGAGAGATCCCATGTGCCTATCCATAGAAACACGATGGCAGATAAAGGCCCAATGGCCCATCTAGTCTGCCCATCCGCAGTAACCATTATCTCTTTCTCTCTCAGAAATCCCAAGTGCTTATCCCAGGCCCTCTTGAATTCAGACACAGTCTCTGTTTCCACCACCTCTTCCGGGAGACTGTTCCACGCATCTACCACCCTTTCCGTAAAAAAGTATTTCCTCAGATTACTCCGGAGTCTATCATCTCTTAACTTCATCCTATACCCTCTCATTACAGAGTTTCTTTCAAATGAGACTCGACTCATGCACATTTATATTACGTAGATATTTAAATGTCTCTATCATATCTCCCCTCTCCCGCCTTTCCTCCAAAGTATACAGATTAAGGTCTTTAAGTCTGTCCCTATACGCCTTATCACGAAGACCACACACCATTTTAGTAGCCTTCCTCTGGACCGACTCCATCTTTTTTATATCTTTTTGAAGGTGCGGCCTCCAGAATTGTACATGTGTATGTAACTCCAGTCCCACTCACACACAGTCTGTGGGCACTGAAAAGCTCTTAGAGTCAGGCACCCATGTCCGGGGTGCACAAAAATAAATTTATTTGGAACTATTTTTCAGTCTATTGAGCTGGGAATAAGTTGGGGTCTGACTTACTTCTGTAGGCCGAAGGATCGCAATTGCGTGATTCAATCACCACACTCAGTGTCAGATGCACAAAACTCACCATGCATACAACGATCATTATTAAACCAATTTTAACTGGTTTAGTGTTGAAGTATTTCAGTTATTGATGCACAAAACAGCAAATTGCGGTCTTTTCCATGATTTGTAGCAGCCTCCAATAATTGTATATAAATACATTACAATGAGCTCATCAACATTAAAAAGAGCATTCCGATCGATGCCCACTTAATGCACAAAATAAAGTGCCAGTTTTTAACACTCCAAAACCTCCAACAGGTCTGGAGGTGTCTGTAGTATTAAAAAAGTGCCCTAAAACACTGCTTTGTATTAAACCCTAACAGAGACTCTAAAGGCTATACTATTGCTACTGATTTTGCTGAGCTAAAAAATAGAACTACAATGATATAACTTACTGAAACCCTAGTTTACTTTTCCCAGACAGTAGTTCACAGGTTGCTGTGAAAACTATCTTTAATGCTGAGCCTCTACAACCTCTCTCTTAGAACCAAGCTTACTGAAGGTTAGTCACTCCTCTTTTCAAGGGTCATCTTTGGAGTCTGATCTCTTAAGAAAGCCTTCAGAGTTCAGACCTGTCCCCCGTGTGATAAGACCAAGAGGAAAACCAATGTGGCTCCCAAAAAGTGTCATACAAAGGGCAGACTAGAAGTGCCATTTGGCCTTTATCTGCCATCATGTTTCTATGGATAGGCACATGGGACCTCTCGGAGAGAGAAAGAGATAATGGTTATTGCGGATGGGCAGACTAGACGGGCCATTTGGCCTTTATTTGCCATCATGTTTCTTTGTTAAGTATTGTCAGGAGATTGATCTATCTGGGTGCTAATATAAGTCTCTGCAGAAGACATTGCATCAAAAGTATGCCAAACACTTTGATTGTTTAATTTGAGTACTGCAGGATAAATAAACATAAATTTTCTGGGTACAAAATAAATTGGAGCAAATTGGAGGTCCTTCCGTTAAATGTGCATTGCATAAAA
The DNA here is from genome assembly GCF_902459505.1 of Geotrypetes seraphini. NCBI lineage: Eukaryota > Metazoa > Chordata > Amphibia > Gymnophiona > Dermophiidae > Geotrypetes > Geotrypetes seraphini. The sequence goes on from NC_047085.1 coordinate 137,377,969, forward strand.
GGATTATTTGATCCATTCCCATTCCTTCGGAAAGAAGAGGGTATAAAATATATACCGTATTTGCCGGCGTATAAGACGACTGGGCGTATAAGACGACCCCCCAACTTTTACAGTTAAAATATAGAGTTTGTTATATACTCGCCATATAAGACTACCCCTTCTTCTGCACACCTTCTGCACAACAAATAAAACTTAAAAGAACATCAGAATTTATTTCAACAATTTTAATTAATTCACTAAAGCTGAATAGAACAATAAACCCATGGGAGCTGCCATGCTATTTGTTTTCTAAACTGTTAACCAAACTGAAACTGTCAATGATAGAAGGAAGATAACACATAGAGGGAGAGAGCAAGTGCCGGGCAAGTCCCTAGCAAGTTTGCTGGCATGACAGTTTCCCTTTAAAAGCCTTCAAAAGCCTCCTGTTCGCCCCCGCAACTTCCTTAAGGGCTAGACTCCACACACGGCCGCATGTGCGAGAGACGTAGTAAAGAGAAAAGGGGTGGGGCCAGAGCGCCGCTGCTTCCCGCTGCGCAGGATGAAGGAGCTGGCACCCTTGTCACACTGATGTCCCGCCATGGCCCCGCTGATGTCCCGGCAGGTTTACTAGTACCGTAAGCACCGTAAGGAGGTAAGGAAGGAGATGTTAGGGCATGTAAAGTAAGGGCATGTAAACAGTACCCGGCGTATAAGACGACCCCCGACTTTGGGAAGGATTTTAAGGTACTGAAAAGTCGTCTTATACGCCGGCAAATACGGTAGGTATCATGATTCAAAAAAACATTGGAAGACACAATGATAGTAAACGAAAACTCTTTATTGTTGAAAGTCAAAGAAATGTGTGAGCATTGGAACCCATTACATCTTTCTTGGTGGGGAGAGTCCAAACCATCAAAATGATGATTTTGCCTTTAGTTTGCTAACAAATGAGTATGTTGACAGTTTATTTCTGAGAGTCCTTTTATAAAAAGTTTAATGGGATTCTTACAAAATTTATTTGGCAAATCTGCTAGAATTGCCTTAGTATCTCTGCAAAAACCACAATCGGCGGGGTGGGGTAAATTTTCCAAATTTCTGTAGAAACCATCAAGCTTTCATAATGCGGCAGGGTATGTATTGGATCCTTACTGAAGTCTTGGAGCATCTTCTGGACTGGCTGATTTTAGAATGGCAACTTATGTCCCCATTACGGTTAATGTTAACCTTTGGCACTATTTAAACACATTTAAATGAAGAACCATTAAATAACTGTGTATCCCAAAAATGTTAGAACTAATCTAACATTTATGCAGCACTTCATTCATAAGAAGTAACAACTGTCTTATAGATCCTCAGCGGTCACCAGGCACTCAAACTTCTTTCATAGTGCTGGGCTTTATGCTCCCAATCGTCATTGGATCCGGTTTTATTGAATTTTTAAATACTTATATGTTTTTATATTAAATTTTAGATAAATATGTACTAAGAGCCTATTCACTCACCCCCCTCTCAAAGGAACACGACGAAAGAAACTATATGACAGCCTTTTAGCGACACAGGCAGCAAAGATCGATACTACCATCACCAATCTACTGACCAAATCAATAGACACTAAAGTATTCCGAAAAGAAATCAAAACTCATCTCTTCAAAAAACACTTCCCATCATCATAACCTCACAAAAGTATTAGAAAATGCTCTCATGACCACCCTACCACCACCACCAGCAACACCTTGAATCCGGACAGTATTATCTCTATTCGTCTAAACAACAGAATCCGGACAATATTATCTCTATTCGTCTAAACAACCTATCACTATCTACTATCTGCTATCAATTTCTCCTGGAAAAGTCCAGAATAACAATTGTAACTTGACGCATTCTTGATTACATGTACTACAATGATACTGGAAATGTCCAGTCTTCTAACTTGTAATCCGCTTAGAACCGCAAGGCACAAGCGGAATAGAAATCACTAATGTAATGTAATGTAATGTAAAAGTACTTAGCTATGCAAAAGACGCATCATGCAGGGGTAGAGTCACCAATATGTTTCGCCCATGAATCTCAAAGGGCTTTTTCAAGGCTACCACTCCCTTCTTTAACCATTCGAACTGACCAAGCATCTGGTTAAGCCATATTTTGAGTATCAAATTACCCCGTATTTACAAAGACCATAGTATTCTTTTTGCCACCTTAAAAGGAAAACCTTAAAATTTATTGATAATTTAACATCTATACCAGTACAACAATCCACGTGTCAGTCCTTATGGTTGAACTCCAAGATTCAAATTGGCGAGTCTAAGATCCTCTGGAAGCATTGACTGCAGGCAGGTATATGACTTTGGATGATGTGTTATCAAATGGGAAAATGCTTGATTTTTCATAACTGCAACATTCATTCAGTATTACAAAGTCTCAAGCATATAAATGGTTGCAGTTGAAGCAGGCCATTCAGAAGGGGTTCCCTGATTGGCGAGATTTAAATAATCAGTATAGCTTGCCGGACCTATGCTTCCAGACAGATTTGTCAGGGCATCAGGCCGCCAAGTGGTATAAATTAATATCTGACTATTTGAATAAAAAAACCCAAAAACTAGCTTGAAAGATATTTGAAGCACTGAGATAAAACAGCAGATTTCTGTAACTCAATGGCCACGGATTTGGACTTGGAGGATGAGATGTACAGCATCAGCATCTATGAGACAAACATGTTTTTTTTTTTGTTGCATAGAGTTTTTTGGCCCCTTTTAGATTGCAAAAGTTAGATAGTTCAAAGTCTAATAGATGCTGGCACTGGCATCTTGATGCAGGGACACTGGATCATTTGTTGTTTCATTGTCCTTTGATACTGAACTTTTGGAGATCTATATGGGGACAAATCAATTTGATTTTGGAATCTTCAATTCCGCTATCTTATGAGGTTGTTATATGTGGTACATTGTTGACACTGAAACCTCCTTTGGATTAATATAAAAGTAGATTATTTGCTATTATGACAGGGATAGCCATGCAACTGGTGACCAAAAATTGGAAAAATTGGGATCAGCTTAATTTCTCTTTTTGGTGGGATTCGGTATGTTTATATTACAAATACGAGAAAATGAATTCAGAAATGTTGTGTAATGATAAGTTATTCAAATTAACAAATTTTGTTAAGTTTCAAGTTTATTATAAAACTAGTCTTTAAGCCTGTTACATTAACGGGTGCTAGAATATATGTCTGCCTGTCTTTTTTTCTTTCTGTCTCTCTCTCTCTCCCGCTGTCTCTCTCTCTCTCCTTGGCTGACTTTTTCTGTCTGTCTTTCTGTCCCTCTCCCTGCCCCTGTGTCTTTCTTCCTTTCTGTCTGTCTCTCTCCCTTCTGCTGTCTGTCAGTCATTCTTTGCCTCCATTTCCCTGTGCAGCAGCGTTTCCATTCCACTTCCCTGTGGAGCAGCAACAGCAACAGCATTTCCCTCCCCCCCCAGACTTCCCTGTGCAGCAGCAGCGGTATTTGGCTTCCCCCTCCAGGTCCCTGTGCAGCAGTTGCAGCATTTCCCCCACCCCTTCCCTTCTCTTACCGCGATCTGGCCTGCTCCGTTAGGCCCCTCCCCCGCGTTGTGGCCTGCTGCGATCTGGCTGCTCCGTTCGGCTCCTCTCACTTCCCTTCCCGTGGTCTAGCCTGCTCCATGGCCCCCCTTCCCTTATAGCGTTCCCCACAGGCAGGCAGGCCCAGCTTCTTCCTTGCGGTTCGAGTCCTCTTCTTTGTCGTCCCCCCCTTCCCTTCATGTCTGTCTGTCTGGGTATTTTTTTTATTTATCTCTCTCTCCTTGCATGCTGCCTGTCTGTCATTTTTTCTGTCTGTGAATGTCCCTGTGCCTCCTTCCTATGTCCTTAGTGCCCCTTCCTATGTCCATAGTGCCCCTTTCTATGTCCTTACTGCCCCAAGTGCCTCCTTCCTCCCCCCCTCCGATGCCAGCCTGACTCCCCCCACCCGACTCCTCCCCCCCCGCCGACCTTACCCGGCACAACTGAAACCCCCGTTGACCCTTCCACCGCTACAGGGCTGACAAACCCGGCAGGAGCAGCAGCGTCCCAGGCACACTAAATGCTGCTTCGGGTCTTCTACTGGCCTAATTTCCTCTGCCGCGTCCCTCAGGGCGTTGAAAGACGGTTCAGTTGAAAGACGGCGTTGAAAGACGTGACTGAGGCCTTTCCAGTAATAGCTATATAGTGTATTGTGTATGCACTTTTTCACTAAAGTGGGAAATTGTTGGTCTTTATTATTTATAGTATCTTCCCACTAAGGGAGCTTAGTGTGGGGTTTATTATATAGCCTCTTCACCCCTTTTATAGCCTCTTCACTCCCTTTGCCTTCTCCTAACCACACTGGCGCTATGGTGTAAACAAAATAAACAAACAAAAAAGACTTTTCTTGTCTCTCTTAAATCCTAGCTCACGTTTGCGGTCTAACACCAGCTCTGGCAGGATACACGTTTCAAATCTGACATATTGTAATCACAAAATGGAAAATAAAATTAGTTTTTCTACCTTTTGTTGTCTGGTCATTATTCAAATCTTGTTGGTCTCAGGCTCTGGTTGTTTTCTGAAAACTTGCTTGCCAGGATCTCCTTCTTTCTTCGTTCTAACCATCCATCTGCCATCTCTGTCCTCCCCTTCCCTCCCCCAGAGGTCTGGCATCTTAACTACCCTTTCATTCAGCATCTCTCCCTCCTTCCCCACCACCCCAGGGTCCACCATCTCTCCCTTTCTTTTCCCAACTACCCTCCTATCCAGTATCTCTATCCCCCCTACACACCATCCCTTGTGTCCAACTTCTCTCCCTTTCTGTTCCTTCCCTCCCTAAATCCCATTGTCCATCATCTCTCTCCCTCTCCTATATTTTTAGACCCATTATTTCTTCCCCCCTAAAGTCCGGCATATGCACGTCTCTTTGAACCCCCCTTCCTTCCCTCTGTGTACTTCTACACCAGTGCCCCCTCCCCTGAAGATCTGTCCCCCTGAAGGCCTGCACCTCCCCCCTGAAGGCCTATCCCCCAATCCCTGGCCTGTCCCCCCTTTGAAGACCTGTCCCCCCTTAAAGGCCTGCCTGTTCCCCCCCTTAAAGGCCTGCCTGTCCCCCCCTTGAAGGCCTATGCCACCATCCCTGGCTGTCCCCCCTTTGAAGACCTGTCCCCCCCTTGAAGGCCTGTTCCCACCTTAAAGGCCTGTCCCCCCCTTAAAGGCCTGCCTGTCCCATATTAAAGGCTTGTTCCCCCCTTGAAGGCCTGTCCCCCCATTCCTGGCCTGTCCCCCCCTTAAAGGCCTGTTCCGCCCTTAAAGACCTGTTCCCCCCTTGAAGGCCTGCACCCCCCCAAGGCCTGTCCCACCCCCTTAAGACCTGCCCCCCCACCCGAAGGACTGCGCACTCCCCCCAGGAAGGCCTCCGTGTTCCTTCTGGCCTCCCTGCAGCGTTTACCTTATAGCTGCAGCCTGCAGCGAAGATCGCGGTTACAGCGTCTTTGTAAACTTGCTTTCAGCTGTTTCCTCGGTTGCGGTCCCGCCCCTCCTCTGACATCAGTGGCAGGATCGGGGCAGAGGAAACAACTGAAAGCAAGTTTACAAAGATGCTGTAACCCTGATCTTCGCTGCAGGCTGCAGCTATAAGGTAAACGCTGCGGGGAGGTCAGAGGGAACACGGAGGCCTTCCGGGGGGAGGGGGGATGCGATGCGATGTAATGTGCAATCCTTCGGGGAGGCCAGTGGGGAAGCCGACAGCAGCACTTCCCGACTGACCCTCCCTCCTGCCCTCTAAAGCAGATGCGGCAGCGGCTGGCCAGCAAGAGCAGCGCTGCCGCTCCTGCTTTAGGGAGTGAGGGGGGAGAGTCTGAATCGGGAAGCCAATTTTTTTTAAAATTTAAATAGATTCAAATCGATTCACCCGAAGTGAATCGGTGAACCAATTCGAATCGTGAATCGGGCAGCACTAATGCAAACTCATGAACAAGCAATAACCACAGCAAAAAGTTCTGAAAGACTAGAAACTGTTCCAATGGGACCTAATGGAGGCTGCACAGGTGCAGCAGTGCTCCAGCTGAAATTTATGTCAGACCAAGCAGGTGTAAAGTGCGTAGATTTGAAAGGCTCATGAAGTGAATTGTGATTGTGTGAATGTATGTTGTGGTCAGTACTGTGGACTGAGCAGAAAGTGATATTGGAGCCCCTGTAGTGGTTCTTTCTGCTGTGAGTTTCAAATATATTTTTACTAAGCAATATAATACATTTCCCCTTTAGCCAAATATCTGCTGTAAATGATTTATTCTATTTTATTTCACTATTAAACCTCCGAAGCTAAAAAGATTTAGTGTGAACTGAGTCAATAATGTTTCTCGGCTACTTGTAATTTTTATTTCCTGCTTCAAGATTACAGTTTGTCTAGATAATGCCTGAACCATATAATGCTTTTATTTAAAACAGGTGAGTATGAGGCATGAATATGTACCCATTACACAGGGCCATAGGGGTGAGAGCAGTGCAATGGCACAGGGCATATCTTTAACAGGGGTATAGATTACGTGTGTCATCAGAGATAGCATGCGGTGGTAGAACTTATTGCTGCCTACCTGGTAAAGGCAGGAGGGAGGGGTGTTTCTTGTTGTTTTACTATAAACCAATAATTCTCTAACTATGGTACTGCCAGCTCACGAGGACCAGATTATTTCTATCCAGGGCAGCTCGTAGTAGTGTTTGTTGGTTTTTCACTGTGGACAGGAGTTCAAGTTACCAGGAAATTAATTGCAAGAAGTCTGAATTATATATGAGCAGAGTAGCATGCAGTCCTCCGCTCCTCCAGAGTGGAGACAATTTTACCAAATGGCTTCCATTTCCACAAACTACACTTTATTTTTCTTCCCGTTAGCTACTTTTGTCTGCTTCTGTTCCCTGGGGTTTTGAAGATTGCTTCACTGTCTTCTTCTAGAATCTCAAAACCTATACATTTCATTTAAAACCCAGCTTTAGGAAAAACCTGTGGGACATCTAGTGAAAGTCTAAAGCTATCATGAGTGTTTATTTCTGCAGGTTCTAGAAATTGCCTATTACTAACTTTTTATATATATATATATAGCTTTGTTTTCATTCTCAGTTGCTTCACAATAACTCTCCCTCTTTGCATTTCTTTTTTGGTTTGGTTATAGTTTGAGCAGATTAGATTTCATTGGTGTGACACTTGCAGAAGTTGCATGGCATAGCATTTATGACCTATAACAAGTTGAAAACACATCCTAGAACAAACTCTCAAGATACAATGAATACTGAAAAGTCTCAAACTTTGAAAGCAGGGACTTCCTAAGGCTCATCCCATGGAAGAAGCCTGAGGCACCTGAGCCAATCCTGCACCTGAGGCCACCTGAGCCAATGATGCACCGGGGTGGGGCCTAAGACCTGCAGTTCCAAGTTTATTATATAATTTGATTAATCGCCTATTCCAATTTCTAGGCGATGTACAATTTCTTAAGTAATCAAATACGGGTAACAAATCAAACAAACAAAAGTCATGTCAAATTAAAATAACAAATACAAACATTCCTATACAAAGTTTAACCTATACATATAATATCAAAACAAAAGGGAAAATTATTAATGGATTACAATCAATATTTAATTTAAATATATTTAAGGAAAAAACAATAGGAGGGGAAACAAATATAGTTTGTAATAAAATATGAGATAAAAGGAGACAAAATCTTTAAATTTATTCACTAAAAGCATCTTTAAAAAGGAAACTCTTAAGTTTGGTCTTGAATTTGTCCAAATTCTTTTCCTCTCTAATAAATAATGGGAGGTCGTTCCAGGATTGGGGAGCGGTTATTGAGAAAATAGTGTGATGCCTCGTATTGATAACTTTTAATGAAGGAATGGCTAATAAGTGTTGGTCTTGTGATCTCAACTGTCTTGAGGTAAAATAAGGAATTAACACTCTAAAAATAAAGGCAGGGGTTTTAAATAATAATGATTTGAAAGTAAGCAAGCATAGTTTAAATAAAATACAGTGTGCAACTGGGAGTTCATCCGAGAAGGCCGGATGAGCAGGAAGGACTAAGTACCCCTCCTGCTCCCAACTTTTAAAAGTACAGGGAGGGGACGTCCGGGTCTGGGTCCGGTGGCAAGAGGGAGTAAGTGTCCCTCCTGCCGTTAGTTGTTTTTTTTTTGGAGGGAAGGAAGGAGTGGGCCCGATGGCAGGAGGGAGTAGGCATCCCTCCTGCTATATCATTGCGGCGGCGATGACAGGAGGGACTGGGTTTTTGTAGTTGGGGAGGGAGGGGGCACTTTGTCGGTGTGGGCTTTAAAAAAAAATGTTTTTAATTGGTCAGATATTTTGCAAGTGTAATACATGCAAAATATCAGTGCCAGAAAAAAAAAAAAAAAAATGAACCCCTCCCCCCCCCCCACCCCAAACCCAGGCAGTCCTGTCGGTAACACAGTTACCGACAGGCCTACAGCAATTGGTTTTTACAATTGTAAAACCCGATGCAAAATAGCCAAGCAATTGTTAGTGAATCAATCGCTTGGCTATTTTGCATGGGGTTTTACTCATTTGCATGGGTGGATCGGATCATAAAATAGGCAGTGGGCCGTTTAGTGAATCGGGTGGGCAGCAGCGATCGTCGCTAAACCTGTGATAACAGGTTTAGCGACGATCACTGACTTTAGTGAATCGGGGCCATAGTTTAAAGCAACTATCCAGAGGGCTGCTATGAGCCAACACTGACTCAATGGCACATAGCAACAATGGACAAGAAAACAATTCCTTAAGTACTGTTTCAGGTTTTCCTACCTTGACACCTAGTACTTTTATGAACATGATCCCCTTTGATATCTTATGCAGGCAAGGTTCTAACTTGTAGAAAGATTGAACAAAAAAGTGTTCCCACACTAGGGGGCAATCTGTCCAAATGGGTTAGTTTTGAGCATGGAATGACAGTTGTGAACCTCATTAATATCAACCCACTTTCCAAACTCTTGTGAATCACACTGAAATCCTTAAGACTTGGCTACAACACAAGTCTATAACCACCCAAAATAGGTAGCATAGAGAGGAACTAGGGGTCTCAAGTGCTCACAGCTAAAAGCCCGATATTTTTCTCAAGGCTAGTAACTATACGGTGAGCTATCATCAGTCCCGTACACTCTCTGTAACGTTTGTTTATGAATTTTTTATACTTTTTAAAAATGATTTAGTAATCTAGTGATCTGAATTTCTTATGCATTACTCTCCCATTATAGTTAGAAGTACTTAGCTTCAGTGTTCTTAGCTTAGAAGTACTTAGCTTCAGTTTTCTTAACGACGGAAGATCTCCATTTCGCTCCTATCATTTTAACAAGAGCTTCATCAGGACAAGCGCCAAAAGCAGCAGTACGAAAAAAGCATAAAATTTCAAAATATTACTAACTTGCTCAATCAAAATACAATACAATAAATTACAATAATACTTGTGCTAAAAAGGCTCCATGGCGCTACCTCTGATTAAACTTTTAAACATTCTATGATTAGAGTTTTATAAATCTAAATATACCCAAGAAATTATTATTAATAGTATTTTCAAAAAGTTAAATATTTTCAAAGACTTAAATAACCTGAATAATTACAAGACTCTATAACTGGACTTGATTAGGACCTAATCTGCGAAGACAGCAAGATTGCAGATTAGGTCTTCGCAGATTAGGTCCTAACCAAGTCCAGTTATAGAGTCTTGTAATTATTCAGGTTATTTAAGTCTTTGAAAATATTTTAGGAGGATAGGATGTGTGCATTTGCACAAGATGCTGTTAGTTCAAGGTAGTGGCATACCCAGCTTGATGACTACTCAGGGCAAAGCATCCACTCCTCCAGTCGGAACACCCTTTTCCTCCAGGCAGTAGGGGGTGCAAGGTGCGGACATGTGGCTGTGGTCAGCATGCGCATGGCCATTGGCCCTGCCAGTCCCCTGCCCCAGAGCAGGAAGTTGGCATCAGAGGGAGTGAGGGCCTGTGGAGTTGATGGCCATATGCGCGCAAACCATGGCCCCATGACTGCTCCAGCATCCCCAACTCAGCCACCCTTGATAGGCTAGAGGTTCCAGGGGCTTTAGAAAAGCACTGATGCTGAACATTCATCACATTTGGGAGGACAACCCCAGAGACTGGGGTGTTGCTGCTTAACAGATGCAGCAACATCTTCAAAAGATACACAATTATCTTCAATCAGTTGACAGTGCTTTGTTTCTTGCACAGGGCACCATCAGCCGGTGGCGTACCTAGGGTATGCGACACCTGGGCCCATCATTTTTTGACCCCCCAGCCCATCATTTTTTTGATACACACCCCTGCCCTTGGTACGCCACTGCTACAGTTCAAAAAAGGCTATGAAACCGGTGGGAGTTGCGAAAGCGTCCTTTAAAGAACACCCTCCTGATCTGGCTCTATCCCGCCACCTTCGCGACGCCACCGGACAGCGTTCTCAGCCATTGGTCGACCTTGCTTGGGTCGCAGAGTCTATTTTCATATACAGTAAAACCTTGGTTTGCGAGCACAATTTGTTCCTAAAACATGCTTGTAATCCACAACACTAGTATATCAAAGCAAATTTCCTCAAATGAAATAATGGAAACTCTACAACCCAAAAATTTTAATACAAAATACTATATGTACTCGTATTGCAAGAGCTTCCTTGTATATCAAGTTAAAATTTAATAAAATGTTTTGCTTGTCTTGCAAAACACTTGCATACCAAGTTACTTGCAATCCAAGTTTTTACTGTATAATTTCACACTTTGCTCTACATTTAGTACCTCTCTCTCTTCAAAACCTCTCTCTTCAAAACAAACTTTGCAGGCATTTTTTGTAATTAGGGGGGAAGTTATCATTGTCGACTCAGTTGTTTAGTAGAGGTCCCATTTTGTACAATAAGACCTATTTACTAATAGCCCAGGTGAGCAGTAAAAGCAATATTTTAACAGTAATCCACATTGATAACTTTTCCCCCTTAATGTCTTTTGCATAAATATAATCAAAACCTGCAGTAAATAAATTTGCAAATGTAGAAAATATTCTGGAAAATATTTGAGAAATAGAAATTGTGCGTATAGCAAATTCCAAATGATATATCTCCACATTTTAAAAAACTGTCTTTGTTGGAATTAGCTTCCACAGTACCTTAACAGGCACTGAATAAGGCCCTGCATGTGTTGTATGTTCTCTAGGAATAAAAAGCTAATCATATTTACAGTTCAGAACTCACTGGAAAGGATCCCGCGGATCCTAAAACCTAGCATGCCTGAAGGAGTTATTGTGAAGACAATTGTTTGCTATCCTCTAGTTTGCCAGCTCAGTGGGAGGTGCGCGTTGCACCCATCTTTCTAGAAACTGTGAGATTTCCTGCTGTTATTTTTCAACACTGACCTAGAAGGAGGTTAATGATTCCAAAGAATGAACTTTCCCTTAGGGAAAACTTAATCTGCTGACCTTTTCCCCCTATCTGTCCATTCCTTTCAAGTCACGGGAGCTCCCTTCATTTAGCTCATATCAAGCTGTTCTTTTTTTTTTTTTTTTAACCTGGTTGAATGCATTGCTTTTGCTTTCATTTAACTCTTAAACTGCGTGAGGCGAATGCTGTTGAACTTTCCAGTTGTCGTCTTCTGCCCCTCCTTCTTCTCCCCTACTTTCTTCCATCCCACGTCTTTATATGAGATTACCTACAATCAAAGTCGCATTAGCAAACCAATGATTATGAAGTACAAGTTGCTCATGTCTTTGCAGAATTCTCTTTGAAATTTGCTCAAAAAAAAAAAAATGTATATAAGGCTGGAACAGTTTTGTACAGAAGTTTTCACCACTGCAGTTGCACTTAAGGAAATTCAGTAAAAATCGCAGTGATAAAAGAATTATTTTCTCATTCTTTAGAAATTATCTTTAAATAATGAGATCATTTTAAAACAAAGCTATTGCTCATTGCTGCCTGTTTCAAGCTTTGTATTTTGATTGAACTACGCTGACATTAATAGCTTGGTTACAGCATGAAATACTAGTACAACAAAATCGTAATTACCTTCCTATTCTCTGGGGAAAAGAGCTGCGGGTGCTTGGAGTCCTTGAGGGCAAGTGAAAACAGAACCCTCATTGTGCCTGAAACTATTAGCTTTTTGTGCTCTCCAGCAGCCCTCGGTACTTTTGTGTATTATCCCATTGCAGGCTCTCCTTACCGGCATAACTTGAAATGAATATTTCCTTCATTTGTTTTGTTGTGTTCTTAAAGCTTGATTTGGACAGCAAGACAAACTACATATTTTGGTTCTGCAGCAGAAATCTTCAGGTCTTAAACTGCCAAACAAAAGACTGAAATAATGCAACACATTTTTTTTTTGTCTGTGAAAAAATTAAATACTGTATTGATATGATAGTTTGTACAGCAATAATGTCAAACTATCTATTTTTTTAAAACACATATTATGGTGCTTATTTTTGAAGCATCTCCAAGGATAAAAAGCAGCTTTTAAACACAGAGATTGGCTAGATTGGCATCCAAGTGTAAAAGCCATTTTTTTTCAAAGGATGCTCACCACATACACATTGCCCAGAGGCATGGTGAAAGAGGAGTGATTTAGGCAGGTCTAACATATATGGATTCCCCTTTTCACAAGAGAAATCCATGTTAAGCCCAAATAAATAGTCATTTGCATCTGCCTCCATGCATAAATAAGTGGCTTAGCTGTAGCACTGATGAGAAAGAACGCTATAATGCAGAAGGCTATCCATGGCCATTCGGAAGCAAGGCCATCCTCCTCATGCTACAAGGGATGGGTGTCAATGCTAAGGTTTGACCATATCCTCCCACCCCTCAAGTATCTGAACCCCAAGCTGTATCCCTCAAAGCATTGGCTGGAAAAATATTTTGCAACAAGAAACCCCCTGAGGTTCCATCTTGTCAGATTCTCTACTCCCTGATCCCACCCCTGGCCCTTGCTGGGGGTTTCTGGCAGTAGGGTCATAAACGCCAGCTCTGTGAGTGCCCACGTACCCCCCAATATTTTTGGGATCTCACGTGACCAGGCCCAGCATGCAGTCCAGGCATCTCTTCCCCTTCTGTTCCTCTCCCTCCCTCCCCTCCCTCTCCTCCTGTCCCTCACCTTCCAGGTCTCCTTTTAATCTTTTTGTTCAAAGGGACTCCCGGCAAAGCAGCCATTCTCACAAGCTTTCTGCCGCAATCCACCCCCCTTCTGCTGCAACTTCCTATTTCCGCCTGGGCAGATCACGGCAGAGGGAAAGCTTCAGGGCGGTGCCAGCAGCTTGTGAGAATGACTGCTGCGCTGGGGCCCCTATGAAAAAGAAGATTGAAAGGAGACCGGGAAGGTGAGGGGAAGGGAAGGGAGGGAGAGGGATAGGAGAAGAGATGCCTGGACTGCCATAAACTTGGACTAACATGTCCTTGATTTCATTTCCACTCTTGCCAAGTTTAACAAGAAATTTAGGGCCTCTTCTCTCAAACTGCGCTAGCAGTTTTTAGCACAGAGAGCCGCGCTAAATGGCCCCGCTGCTCCCGACGCTCACAGGAACTCTATGAGCGTTGGGGGAGCAGTGCGGGCCATTCAGCGTTAATTCATTAATGTTTATTCATTGCTCTATTTCAAGCTCTGACATTCTCACGATGGCACACAAAAACATGTAACAATAATGAACACCACTCAGCAATACACCGCCAAACGTCGATATGAACACAGCTGTGATATATCAAGGTTATGAAACCTTATTGAGTTGTTTGTACAGTGCTGCCAACGTAAGTGAACAGAGGCAAGTTCTCAAACTTAATTGTCAGTCCTCGTATATATAGACATTGAGCATGTCATAGGAACGTCATTTTGCTATCACGGTAACGTGTGGACATCACCACTTATTTTTTTTTTTTTTAATACATGGAAATACTGCAGACATTTTCTGTGGTGTATTTTCAAAGCACAGCAATGTTTATCTCCGAACAGTGATGCTGTCTGTAGACGTAGATGTTTATTGTGGGGATTTTCAAAACACGCCACACACTTTAAATTTTTTTTCCATTATGACTTGTATTTTTTGGATGCTTTCTGATAGACATTTATTTCCACTTTGGACATCATATATAGAAATGCCCCTCCACACCTTTTTTGAACCATCACATTGGCAAGGTTTATTCTAAATAGAGAGGTTCCTGCTAGAAAATAGGACAGACCTTTTTGTGAGGAGATTCGTAATAACTGAGGCAGTGATTTGCAGCTAATATTTACTATTACTGCTTATCATTTCTATAGCGCTGCTAGATATACATAGCGCTGTACATTAAGCATGTAAGAGACAATCCCTGCTCAATAGAGCTTGCAGTCTAATTAAAACAAACAGGACAAATAGGGATTAGTGAATTTCTCACAGAGGGAATAATAAAACAGACGTGGGTACTTTACAGCTAAATGGGAGTTAGGAGAAAAAATGCAGCCTTGAAAAGGTGGGCTTTTAGCCTGGATTTAAACACTATTCCTTAGTCATTACCCACAGACAATAACAAAATTCAGTCATTGTCCCACAGACAATAGCAAAATTCAGAAATACCATTCATTGATGTGTTAACGTGATTTGCATAATTCCATGTGCTCATAGAACAGTGTGTTACAAGAGGATAACCATGCAATCAACAGACTAGTAGTTCTCTACGGAATTCTAATCACAGCACCAATATGCTTCACTGTTTCCAAGAACTTCAAAATAATATTCAAAATGGTATTTAGAGTGCACTTATCTTATAAGGTGAACCTTGGCCTCGACAAATACTGTACTTGAAGCCCCCTCATTACCTCGCAGTGGGGACATGACCAGGACTCTTTGGAAAAAGGAACAGTGGTGGATTCATCACTTGGGGGCTCATAATCAAAACTTAAACACGTCTAAAAGTCCGCCCAAGTTGGTACTTGGATGACCTAAAAGACAAGTTGTCCAAATGCCTATAATCAAACCTATTTTTTGGACATATCCAGGGACATTTTAGGCCTCTGAATGCTGTTGTGTGCCCAGAGCTAAAAGGGGCATATCTGGAGGAGTGTTTAGGGCGGGATGTGGGCCCACCTAGACTTAGTCATCCTGCAGGGATAATCGAAGGTTTTACAAGACTTCCTGGACAGAAATTATAAATTGTGACTTAGCCAATGTAAAAACAGGTATAAATGCCCAATAGGTATCCAAAGTGACCAGATATCCACTGCAGAGAGAAAGTAAAGACCTCCACACACTCCCTCAGTGTTCATTGACCCCTTCACATCTCCGCAAAGATCAGAATAAAAATGTACATACCTGTCCCCAGAACATCAGTACCTAGTATAGGAAAGCCTAATAGAGCTGCACACAGGACTCTTAAATAGCCTGGCGAGTGGGCTAGTGAACTATAGAGAGGAGGACCCAGGTCCATAAGCCACTCTAACAACTACATTCATGGTAGAAAATGTGAGCCCACCAAAACCCCCCCAAACCCTACTGTACTGCCATATAGATGCCACCTGCAGCCATAAGGGCTTTTGGGGGTTGTAGACAGGTAGCTAAAGTGGGTCCTGAACCTGACAACCCCTTCCCCTCCCTTGGCCCAAAGCAGCAGTGGCAGCTGATCCTGACAACCTCCCTCCCTTACCGAAGCAGTATAAGCAGCTGGTGAACAGAAGAAGTGCAGGAGGTGACATGGCAGAGGAATGGCCCTGCCGGGGCTGGCCTGAAGCAGCCTGTTTACGGTACTTCTTCTGTTCACCAGCTGCCACTACTGCTTTGGTAAGGGAAGGAGGGGGGATTGTCAGGTTTGGTTGCTACTGCTTCCTTGGACTCAGAGGGAGGGAGGGGTTTGGCAGGATGGCTGCTGCTGCTGTTTCAGAGGATAGGGAGGGAGATTTGTGGCTGCCTGCTGCTTCAGGGGATAGAGGAAGAGAGAAAAGGAGGTTGTTTGGAGGTTGTCTGATGACCACGGGAGACCTTTTTTTTGCCAGTTGGTTGCGAGTGCCAGTTAATTGAATGCCGATTCACTGAGATTCTATTGTATTCCACCATTTTCACTGTGCTCACTTTACCCCTCTCCTCAAGTCACTCCATTGGCTCCCTATCTACTTCCACATACAGTTCAAACTCCTCTTATTGACGTACAAGTGTGTTCACTCTGCAGCTCCTCAGTATCTTTCCTCTCTTATCTCTCCTTATACTCCTCCCTGGGCCCAATAAGTCAAAGTAGGACTGGATGGTGGGGAGAATTTCATGCTGGTAAGCCTCCAGTATATTGTGATTTTTTTTATTTTATTTATTTATTGAAATTTTCAATATATTACAAGAAACAAACATTCTTGCTAAGGAAATACAGCCGAAATAAATGGTAACACATCATATCAGATTTATATCAAAATAAAAATAAAATTCTCGCTTCCTTAGACCACTAAATAATGGGGAGTAATGGCAATTATTATGAAGAAGTTAAACAAAAAGGAAAAAGAACCAATCAATGAAAGGCTATAACATGCTCTGCATTATAATAATAATTTCCCGCTAAACAACAGCAATTTTCTTAAGCTCCTGAAATGATTTTAGCTGCTCCGGCTGAAAAAAAATATATTTAACCTGAGCAAATTTTACTACACATTTACAAGGGTACGCCAGTAAAAAAGCCGCCCCAAGTGCCCTGGTCTCCTGTCGCAAAGACAAAAATTGTTTCCTCTTTTCCTGGGTAACCTTAGTTACATCCAGGAATACCCATATCTTTTTACCATGAAACAGTTCTTTTGATAAACAGAAATAAAATTTCATAAAGGAATCCAAATCTTGTTGAAAAATAAATGAAATCAGAAGTGTCACTCTCAGTGAAGAGTCAGATATTGACTCCTCCAAAATATCTGATATGTTGTTAACATCCAATTGCGGTGTATCTGGTTTAATTCCCTCCATTGATTCCCGAGCTCTGGTGGTTTGTGGAAGATAATATATTTTATTTAATGGAGGAATATGGTCTGGTGAATATTTTAAAACTTCCAACAAATATCTTTTAAACATCTCGTATGCTGAAATCCCGGGTACTTTGGGGAAATTCAAAATTCTAGCATTAAGTCTGCGATTAAAATTCTCAATATTTCCTATTTTTCTTTGAAGCATAATATTGTCTTTAATCGCAGCTACTTTGAAGGTTTGCAAAACTTGAACTTCTGATTGTACTTTTGTTATGGAATTTTTCATTTCTATATTAGAATGTTCCAAGGTTCTTGATATATCATCGATTTTACCAGCCAAAGTTTTTACCTCTTCTGATGTCTTTGAAGCAGCCTCTGATGTTTTAACTGCAGCTTTTATCCAATTTCTGGAGCATTTGCCAAATTGCTGCTAGAGTCACCTCATTTTAGGGGTTCTTCTCCCCAATGTTGACTCCCATCGGCACAAACTCGTCTGCCCCTGCTGCTTCCTCTACCGGAACTCCAGGCGCATCCTTAGCAACACTGGCTGTTCCCGCCTCCAGGGCATTCGAATTCGCCGGACAAGGAGGTGGCTCCGCTTGTGGTGGTGAAAGGGAGATCTCATGCTCCTGTGAGGTAAGGCCTTCTTTACCTTTCCCCAGCACGTGGCTAAATTCGCCAGGTCCAATGCAGATACCGGGTAGTAACTGCTCAATCGTCTGCTGTCTGGTAGGTGGTACCGGCGTCGAGGAAGAAGGCGCCTTAACCAAACCTTTCCTTTTATGCGGCATATTTCTTGCTCTGGAAGAGAAAACGCTAACAGCCACGAGAGCTCGATCTCAGAGCCCGGTCAATGCCGCCATCTTGGCCACTGTATATTGTGATTTTTTTAGCTTGGGGCCATAATTTGTAGAATTTATAGGAGACATAAGGACAGGGAGAAGAATGTGTAGTAAGGGGGGTCTCCTTTAGGTATCGTGTAAAACATGGAATGGTTTGAATAATATTAAAGTATGTGAATCAATGGGTGTGGAACTGAGGGTTTACCTGTCTTTTTGTGGGTAAAACAGAGATAATTAAACTTTAGAATGAGTATCATGTATGTTATGTATGGTTAGTTTTTGATGAATATCTTATGGAACTAGGTGTAAGAACATAAGCATCGCCTCTGCCGAGTCAGACCATAGGTCCATCATGCCCAGCAGTCCGCTCCCGCGGTGGACCCCCAGGTCAATGACCTATAAGTGATCTATTACTCTAAAGCATTTTGTACTGTATAGTAACCCTCTAATTGTACCCTTCAATCCCCTTTTCCTTCAGGAACTGGTCCAATCCCATTTTGAAACCCAAAATCGCACTCTGCTCTACCACCTCTTCTGGAAGCGCATTCCAGATGTCCACCACCCTCTGAGTGAAGAACTTCCTAGCATTTGTTCTGAATCTGTCCCCCTTCAATTTTTTTGAGTGCCCTCTAGTTTTTGTTACCCCCGCCAGTCTGAAGAATCTGTCCCTCTCTACCTTCTCTATACCCTTCATGATCTTGTAAGTTTCTATCATATTCCCTCTAAGTCTCCGCTTTTCCAGGGAAAAGAGCCCCAGCCTCTCAGCATATGAAAGTTTTTCCATGCCCTTTTTCATTTTTGTTGCTCTTCTCTGGACCCTCTCGAGTATCGCCATATTCTTCTTAAGGTACGGCGACCAATATTGAACGAAGTACTCCAGATGCGGCCGCACCATCGCCCTATACAGCGGGAGGATAACCTCCTTGGTTCTGGTAGTGATACCTTTTTTGATAATGCCCAACATTCTGTTCGCCTTTTTTGAGGCCGCTGCGCATTGTGCCGCCGGTTTCATTGTTTTATCCACCAAAACCCCCAAGTCCTTTTCTAGGTTGCCTTTCCCCAATATCATCCCCCCCATCGTGTAGTTGTACATCAGGTTTCCTTTCCCTATGTGCATGACTGTGTTTAAGCTATGGATATATAATTTGGTGTGTTTATGTTACAGTTTCAGCACGGGAAGTTACTCCTCTTGATGACGCTTACAGCGAAACTCAGGCTGGGTAGAGGGGATTAAAGCAGCATATTTATCACACAAGCAACACAGGGTGCTTCACACAGATTTGTCCACCTGCAGAGCCACTGAAAAATCACATAAGATCTAAGAAATTTGGCTGGGGCACTGTAGTGCCTGCAACTATGCAGATAAGTTCATTGCAATGGACATATGTATTATTCACTGTCCATGTGGGAGTAAGGGGACATGGAAGTGATATGATGGTCCCCAGTAACAACTAGCAGCGGCTAGCATGCAGTTGGCCCTGATACTGAACACTTCACAAATTTAGAAGCATAAGGCTGTATATTGAAATTTAAAATAAAACAATGTTTATTGAAACATATCCTATACCATAAAGCATATAGCATTATGTACATTTACATAAGTGACACATCAGTTCTAGAATTGTCCTTTCAACCCTCCATTACTTAGGTACAATCTTAGGGCTAAATTTACTAACAGGTATTACTATATTAGAACATAAGAGTCGCCATATTGGGACAGACTAAAGGTCCATCAAGTTCAGTATCCTGTTTCCAACCGTGGCCAATCCAGGTACCTGGCAAGATTCCAAAGAGTAAAACAGATTATATGCTGCTTATCTTAGAAATAAGCAGTAGATCAATACTTTCTCCCTTACTATTTAACATTTTCTTGGCCCCATTAATTATACTGAACATAAGAACATAAGAATTGCCGCTGCTGGGTCAGACCAGTGGTCCATCATGCCCAGCAGTCCGCTCACGCGGTGGCCCTCTGGTCAAAGACCAGCACCCTAACTGAGACTAGCCCTACCAGCGCCCATTCTTGTTCAGCAGGAACTTGTCTAACTTTGTCTTGAATCCCTGGAGGGTGTTTTCCCCTATAACAGCCTCCGGAAGAGCGTTCCATGGCTCGCAATTTTCTGAAGTAGTCGTTCATGCGGAACCTTGTCGAACGCCTTCTGAAAATCCAGATATACAATGTTGACCGGATCGCCCTTGACAATACTGGGTCAATCCATTGGTTTCTCCATTTTCGCTTACAAGGATGACATTCAGTTAACCCACCCGATCGATCTCGACAATCCAGATGACATTACCATTATCAACCAAAAACTGGAGAAAGTTAGCAACTGGCTCAGCACTAATATGTTATCACTTAACATTAACAAAACAAAACCCATAATTTTCCCCATTAAGGATGGTCTATCTTTGTCCACCCCTATCGAACTTGTATCCATCCCGATACAGAATGTTCTAACTATTAAGTTACTGGGGGGTCGTCTTTGATGGGAAATTATCTTTTCATGATCAAATCAGCTCCATGGTTCAGAAATATTTCTACCGTCTACGTATGATACGTTCACTTGCCAAGCTGCTTGATCCTTCTTCTCTATACACCCTTATCCATTCATTACTTATCATGTCTGGACTATAGAATTTCCCTATACAAAGGAATCATCAAGAAAGAAATCTGACGCTTACATATTGTCCAGAATATTTCCATAAAAATCATATCCAACGCAAGAAAGTTTGATATGTCACCCCTCTACTGATTAAAGCACATTGGTTACCTATCGAACACCAAATAACATATAAGATTCTGCTATTGACCTTCAAAACCAGAGTTGCCAGCCAGAATTTATTAACAGACTCTTAATTTCACATTCTTCTCAGCGTTCTCTCCGATCTTCTAACCAAAACTTGCGCTCAATTCCCTCACTAAGACACATTAATACCATGAAAACTAACATCTTTTCTGTCACTGCCCCCACACTTTGGAACTCAGCTCCCAATCACTTAAGAGAGATTACATCCTTAGACGCTTTCAAATCTAGCCTAAAAACATTCCTGTTCAAAGATGCTTTTGAATTTTGATCGCCCTTTTAAGGATGTTTTACAATTTTGCTAGGCCTGCCCTTAAACTGGTCCTTCTGTTTTCCTTGCCTTTTGTTTTTTCCATTTTTGTTTTTCCTATCTAAATTTTTTAGTTCCTCCTCTTCTCCCCTCGTACCAGTCAGTCATTGTTTTTATTAAATGCCTCATAGTTGTCTGTTGTAGGTTTTGATGTTATTAGTCATTTTAATGTGTCCTCTGTATTTTAACATTGTAAAACCGCCTTGAATACTGATAATGTGGTATATCAAATTTGAATAAACTTGAAACTTGACTTGCCTAAATCCATCTTAATAATGGCTTATGGACTTTTCTTTTAGAATGTCGTCCAAACCTTTTTTTAAACCCTGCTATGCTAACTGCTTTCACCACACATTATTTACAACTGGTTACAGTTTATGGGCCCTATTTAGTCTTGGTGGTGCAAGAGTGGCAGCTTTAATAACTAGCTATTAACCCCCCCCACACCCTTTTACAAAACAGCGTTCTTATGTTCTAATATAGTTTTTAGCGCTGGCTACCGCACTGAATTCTCTGTGCTGCTCCCGATATTCATAGAGTTCTTATGAGCTTCAGAAGCAGCACGCTGGCCTGTACTAAAAAACGCTTCCACGGTTTTGTAAAAGGGGGAGGGGGTAAGTTTGTAAGCCCTCTGGAAACATGGAAATACCTAGTGTTCCTGAAAATAACTTGTCTTGAACTACTACTGAAATGGAATGGACTAAATACAAATAATGGTAAATATGTCTGTTCCTGTGTCTGATAAGTGTATACTATTCTGCTCATACAACTCCTTATATTCAGTCCCTATTAATTTGTGCCTGGTAGCTAAGCCTGAAAGCTTGATATAAATGCTCCACTTTAAATATTTATGCTCTTCCCAGTTATGTCTACAACTCTGTACTATGAAGCATCATTCCAGATACTGCTAAAAATATTGGACCAGAATTGTCACACTGTTAAATATTGCCAGTATTTATATCATATTCTATTCTAGTTTCTGAATTAAATCTACAGTCCTTATTTTCCTAAGGACAGTATGCCCCAGGTGAATTGTTATGATGTGCCGCAGGGCATGAGATTTCTTCACTTGAAAAATAAATGGAATTAATTGGTCCCACGTTGCATTCCTCTGAGTCCCAACCAATGTATGCAAACACATGAGATGACCAGACCTAGCTGTTCTTTGTGATGTTTAGGTAATGACCTCTTCTGCTCTCAAAGTATGAGCAAATGGCAATAAATGCAAACATTGACTTCTTAATCAGTGTAACCTGTGTGGGAATTCACCAGTTAAAATTTAGACATAATTATTTTAAGTAATTTACTTGCTTCCCTTCAAATCCATTCCATTATTTATAACTTCTCTGTTGCTGCAGATCTCATGAGCCTCTATATCCCAAACTACTTTTAGTGATGTTTGACCTTGCAAACATGGCTGCTGAAATTGCTACATCTGTGCAAAGAGTGTGCCCCCAAATTATATCTGTATGCAATATACACATTTAAGTGCCAGTATTGAATGTATATATGTGCTTCTTAAATGTGTGAAGTGTGAATTTTGCTTTGGTCCATCTTCTTGGGTGCAATATCTACAAATGGATTAGCTCTGCACATACCATGACTAATGAAATTCCCTTTTTGGCCATGGGGCTCATTTTCAAAAAGAAACACTTCCAAAAACTGGCATAAAGTGGCAGACGGATGTTTTTCTTGCCAAACTGTCCAAATCACTATTTTCAAAACCTGTTTTCTAGACGGATTTCTATGCTGTTCATTTGCAGTTCATCCAAATCTCAAGGGCTGTTTTTAGAAAATGCTGGAGCACAGGGCAGAAATTAAGGAGGGGGCTCCTCTTCTACCTGCCCTTCTCCCAATTTCCCCATGCACCATTAGTACCATATTACATACCAATTTTAAATGACTTCTTCACACACAAAACACAGACAGACCTTCACTAAATACAGAACAATGGATCACAAATTAGAAATAGAAATATGAATACCAAAACTGAACTGGAAACCCCAAAATGTTAAACTCAGCAAGTACTTTGTTTTATACTAAGCACAATCAGTGGCATAATCATGAGAAGTGGCTGGGCTTCCCGCTTTGAGCTACCTTGCTGTAGTTGGGGGGGGGGATTCCCAAGCTTCACCAGCTGATGACCACATCTTCCCGCTCCTCAGGTCCAGTGACCAGAACTTTCCAAGTTCTGCAGTAGAGAATGACACGGTGACAAAATTCATCACCGTTCCCGTCCCCGCGGATAACCGCGGGAAAACATCTTCATGTCATTCTTTAAGGAGAGAGGGAAGAATCAGAGTATGAATGGGCAAAGCCACTGACCCTCAAACCTTGCACTGAAGAATGCTGATGTAGAAGGACCGAGGTTGAAATAGACACTAGAAAATGACATGGGATTATTTCCCGCAGTTATCCACGGGGACGGGAACGGTGATGAATTTTGTCACCGTGTCATTCTCTATTCTGCAGCTTGCAACAGTATTTCAGAGCTGCTGCTGCCTCTCCACCCCTTTGGCTTTCATGCATGCATGAAAACAGTGGCAACTTGAGGATATGGCCACTAGCTACAAAAGCTTGGAGATTTCTGGTTGCTGGACCAGAGGAAGTCTTCAGTTGACAGGGCTTGGGGGATCCCCACCAGTTCAAGTATTTATATTTTGCATTCAGTGGGGGAGAAAATTTTGTACTCATCTACCCATTTTGGGATCCAGCTCTCACATTCCCATCCCAAATTAGACATGTGGCTATGCCACTGAATAGATTCAAATATATTTGCGATGTACATATCCCAAAGCTTTCACAGTATAACAATCCCTAAGTCTCAATATATTGAAGAACTCATATAAACTTATTATAAAGAGAACCACTCGGTAACAGTCCCCTTCTCCCCCCCCCCCCCCCACACACACCATCCAAACATTTAGTTCATAGTGGCAGGAAAATTGTGTGAACTCATCACTGGCCCCTTACTTTCTACAATTTAATATTTTTATATACATTTTTTTCTTAAATTATTTAATGATTTAGATGTCTAACTTATCTTAAATATGTTGAAATAGTTTGGCTTGGGAGGGTGGGATCCAACATGTTTCGCCTCAGCTTTATTGAGGATCCTCCCCTAAAATAAAAAAGAATAAATATGTAAACACTCTCTCTCTTTGATTAACCAAATCTAAATCTATAAAATAATTAAGTACTATTTAAAGGATTTTTTTTTCTAAAGCTGCCCATTGTCATACAACTCGTCAGTAACTTGTGCAGTCAAGATGGCGTTGTTGTCTTTTAAACCTATGGTCCAACTAACAGCTGACTCCTTAACACCCTATCAGAACATTCCTGGTCAAATTAGCGACATCCACTCTAGTTCGGCATTTAACCCCCCTGGTTTTACTGTACCTAAAGAATAGATCCATCACTGTTCTTTCATATTTAATCTTTTTTCAATATTATCTACTCCCCATTACCACCACTGTACTCACTGCTCTCTCTCATCTTGTCTTCCCCCTTTTGACCTCTTTCACATGGCTCAGCACTTCCAGAATCCCCCTTCCTCTATCGACAGACTATATCTTCCTGTCCCTTTCTCTCCATCCCCTAGCATCTTCTTATTCCACCTCTCTTGCCTCCTATGGGTCTACATTTCACCCTCTCTCCCCATAGTCCAACATCTCTTTTCTGTTCTTCTTCTTCTCTCTCTCTCTCTCTTTCCCTTCCACCCCAAGACCTAACATTTCTCCCTCCCTCCCCTCCTTCCATCCCCAGGTCCAATTTTTCTCCCTTTCTCTTCTCAACTGCCCTCCCATCCCATATCGCTCTCTGCCTCCCCGAGGTCCACCATCTCTCCCTTTCTTTTTCCAACTATCCTATCCTCCTATTCTATATGGCTCCCTCCCTCTGTATCACCCCAAGGTCCACCATCTCTGCTTTTCTCTTCCCAACTGTCCTCCCTTCAAGCATCTCTTTCCCCTTTCCTTCACAGCACCCCCCTGTCCAATTTCTTTCCCTTTCTCTTCTCTCCCTCCAGACCACTGCCCACCATCTCTCTCTCTAGTACCCTCTTTTTCTGACTCTATAAGTTTTTCCATTTCACCCCCACCCCTAGTCTGAAACCCCTCTTCCATTCTACTTAAAAAAAAACCCAAAAACAGTTGGTCTAGGGGACTTCTTGGACTGGCATGTTCTCCCCCTTCTAAGCACACCGGTCTGACGTCACCTTCACCTTTGTTCAACTTCTCATTCATTTTAGTTACAAGGAACTGGTGGCTGTGGCAGCGACTCTGATACACAGCCTGCAGCCTCCCTCTATTCTTTCCTTTTGCTGCGATCCGCTTAGGCGGAAAAAGGGTTGCATCACTGGGGGCAGACCATGGCAGAAGGAAAGCAGGGAGGGACGTCACAGGCTACATTTTAGAGACCCTGCCGCAGCCGCTAGTTCCCTGCAACAAAAATGGATAAGAAGTTGAATGAAGAGTGAAGGCGATGTCTGACTGACTTGCTTAGAAGGGGGAGGATGTGCCCCCCCCCCCCCGAGCCTTGGTATTTGCTCCCCCCCAATGCCGGCACTGGGCATGTTAGGGGCATGTTATGGGAGGGACTAGAGCGGGCTTATAAATTCTGCCATGATCAAACATTTTAGAAAACATCCAGGCACGATTTGGATATTTGGGGCTAGACCTGTTTTAAAAACAAATAAGTGCCAAAAAGATGCACAAACTGACTAGATGACACTGGAGGGATGGAAGCATAACCCCATACTCCCCCCTCCAGTAGTCACTGACCCCCCTCCCTCCCCTCAAAGATGTGAATGAAACAGTATATATCCACCTGTATGACAACTGCAGATGTTATGGCCAATCCTATTAAAGCAGCAAGCAGGTCTCTGGTATAGCCTGGTGGCCAGTGCAATGGACTCTAAAGAAGGGGACTCAGGCCCATATCCTAACTATTACACGTGGTGGAGAGTATGAGCCCACCAAAACCTACCCAAATCCTATTGTACCCACATATAGGTGACACTTGCAGGCATAAGGGCTATTGTTGTGGTGTACAGTTGGATCCAGTAGGTTTTGGAGGGCTCACTTTACTCCATAAAGAGATTATGATGAGACGTGTACATGGGAAATTCACTTCAATGACCCTAAGGTGCCCCACTGCTCTGCTGGGATATCTTTGTGGCCAGCCTACCTCTCCTGCATGTTAATGTCTTGTTTTGTGCGTTTTTCATTTGGACGTTTTATTTTTCAAAAATGGTCAAAAAAGATAAATGCATTAAGGGTGAGCATATATAGAATGGTCAGATTTGAAAAAAAAAATAAAAAATAGGTGTTTTGCGTTTTCAAAAATGACCGTTTTCTCTACCTGATTTTTAGACACACTTCACAAAACGTCCAAACATGGACTTAGATTTCCAAACTAAAAATGCCCCTCCACATGTGAGGAGGGGGATGTCAAAAGCTTGGATAAAACAGAAACACACTGCGGTTTAAGGTGAATAGAAATAATATTTATTAGAGATGTCAGGAAGGAAGGATCCTATTCAATTTACAGATGGGGGAGTTCGTAAACATAAAACTAGTCCTTAGAATGTCTTTCTGTGGCCTGATCCCGCAGCTAGGGTTACCATATAGAAACATAGAAATAGACGGCAGATAAGGGCCCACTGCCCATCTAGTCTGCCCACCTTAATGTCCCTCCCCTACCTTTGCCCTGTGAATAGATCCCATGTGCCGATCCCATTTGGCCTTAAAATCAGGCACGCTGCTGGCCTCAATCACCTGTAGTGGAAGACTATTCCAGCGATCAATCACTCTTTCAGTGAAAAAGAATTTCCTGGTGTCACCTCGTAGTTTCCCACCCCTGATTTTCAACGGATGCCCTCTTGTTGTCGTGGGACCCTTGAAAAAGAAGATATCTTCCTCCGCCTCGATGCGGCCCGTAAGATACTTGAACGTCTCGATCATGTCCCCCCTCTCTCTGCGCTCCTCGAGCGAGTATAGCTGTAATTTGTCAAGCCGTTTTTCGTATGGTAGATCCTTGAGTCCCGAGACCATCCGGGTGGCCATTCTTTGCACCGACTCCAGTCTCAGCACATCCTTGCGATAATGCGGCCTCCAGAATTGCACACAGTATTCCAGGTGGGGCCTCACCATGGATCTATACAATGGCATAATGACTTCCGCCTTACGACTGACGAAACCCCTTCGTATGCAGCCCATGATTTGTCTTGCCTTGGACGAAGCCTGCTCCACTTGATTGGCAGACTTCATGTCCTCACTGACGATTACTCCCAAGTCTCGTTCTGCTACCGTTTTTGCTAGGATCTCGCCATTAAGAGTATAAGACTTGCATGGATTCTGGCTGCCCAGGTGCATAACTTTGCATTTTTTGGCATTGAAGTTGAGTTGCTATGTCCTAGACCATCGCTCCAGTAGGAGTAGGTCGTGCATCATGTTGTCGGGCACTGAATCTTCGTCTGTTGTGCATTTGCCCACTACATTACTCAGTTTGGCGTCATTGGCGAATAATGTTATTTTACCTCGAAGCCCTTCTGCCAAGTCTCTTATAAAGATGTTGAATAGGATTGGGCCCAAGACTGAGCCCTGTGGTACTCCACTAATCACCTCCGTCATTTCGGAGGGGGTGCCGTTCACCACCACCCTTTGGAGCCTACCTCCAAGCCAGCTCCCAACCCATTTCGTCAATGTGTTACCTAATCCTATAGAACTCATCTTGCTCAGTAACCTGCGGTGTGGTACGCTATCGAATGCTTTGCTAAAGTCCAGGTACACGATGTCCAGGGACTCCCCTATATCCAGCTTCCCCGTTACCCAGCCAAAGAAGCTGATCAGGTTGGATTGGCAGGATCTCCCCTTAGTAAATCCATGTTGTCGGGGATCCCGTAGATTCTCCTCATCCAGGATCTTATCTAATTGGTGTTTGATTAGAGTTTCCATTAGTTTGCTCACTATCGATGTTAGACTCACTGGTCTGTAGTTTGCTGTCTCCATCTTTGAGCCTTTCTTGTGGAGTGGAATGACGTTAGCCGTCCTCCAGTCCAACGGGACGCTGCCTGTACTAAGGGAGAGGTTGAAGAGCGCGTACAGTGGCTCCGCCAAGACATCACTCAGCTCCCTAAGCACCCTGGGGTGCAGGTTGTCCGGCCCCATTGCTTTGTTAACCTTGAGCTTTGACAGCTCACCGTAGACACTGCTGGGCGTAAACTCAAAGTTACTAAACGGTCAACTGAGCCAACCCTTGTCTGTAGCTGAGGGCCGAGCCCTGGCGCTTCTCGGGTGAAGACTGAGCAGAAGTATTCATTTAATAGTTGGGCTTTTTCCGAATCCTTTTCCACATAGTCTCTGTCTGGTTTCCTAAGACGTACAATCCCGCCTGAGTTTTTTCTTCTATCACTGATATACCTGAAGAAGGATTTATCTCCCTTCTGGATGTTCTTTGCTAGAGACTCCTCCATGAGGAATTTAGCCTCCCTGACTGCTGTTTTGACGGCTTTTGATTTGGCCAGGTAGTCTGCTCTAGAGTCCTGCTTCCCTGATTGTTTGTAAGAGATGAATGCTTTTTTCTTCTCCTTGATCAGGTCTGAGATCTCCACAGTAAACCACTGTGGCTTATTGTTCCTTCGCCGTTTACTTACTGATTTTACATAGTGGTTTGTTGCTTCTTGTATGGTTGCTTTCAAAGTCGACCACATGTCTTCCACGTTATCAGTTTCTTCTTGGCTTTGTAGCGCCTGGTGAACGAAGTCTCTCATTTCTTTGAAATTTGTGTCCTTGAATTTGAGGACTTTGGTTAGTGTAGTAGATTTAGTGAAACCTTTCCTGATATTGAACCATACCATGTTGTGGTCACTGGAGGCCAATGTGTCGCCCACCGAGACCTCTGTGACACTTTCTCCATTGGTAAGTATCAGGTCCAGTATTGCCTGATCCCTTGTCGGTTCCAACACCAGTTGCCTGAGGCTTGCTCCTTTCATAGAGTTTAATAGCCTCCTACTGCTGCCGGAAGCAGAGGTAAGTGTAACCCAATCCACATCAGGCATGTTGAAGTCACCTAGCAATACTGTGTCCCCACGCAAGGTGATATTTTCTATATCTTCGATTATTTCCATATCCAGGTCATCCTGTTGTCTTGGGGGTCTGTAAATTACGCCAAGATACAAGCATTTGTCCTTCCCTCTGGCCAAATTAACCCAAAGGGATTCCCCAGTATACTGGACATCTGAGATTCTCGTGACCTTAATGTCATCTTTAGTATATAATGCTACACCCCCTCCCTTCCTACCCTCTCTGTCCCGGCGAAGCAAGTTGTAACCCGGTATGACCATGTCCCACCCATGGGAGTCTGTGAGCCAGGTTTCGGATATCGCCACCACATCCAGGTCGGCATTCCTTATTTCTGTTTCCAATTCCAGGATCTTGTTTCCTAAACTGTGTGCGTTGACGTACATAGCCCTCCATGTTATATTTTTGTTATGTCTCAGTGGGGATATTCCTGTTTGAGCTATTTGAACACCTTTAGCATTGTTTGTGTTATTTGTGCTTTCCTGACTCCAGAAAAAGGAGGACGGATTAAGACATCCGGGTTTTACTTCCATTTCTTTCAATGAAAGTAAGGAAGACAGGTTGAGACCTCTGGGTTTTGCTTCCATTGAAAGCAATGGAAGTAAAACTCAGAGGTCTCAACCTGTCTTCCTTACTTTCATTGAAAGAAATGGAAGTAAAACCCGGATGTCTTAATCCGTCCTCCTTTTTCTGGAGTCATGCAATAACTCTACTTATAGGGTTACCGGACATGTCCTCCTTTTAAGGACATGTCCGGGGGTCCGGAGGGCTTTTCAAAACCCAGCACTTTGTCCAGGTTTTGAAAAGCTTTCCGACATAATTGTGTTGGGAAAGGGCATCTGCGCATGCGCAAATGCCATTTGGGGATAGCGCTGGGGGGGGAGGGGGCGGAACAGATGTAATTGGGCACGTGCCCATGGGTCTGGATTTTCCCAAAGGAAAATCTGGTAACGCTACCTATACAGGGCTAGGGCATGCACTACTGTCTCTCAGCAAGATAACACATTCTATTTGTCTCTGATCTGGATCCCCAGAGTTACCAGTACAATCTTTAGCAAATAACATAGGCCCGCCTGCATCAGGCCAGGAAAAAGATACAAAGGGCTAGATTCACTAAGCCCACCGATCAACTTCTGATCACTTAGTGACCCCTTTGCAACCCGATTTCCCTCGAACCCGATTCACTAACCTCTGTCCCAATCATCCTCCGATCCGCGCATGCAAATGAGGGGGAACGGCATTCAAATGCAGGCAGGAAGTGATTCACTAAAAAAAAAAATAGGGACACTTACTGGGCTGACCAATCCAAAAATAAGCGGCTGCTGAGGACCAGTCGCTCAGGTCCTTTCCGACTGCCCTGCCTTCTGCCGCCCTGCTCTTTGCCCTGTTTTTTTGCTCTCTGCCCTGAACTCCTGCTATAAGCCCCGATCTCCTGCCTGCCCCAATCTTCTGCTCTCAACCCCGATCTCCTGCCTGCCCCATCTCCTGCCCTTCCCCGCAGTGCAAGCCCGTGGTTTTAACCCGCGGGCTTAAAGCGGGTTAAAACCATGGGCTTGGGAAGTAAAAAAAAGAAGAAATTTCCTTCTCTGCCGGGCATGGAGATCCAGCGTATGCGCAGACCATCTACAGATGGTCTGCGCATGCTCAAGGATCCAATTCAGCAATCCAATTCGGTCGGTTGGGGATGTGATTCCGATCGCCCTCATTTGCATGAGGGCGATTCGTGAATCAGTCCCCCGGACACGGATCGGATCTCTCACAGATCAGATTCGATCCGTGCCCTTAGTGAATCTAGCTCAAAGTTTGCAATGACCTAAGTTGAACTTAGCCTACCTGACTGTCTCAGTTGCAGTTCACACATATGTGGTGGAGGTATAGGATGAAGTTAAGAGGTGATAGGCTCCGGAATAATCTAAGGAAATACTTTTTTACAGAAAGGGTGGTAGATGCGTGTAACAGTCTCCCAGAAGAGGTGGTGGAGACAGAGACTGTGTCTGAATTCAAAAGGGTCTGAGATAGGCACGTGAGATCTCTCAGAGATAGAAAGAGATAATGGTTACTGCCATCATGTTTCCATATGCACTCTGGTATTGCTGCTTCTCTCTGGGTCTCCTTAACCTAGCTGTGTTTTGAGCTTTTAGACTTCTTGGACCATGTCTTCCTGACTCTGCCCTTCCCACATCACCTTCCCCAGGTGGGATTGTGAGTTTTAAGGTAGTTTTACCACTGTGAAGGAGTATCTTTAAGGAGGAGAAGAAGCATACTACAGAGTTCCTTAAAAACTGCCTTTCTGTTGTACAACCAAAGCAGTTTACATATGCATTATATGCAATTGCTTTGTCTGTCCCTAATGGGCTCACATTCTAAATTTTGCACCTGGGGCAATAGCGTGTTAAGTGACTTTGCCCATGGTCACAGGGAGCTGCAGTGGGAATTGAACTGCTGGCAATTCTGATGCAGACTTTAAATCTGTTTTTCATATACGAAAAATGACATTCAGATTCTTTTCCCATTGGATAGGGGTAGTGATAGGATCAGGGATAAGGTAAATTCAACTTTGAGCAATATCTGAATTCAAGAAAGCACAGGATAAGTACTAAAGATTTCTGAGGGAGAGAAAAACAAAATCATAGAAACTGGGTTCTTGGTTATATGGATAGACTGGATGGGCCATATAGTCTTTTTCTGCTATAATGTTCCTTTCTATAAGCAGAATTAGAGCATGGCTGTCATCCAATATGTTATGCATTAACTTGAAGAAATTATGAAAACAAAAACCCTTTATGTAAGAAAAGACTCAAATAAAAAGTAATAATTTAACTCTCTCAGAATCAACACAGAATTAGATAAGAAGCTAACTATGGGTCCCACTATTGTATCCCTAAGGTAGCTTCAATCAGCTACTTTGATCTGCATAAATTATGGGCATTTCAGAATAATTTTTCAGAGATTAACATTAATAAATTAGTGCATACATTTGTGATTTCTTATTTTTTTTTTTTAAATCTTTATTGATATTTCAAACTTTATAATGTATACAATTTAAACATCAGAAAAAACTATATGAAAATACATTATTATCATCAGAATTATTACATTCATCAAAATTTTAATCCCCTTCTTATCCTAATTATAATCAGTAATCTTATATATTATACTATGAATAATATTAAAAGAAATAAACCACCCCCCACCCTCCAACCCCCCCTGGATATGCAAACGAATCTACTATAATTATAATGTAACAAAGTTAGTTAATGGACCCCATATCCCATTAAAGGATTTACTAATCCCTAAACGTTCTGCCATAATCTTTTCATATTTATATGTTGCACATACAGTTGCCTACCAAAAACTAAAATTAATCCTATCATGATGTTTCCAATTAGATGTGATCATTTGAACTCCTATTCCTGTTAAAATCATATTTTTATCCAAAGTGGGTTTAACATGAAGAATAGTTCCAAATATTATTGCTTCATATATCAAAGGGATATCAGCTTGAAGAATATTATTGATTTGCCCCCAGATCGACTTCCAAAAAGCAAGTATCAATGGACAAAAAAACAGAAGATGATCCAAAGTCCCTATATCAATTTGACAATGCCAACATCTATTAGATTTAGAACTATCTACTTTGTTTAACCGAACTGGGGTCCAAAAAAACCTATGTAATAAAAATAACCATGTTTGTCTCATAGATGCTGACATTGTACATTTTAATCTCCAAGTCCAAATCCGTGGCCAACGAGAAACAGAAATATACTGTATCATCTCGATACTCCAAATATCTCTAAGACTATTTTTTGGTTTTTTATTTAAAAATCCAGAAATCAATTTATACCAATGAGCAGCCTGATGTCCTATTAAATCTGTTTGGTAGCAAAGGATTTGCAAGCTAAAATAATTTTTTTAAATTTTTCCATTCAGGGAACCCAGTCTGAATAGCCTACTTCAACTGTAAGCACCTATATTGTTGAGTCTTTAAAATACCTAATGAATGCTGCAGTTGTGGAAACTCAAGCAGATTACCATTAGAAATAAGATAATCTAATGTCCTAATATTTGCCTGCATCCAATTCTTCCAAGCGATCCCAGCACCGCCTATTTGAATCTTGGAGTTTAACCATAAGGACTGTAAAGTAGAATTCATTATTGGAACCTCTGTAAATTTATCAATAAATTTAATTGTTTTCCAAGTATCCAATAAAATTATGTTGTCCTTAACATATTTATGTAATCTGATACTTAGTACATGTGGAAGTCTCATAGGGGACACCAATTTACTTTCCAAATATAACCAATCTGGTTGATGATCTATAAGCTCAGGGAGGATCCAATACATACCTTGACGCAATATATAGGTTTGATGGTACCTATAAAAGTTTGGAAAATTTACCCCACCCTCCACAATTGGTTTTTGCAATGATACTAAAGCAATTCTTGGTTTTTTCCCAAGTCAAACAAATTTTGTCAAAATATTATTAATTTTTTTGTAAAAGGACTCTTGAAAATAAACTGGTAACATACTCGTTTGGTAACAAACCACAGGCAAAATCATCATCTTTACTGTTTGAATTCTCCCCCACCAGGATAAATGCAAAGGATTCCATTGCTCATACAATTCTGAAACCTTTAGCAATAAGGATTTTTCATTTACCTTCATCGTTTCTTCCAACGTACTTTTTATCCAAATTCCTAAGTATTTTATTCCATCTTTCTTCCAACTAAACTGAAACGAATCAAATAATCCTTTTACACAATGTACATTTAGTGGAAGAATTTCTGATTTATTCCAATTTATTTTATAACCCGAGAATTTTCCAAATCTATCTATCAAATCCAGTAAATGTGGAATAGTTGATTCAGGATTTCTCAAATGAATCAATATATCATCTGCATATGCAGAAATTTTATATTCCCGACCTGCATAAGAAATACCCTCTATCTCCTTTGATTGTTGAATAGCTAAAAGTAGAAGTTCCAAAACAATATCAAACAACAAAGGAGATAATGGACAACCCTGTCTAACTCCCCTTTCTAAACTGAACCTTTCTGAAAACGTATTATTTATATATAATCTAGCACACAGTTCTTCAACCGCCGGTCCGTGGACCGGTGGCGGTCCGCAGAAAATTTCTGCCGGTCCGCGCAGGGCCGGCGAGATCAAGTCGGCAGTTAAATTTCCTGCCGACTGCGGTTCCTCCCGACTAATGTTCCTCCCAGCCTCAGGCGATCAAGATAGGCTGCCAACGTCGGGGCCTTCCCTCTCTGAGTCTCGCGTGTTCGGAAACAGGAAGTTGAAACAAAATAGGCGGGACTCAGAGAGTGAAGGTCCCGACGTCGGCAGCGTGTCTTGATTGCCACCCCTGCCGAGTTGCTGAAGAGGACCTCGGGGAAGTTGCGATTAGACCGGAGAGAGCTGCAAATTCAGGTGCAGGTGGAGGGAGATGGTCAGCGTGTGCGAACAAGATCCTGGGGAGCCTTCACAGTGGCTGTCTCCCCTCCCATCAGCTCTCCAATTTGCCAGGGAAGTGATTTACCGGCAACTTCCTGCAGGCAAGTACCGAGAGCTGCTGGAAGGGGAGGAAGCCACTGTAGGAGGCTGGGAAGGTCTGGAAAAGGGAGAGCTGTTACTGGACTTGAAGGGAGTTAGAAGGAGAGATGCTGCTGGGAGGGGAGGAGGGAAAGGTATGGGAAGAGAGTTAATGTTGGATAGAGGGAGGAGGGAAGGGAGAAGGAGAGATGCTGCTGGGAGGGGAGGAGGGAAAGGGATGGGAAGAGAGTTACTGTTGGATAGAGGGAGGAGGGAAGGGAGAAGAAGGAGAGATGCTGCTGGGAGGGGAGGAGGGAAAGGGATGGGAAGAGAGTTACTGTTGGATAGAGGGAGGAGGGAAGGGAGAAGAAGGAGAGATGCTGCTGGGAGGGGAGGAGGGAAAGGGATGGGAAGAGAGTTACTGTTGGATAGAGGGAGGAGGGAAGGGAGAAGAAGGAGAGATGCTGCTGGGAGGGGAGGAGGGAAAGGGATGGGAAGAGAGTTAATGTTGGATAGAGGGAGGAGGGAAGGGAGAAGAAGGAGAGATGCTGCTGGGAGGGAGGAGGGAAAGGGGTGGGAAGAGAGTTAATGTTGGATAGAGGGAGGAGGGAAGGGAGAAGGAAAAAAAGGAAGGAGGGTAGGGAGAAAGAAAAAAGGAAGGAAACAGCTGGCAGGGAGATTACAGGAGGAGAAGGGGGTCAGGGTGGAATGGAGAGATCAGATGAGAGAAAGGGGAGAGAGAGGAATGAGAAAGTAGAGAGACATTGATGCTGGAAAGGGGGTCAGTAGAGAAATGAGAGAGGGATAAAGATGCTAGATCTGGTGTAGGAGAGATAAAAATGAAGAAGGCAATGAAGCTGGAATGAATGATGTAAAAAGGAGAGAGGAGGATGGACAAGGAAGAGGGGCATAGAAAGAAGTCAGATACATATGGAAGGGGGAGAGGGCAGACATTGGATGGAACGGGCAGATGCTGGAAGGAAAAGAGTGAAAAGAAGATGAAAGCAGAAACCAGAGACAACAAAAGGTAGAAAAAAATAATTTTATTTCTATTTTGTCATTAGAATATATCAGATTTGAATTATATATCCTGCTAGAGACATAACTGGGGACTGCAGTATTCTGTTAGCATGATATTTCTATGTAGCATTCTATAATAACTTTTCTTGATAGTAGAGGGGATATATGTGAAGGGGAGGGGAGACAGGGGTTTTGTTGGTCCGTGCTCTGTATATTTGTATTTATAAAATCACAATTGTTCAGAATATTGTTTCTTTTTATACTTTAATAAAATACGTTCAATATAAAATCATAATTGCGGCTTGTGCAGATGGGATCAGATGGTTTGCGGGGACCGAGCTCGCGGAGATGGGGCGTAAACGGGGTTTTTAAATTTTAGTCCTAGTAGTCTGCCGGTCCACAAAATAATTCTTTTATTTCTGCCGGTCCACGGGTGTAAAAAGGTTGAAGAACACTGATCTAGCAGATGGGGAGCTATACATTTGTGATTTCTAGTCTTCAGATGAACATTTTACACATCCTACAAAGGTACAGAATATTGCAGCTTGGATTATTACAGAAAACAATTCAGAGACCATATTACCCTTGTTTTCAGATAGTTCACTGACTTTCAGTTTATTCTAAGGTATGATATAAGGTTCCAGGGTTGATTTTTGAGTTCTTGAAGAACAAAGGGCTAGATTCACTAAGCAAACCGATCGTATACCAATTGGTTTGCGACCACTTAGCGACCAAATTTCCCTCCAGCCTGATTCACTAACCTCTCCTGCGATCCGCTTCCAATCCATGCATGCAAATGAGGGGAACTGCATGCAAAGTGGGTAGGGACGCGATTCACTAAACAAATTTCCCGATCCCCGCTCATTCGCACACCCAGCCTCCTGTCACTGCTATCAGGGCTCAGCCCCGATCTCTCATGCCTGCCCTGCTCTGCCCAGATTTCTCCTGCTCTCTGCTGCTGTTCCCTACAGTGCAAGCCTGTGGTTTTAAAGTGGCCTGCACTGCGGGGAACAGCGGCAGAGAGCAAGAGAGTCCGGCGAGCAGGCAAGAGAGATCAGGGCAGGCAGGAGAGCCCCATCCACCGGCCCTGCCCGACCCCCCCCAGGCCCTGATCTCTCCTTCCTGCCCTGCTCTGCCCCGATCTCTCCCTCGCTTGGCTCGGCACGGCATGGCCCACCCACCCCCGGCACCAAAAAGTTGGGAGCAG
Source organism: Geotrypetes seraphini (assembly GCF_902459505.1). NCBI lineage: Eukaryota > Metazoa > Chordata > Amphibia > Gymnophiona > Dermophiidae > Geotrypetes > Geotrypetes seraphini. The sequence goes on from NC_047085.1 coordinate 137,414,695, forward strand.
GAGGGGTGCTCAGTCCCTCCTGCTCCTAGGCCTCCCACCCTTCGGCCCACCCCTGGTCGGCCCAGGCGGTCAGGCCCGGCCCACCCACCCCGGTACCTTTAAAATACTTGGGAGAAAGAGGGGTACCCAGTTCCTCCTGCTCCTTATGACAAGGCTCCCATCTTCAGGTGCAGGAGGGGTGCCCGGACCCTCCTGCTCCTACGCCAATCTTCGGGAGCAGGAGGAAAGTCTTCCTGCTCCTGCTCCCCGGCCGCTGCTGCACAATAGCGGCCTTAGGTCCCACCCCAGCGTATCATCTGATGCACGGGGAGGGGCCTAAGGCACCTCAGCCAATCAGTGCCTTAGGCCCCTCCCTGTGCATCAGATGATGCGCCGGGGTGGGGCCAATGGCCGCTATTGTGCAGCAGCGGTCGGGAGAGCAGAAGGACTTTCCTCCTGCTCCCAAAGACTGGCGTAGGAGCAGGAGGGTCCAGGCACCCCTCCTGCTCCCAAAGATGGGAGCCTTGTCCCAAGGAGCAGGAGGGACTGGGCACCTCTCCTGCTCCCAACTATTTTAAAGATACTGGGGTGGGTGGGCCGGGCCCAACCGCCTGGGCCGACCAGGGGTAGGCAGGGGTTGGGAGGCCTAGGAGCAGGAGGAACTGAGCACCCCTCCTGCTCCAAACATTTTGGTGCCACGGGGGCGAGGGCTGTGCCGGGAGGGGGCGAGTGCCGTGCCGGTCGCAGGGAGGGAGGGCGAAGGGCTGTGCTGGTTGGGGCAGCCGTGCTTGGGGGCGCATTTTCTTTGGGGAGGGGCACGTTTGTGGGGGGGGGGTACATTTTTTTGATAGGCCTGCCTTCACTGCATGAAAATCTCTCTAAATATTCATTATGGATATCCTGAAAACCTGACTGGCTAGGGTGCTTCCAGGATCAGGATTGGGAATCACTGTGTTAAGCCCATTTTTAACATATTTTAGTAAAAGGGCCCCTAAATGAAAAGCAGGTATGGAAAGAACAGATAGAAGGGGGAAACAGCAATAACATGCTGGTAGAAAGATATTTTATAGATGACTGGAAGGAAAGAAAGGAAAACAGAAGAAAAAAAATCTTAGATACCACCAAATCACAGATTTAAAGTCTTAATATCACATTTCAATTTAGTTAATACAAAAATGTAGGCCTGTGTCTGTTTTCTACACAGTGAGATCTATCAGCAAGAAAAAGCTGTTATCAAGCAATCAGGAAAATCTCTGCATGACAGACAGGTATCATTTATATGGCTTGGATCAAGTTATTTATGCTTTATCAAATTGGTCTCTGTAATTTCATATATATTCCAACATCTACAATATGCTATTTTACTTACATAATTCAGAAAATCAGTAACTGGTTCTTGTGTACCTTTGTGTGTGTCATTAAAGTTTGAATCAGTAAAACTGATATTTATAGAAAAATGCAACTATAACGCACCACCACAAAAATCAATAAATTACAAAAACAGTTACTTTAAGTATAATGTAGAATATCTTATAGCAACTGTAATTTTTTCTGAAGCTCCATTATTGTCTTTAAACATTTTGGGGCTTAGTCAACACTCTTACCCCCCCCCTTTTATGAAACCACATTAGGGTTTTTTATTGCAGGCCACAGTGGTAAAAGCTCTGATGCTCATAGGAATTCTATAAGCATTGGGTCTTTACCACTGCGGCCTGTGATTAAAAAAAACACCTAATGCTGCTTTTTGTTCTTACGTGGAAGTATTGAATAAAAGAGTCATGAAATAATAGGTGGAGCATGATAAAGTAGTACCGGTAATTTATTCTTGGGGAAATTATCATTTTGATGGTCTCTAATATTCCTCTCCATGAAATATAACTTGTCTTGTCACTTACAAAGGACAAATTTCAAAGGAGTATAACTTAAAATAAGAGCTGTCTAAGACTCATCTTAAATATTTTAGGCCCCCTTTTACAAAGCCACAGTAGAGGTTTGTATTTTGGGCTGGCGAGATAAATGCTCCGATACTCATAGGAATTCTATGAGCATTGGAGCATTTACTTTGCTGGCCTGCGGTAGAAACCTCTACTGTGGCTTTGTAAAAGCCAGTGTTAGTACCTTGTTTGTTAGCATTTGCACTTTTGTCAACTTTTATTAAGCCGTAGTAAGTGATAGCAAGTGCCAGGTTAAAGTGACTTACTTTGGGATGCAAGGAGAAAGAGCACTGGATGAAGGCCATCATGAAGATAATCACAGCAACAAAAAAGTGGGGTGAGACGACGGACTTGCAACAGATTTGAGGGAGCAAACCAATATTGTGGGATGCACTCAAGTGTCCAATGGCAAATTTCAAATCAGCGCATGCTTACCACATAGAAGAAAATATATATTCCCCTGATATTCAACGGGGCTTTTGTCGGCTGGGAACGGCCCCTGGGCTGCTAAGTCCTATTTGGCCATCTATCTGACGATATTCAGTGGAAGATAACTGGCTACCTCCCGCTGAATATCCGACTTACCAGCTATGTTGCATGACATAGCTAGTCACTACTAATTTTTATTTGTTGGCCAGCTATGGCACATGCCAGATACACCCGCCTAAAAAGCAGGACTTTCTTTGTACGCTAGCCTTAGCCAGCCATCAGATATTCAATGCTAGTGGCTGGATATGGCTCCGGCATTGAATATCCAGGATCCAGGACCACTGGATATCAGGGCTGATATCCAGTGAATATCATGACCATATATTTTTTTTTTTTGGAGTGAGTGTGTCTGGGGTCAGAGAGTAAGCATTACTGCACTAATTAGTTAATGCAACAAAGGTTTCAAAGGAGCTCAGAAACCACTGGGTGACCAGAGAATTGGATAGAGGATGTGCGCTAGATGTGGTGTATTTAGATTTTAGCAAAGCCTTTGACAGTGTTCCACACAGACGTCTAATAAATAAACTGAGTGCCCTCAGGATGAGTCCCAAAAATTGACGGGCTGGGTCAAGAACTGGTTGAGTGGAAGGCGACATAGGGTAGTGATCAATGGCGATCACTCTGAGGAAAGGGATGTTACCAGTGGTGTGACTCAAGGTTCTGTTCTTGGACCTGTTCTTTTTAACATTTTTATAAACAGTATTGCTGAAGGGTTGTCGGGTAAGATTTGCCTCTTTGCGGATGATATGAAAATCTGCAATAGAGTTGGCACGCTGGATGGTGTGAATAACATGAAGAAAGACCTGGCGACGCTTGAAGAATGGTCTGAAATTTGGCAGCTAAAATTTAATGCTAAGAAATGCAAGGTCATGCATTTGGGCTGCAAAAACCCGAGGGAATGGTACAGATTAGGGAGTGAAGAGCTTATATGCATGACAAAAGAGTGGGACTTGGGTATGATTGTATGTGATGATCTTAAGGTGGCCAAACAGCTTGAAAAGGTAACAGAGAAAGCTAGAAGGATACTAGGTTGCATAGGGATAGGTATGGCTAATAGGAAATAGGAGATATTGATGCCCCTCATTTAGAATATTGTGTACAATTCTGGAGGCTGCACCTTCAAAAAGATATAAAAAGGATGGAGTCGGTCCAGAGGAAGGCTACTAAAATGGTATGTGGTCTTCATCATAAGGTGTATGGGGACAGACTTAAAGATCTCAATCTGGTACTTTGGAGGAAAGGCAGGAGAGGGGAGATATGATAGAGACGTTTACAATGAGAACTCTGAAATGAGAAGACATAGGATGAAGTTAAGAGGTGATAGGATCGGGAGTAATCTAAGCAAATACTTTTTTACAGAAAGGATGTTAGATGTATGGATCAGTCTCCAAGAAGAGGTAGTGTTGACAGAGACTGTCTGAATTCAAAAGGACCTGGAATAGGCACGTAGGATCTCTTGGAGAGAGAAAGAGATATAAAAACATAGAAACATAGAACATGATGGCAGAAAAGGGCCACTGCCCATCTAGTCTGCCCACACTAATGGCCCACCCCCTAACTACCTCCATGAAGAGATCCCACATGCCAATCCCATCTTTTCTTAAAATCTGGCACGCTGCTGGCCTCAATTACCTGTTGTGGAAGATTATTCCAGCGATCAACCACCCTTTCAATGAAGAAATATTTTCTGGTGTCGCTATGAAATTTCCCACCCCTGATTTTCAACGGATGCCCTCTTGTTGCCGTGAGTCCTTTAAGGAAAAAGAGATCCTCTTCCACCTTGATATGGCCCGTGACATATTTGAACGTCTCGATCATGTCTCCCCTCTCTCTGCGTTCCTCGAGTGAGTACAGCCTCCAGAATTGTACACAGTATTCCAGATGGGGTCTCACCATGGATCTGTACAACGGCATTATGACCTCGGGCTTACGGCTGACGAAACTTCTACGAATACAGCCCATGATTTGTCTAGCCCTGGATGAAGCTTTCTCCACTTGATTGGCAGTCTTCATGTCTTCGCTAATGATCACCCCCAAGTCAAGTTCTGCTACAGTCCTTGCTAGGATCTCACCATTTAGGGTGTAAGTCCTGCATGGATTTTTGCCGCCAAGGTGCATGACCTTGCATTTTGTGGCATTGAAACTTAGTTGCCAAGTGCTTGACCAATGCTCCAGCAGGAGTAGGTCCTGCGTCATACTGTCGGGCATTGAGCTTTTGTCGGGCACTGTGCTTTCATCTGTTGTGCGGTTGCCTACTATGTTGCATAGTTTGGTGTCATCGGCGAATAATGTAATTTTACCTCGAAGCCCCTCAGCCAAGTCTCTTATGAAGATGTTAAATAGGATTGGGCACTCCGCTGATCACCTCTGTCGTATCGGAGAGGGTACCGTTTACCACTACTCTCTGAAGTCTACCTCTAAGCCAGTCCCTAACCCATGCGGTTAATGTTTCACCCAGTCCCATCGAACCTATCTTGCTCAATAACCTGAGATAATGGTTACTGCGGATGGGTAGACTTATCTGCCATCATGTTTCTATGTTTCATTGTACTACTTTGCATAGTACAATCGGAGGCTACTAAAAAGCATGGAAAAGACCACAGCGGGCCATTTTAATAATTGGGCAGTAAAACGATGATTTAAAGGTACGGTGTCTTTAAAGAATCTGCTTTGTAAGAGGGCCCCCAAGGGCCACAAAAGACCCCTTGCTCTTATACAACCACTAAATATTCCCAATACCCTAGAAATCATTCACACATGCCAGACACGCCTAACACGCGTCCCACACACCTCTGAGATCAGAGGATAACACAAAATACTAAGCACTGGGATTCTCACATACATGCAAAGAAGGCAAATATAAAAAAATCATATGCAGTATATAATATGGCTTATAATCAATCGCTACAAATTACAGGGAAAAAGGTAATATATGCTCATACACCAAAAATTGAAGCAAAAGGCTTCTCTGGCCCATGAGTTAAAACTTCACAACACAGCATGCTTTCTCTGGTGCAAGGGGAGGAAGGGAGAGAGTGCAAGCCGAGAAAGGCTAGTCAGAGATAAAAGGAATTCAAAGAATGCTACTGAGATAAGGTAGTCATTTACGTGCTGTCAGAGACTGCAGCCGTAAAATGAACCCACAGAAAAAGGTGTGTTTTTTGTATTTATATGCGGGCAGGGACTATAGCATCAGAGAGAATGTGTAATAAGAACAGTTAGAACAAGCTAGGAAAGTGAGCCATGTATCTAGGAAACCTGCAAGAATAAACTCATAGGAATACTTAGAGCAGCCTGGAAAAAGAGAATATTTTTATCAGTATATAAAGTAGAAATAAGCAAGGATAGTCAAGAAAGAATGATCTCAATAAGCAAAGTTAATTTCTTCTTTAGTGTCTCTGCTCCAGAGAGCCAGACAGAGATGAACCTTACAGTGTGGAAATAGAAAGTTTTATAGAAGTCACAGAACCGATGAAAAAAGAATCGGATAAAGATGGACACATAGAGGGGCATAATCAAATAAACGTTTAAGTCCCCTTTTGGCCTAAGGCCTTAAACGTTGAAAGTAGAAGCAGGGAAAATGTCCATAATCAAAAAAAAACGTCCAAAAGGAGTTTTTTTTTTATAATGGCCTGCCTCTACGTTCAGCTGTTTAAACGCCCAGACTACCGCACTACGTCTAAACTTATACCCCATAATGAACCAAAAAAAACACCTAAGCCCCAAACGTCCAACACGAGAGCTTTTAGGCAAAGGAGGAGCCAGTCCTTCGCCTAAAAGCTGGATTCTGTAACCGGTGTCTGTCAAAAACAACACCGGTTACAGAATCCACCCCCCCCCATGACATTGGGCCAAAAGGGAGTCCAAGCCCTCTTGCCCCGCGGCACCCCGACCTCCCCGACGACATCGGGGCAAGAGGGAGTCCAAGCCCTCTTGCCCCGCGGCACCCCCGAACCCCCAATGAAGATCGGGGCAAGAGGGAGTCCAAGCCCTCTTGCCTCGCGGCACCCCCGAACCCCCAATAAAGATCGGGGTAAGAGGGAGCCCAAGCCCTTCTGCCCCGCGATCTCTAATCCCCCCCCGAGTCTGATGGAGCCAGGAGGGAGCCCAAGCCCTCCTGGCCTCTTGCCCCCCACAAGATCGGGCAAGAGGGAGCCCCTACCCCTACCCCTCACTACAATAAGGGCAGGAGGGAACCCAGGCCCTCCTGCCCTCGACACAACCCCCCCACCAACGACCGCCCCCCCGAACGGCCCCCCCCTGCCGACCCACAGCCCCCCCGCCGACCCCATGACCCCCCACCCCCAATCCCACCCCCCATACCTGTTAAATGTTGGCCGGACGGGTGCCAAGCCCGCCCATCCGGCAGGCCAGCCAGCTCAGGAATGGGGCCGGATTGGCCCAGGCGGCTGAAACCCCGCCCACAGGTGGGGCCTAAGGCGCCTGGGCCAACCAGAATAGGCCCGGGAGCCTTAGGCCCCTCCTGTGGGCGGGGCCTTAGGCACATGGGGCCCAACCCGCCCTGAACGTAATCGGAGGGGGGGGGGGTTGGGGATTGCGGGGCAGGAGGGCTTGGGCTCCCTCTTGCCCCGATGTTGTTGGGGGGAAGTGATGTATCGCGGCAGGAGAGATGCCTCATCTCCCCTACCGCGATGCCATCACTCCTCTACCCGAACTGCCACAACCCACAGCAGGAGAGATAGGGCATCTCTCCTGCCGCGAGTCGCAGCTGTTCGGGTAGAAGAGTGATGGCATCGTGGTAGGGGAGATGAGGCATCTCTCCTGCTGCGATCATTGCTGTAGGGGGTAGGCAAGTTGCTGGGGCCGCTGAGCTGATCGTGGCTGCTGTCATCAGCTCAGCGGTCCCAGCAACTTGCCTACCCCCTACAGCAATGATCGCAGCAGGAGAGATGCCTCATCTCCCCTACCGCGATGCCATCACTCCTCTACCACAGCAGCCACGATCAGCTCAGCGGCCCATTTTTCGGCACTTAGACCTGTTTTGACTTTGTCTAAGTCAAAACATATAAGTGCCGACTAGGCAACCTGCCTAAAGTTTTGGTTATACCTGCTGCACACCTGGTCTAGGTCAGCCCACCTCCCGCCCACTGCCCGCCCTTTCCCCTCCTCTATAAACGTCTCTTTCCTCTCTGTGCGGTTAGAGGCAGGGGAAAGGCCTAAGCTGGTTTTAGATACGTCTAAAACCAGCTTTGATTATGGGTACTTGGACGATCAGGCTTTTTGATCGTCCAAGTAGCCATTTAGGCCACTTTTTAGATTTTTTTTTTTTGTTGTTTATGAACCCCATATTACCTAAATAATTACTCAGCAAGTACTAGGTTAAATCTAAATCCTAACTCCACATACAGGAACAAAACACACACACTCAGACACAGAAGGAAAAAGGAAAAGATTCATTGGCCACAAGTATTCAAAGTTGCAAACACACAGAAAAATGGGGATTTCAGTCAGGGGTTCCTGCAGACACTGACCGAAATCCCAAAGAACATGAGAAAGAGCACACCTTTTATATCTTTTTGCTTCCATAGTCTACAATGGAAAATGCCAATTAGTTGATCCTGACCTTCAGGGTCAGATAAATAAAATTCTTCTGATCTTTGAAGTGCAAACTAATGAGCTACATGTTATTTTATTCCTGTTTAATCTTCTTGATATTGCTCTTTGAACTGTTTTATAACAATGTTGTATAATTGGCATTATTTGTCATGCTATGCATTTGTGTTTAGTAACTGCCAGGTATATGAGAACAACCAGTTACTATCAGATTATGAGATCTTGGATTAGCATTTTCTGGGTAAGTAAAAGTTTTTATACTGAGCAGCAATGGATTATGTGTATAATGATGTAATATTTTATATCATAATTTGTTTTGTTATCATAATGGTTTTGTTATCCATCCATATAGTAATTTATGTATTTAATTATTTTAGTGTGATTCAGCCCCAAGAGGGGCAAAATATGGCCGTCGGGCCCCTCCCCCGAACCAGCAGGGGATCCTGCTAAAAAGACATAGCGCCAACGGCGCGCTGACAAAGGCGCACAACAAAGGCGCGTGTGCCTTAGTGCACGCCTTTGTGAAGTGACTGCCGGGAAGCCGTCGGACCCGCTACTGACAGCACAATCATTCTCTGTGAGTAGTCACAATTTCCTCGAGGAGCTCCATGAGGACACCTTCGCCCCGCTCCGGGTCCAACGACTCAGCACCACCCAGAGCTGACCACCAGTTCCTGCCCACCTGCCATTCCCACCAACGCCCGCGACCCACCAAGACTGTACCCCGGCTGCAGGTGCTTGGGACCGCTCTGTGTATTCCTCCTCAGAAGTTGGTGCCTACGCCACCCAACCCCTCACCAACCCCAGGACTACTCCAAACCCAGCGGACAAAACCCACCAGCTATCTATCTATTCCAGACCAGCTATACTATCTATTCCAGACAAAGATATCTTAAACCCTATACTATTTCTCATTGCATGATGGCTTCCATACACAACTACCTAACTTTATTTCTCTGATTTTATTGGGCTTGTTACAAAAGCTGGTTAACCAAGGCACTACTCTCCTCCCCGATTCCAATCCTCATAACGCCTCATCCTACCAACCCAGAACCCCATAGGCCAGCACAACACTTCATTCTTGACTGTTCTGAATGGGGCCCTTTCCAAATCCCGGTTGTTCCCCCCTCTCGCAAACCAAATAAACCTCACAGAAATATACACCGATCGCTGATGAAAATTGCCCACTCAGTCCATGTTGACACTCCTCAATAGCAAAAGGTTCTAAGTTTCTACTTAAACATCCAATCTATCAGGAACAAAGCCCAACTAGTTAAAGACTGGCTAGAGGAAACCAACCCTGACTTTATCCTCTTAACTGAAATGTGGTTGATCTCCGACAACGATATCATAATTTGTGAGTGTCTACCACCTGGGTATAAAATTACCTCCCTACCCAGAACCAGCGGAAGAGGGGGAGGACAAGCCATCATAACAAGAGATGCTTTCGGGTCCACCATCCTAGCCTCGAAATCCTCAATGGATCTCGAAATTCTTTTCTGTAAACTCCAGTCAGACCAGCTTGAAGATAGCTTAATTATCACTCTATTTTACATCCCTCCCAAGAAATGGCCCACCGCTAAAGACAACTTCTCCGAATTCCTCCTCACTAACTCAATTACAGGTCCCTACAACCTACTGATCGGTGACCTGAACATTCACCTAGAACAGGTCGAACGGAGTGACACTAAAGACTTACTATCCCTCATCACCTCTCGTGACTTTTTCGTACCGACCACTGAAAAAAACCATCTTAAAGGTCACCAAATAGACCTAGCAACCTTCTCCTCCAAAGAACAAGATTCTCTGGGAGCTAGCCACATGGACAGATTCCCTATGGTCAGACCACCAATTAGGCAACTTCCAACTTAATTGGCAAGCAAGACATCAACCATCCAATCCCAAGATGGCAAAAAGGACTAAGAAAATGATATCCACTAGAGGCTTTATCAACCCAGTGGAATTCTGGTCACACTACGACATCTCCTCCAACCCGGATCCCGACTCATTCACGGCTGACTTCTGGACCAGTACAAGCACACAGATCCTAAACATAATGGCCCCCATTAAAACTAGAAAAATGAGAAACAAAAATTTGGATGGTTGGTTTGATGCTGAACTAGGATCAGTGAAACGGGAATTACGGAAACTTGAAAGACTATGGCTGAAAACTGGTGACAGTAAAGAGAGAACCAATTGGAGAACAAAATTAAAAGAATAAAAAAAACTTATAACTACCAAACGCACTAACTTCTATGCACTAAAAATCGGCTCCCCAAACCCCGACATAAAAAATCTTTTCAAAATAGTTAACAACCTTTATGACATTCAGACCCTAACCTGTCCTATCTCAGACTCTCCTCCACTGGCCAATGCCCTGGCCGAGTTTTTCAATAGCAAAATCTCCAATCTGAGATCCTCCCTACCGGTCGTCACAACCAACCATCTGAACTACCCAGTTGCTCAGCCCTATGACGAACCTAGGGCTGATCTGCTCTGGAACAATTTTACAATCTCTACATGGCAACAATTCTGCATGCTGTACTCAAAATACGCTAATTCCCACTGCAAACTAGACTGTTGCCCACCTAATGTAATGAAAGTTGCCCCGGTCACCTTCAAAGCCAAGTTACACACTTGGCTCTCTTCCCTTTTACAGTCGGGCACTTTTCCTGAGGACCTAGGCCAGATCCTAATTACTCTAATTGTAAAAACCCCCAAAGAACCCATTAACCTGACATCAAATTACAGACCCATTGCAAACATCCCATTCTTTGCAGAGTTAATAGAAGGCCTGGTCAACCAAGACTTGGTAACCTATCTGGACAAATTCAGCATTCTAAATGATAACCAGTCAGGGTTTTGTCCCGGACACAGCACCGAAACTGTTATTGCTTCTCTACTAGATTCCCTCCATTGCCTGTTTAGCCAGGGCACAAGCACACTAGTCCTTCAGTTTGATTTAAGTAGTGCCTTCGACTTAGTTGATCATACCATCCTTTTAGACTGTTTGGAGTCAATCGGTCTCTCGGGCAATGTTTTAAAATGGTTCCAGGGTTTCCTAAGTAAACGATCATACCAAGTTCACAGTGACAATACACATTCCTTCAGCTGGGTAAACGCATGTGGAGTCTCACAGGGCTCTCCCCTTTCCCCCACACTGTTCAACATTTACCTGGCCGCACTAGGGAACCTATTGCAAAGCTTGAAAATCAAATTCTACATGTACGCTGACGACACAGGTCTTTGGAACGACCTTACTACCCCGCTGCGGAACCTGGGCTCCCTCCAATTATTCCGCAAGCAACTGGAAATCTGGCTTTTCACTAAAATGTAATTCTATCCCCCCCTTACTCTTCTCTTCTATATATAAGTTCATGTAAACCTTTTTTTTTTTCCTTCTCTTCCTATATTTTAAGTTCTTGTAAACCGTGCTGAGCTCCACATCCGTGGAGATGATACAGTATATAAACTTAAGGTTTAGTTTAGTTTAGTTTAGACATTACCTTAGTCTTTCCCCTAACCAACATAACTCCTGAGACAAAAAAATCACCTGGCATCTATCCTAAAGCAAATCGAACTATGGATGGCCGATTTCAAATTGAAACTCAATTCAGAAAAAAACAAATTCTTCCTGGCAAGTCCGAACGACAAAATCAAAGATTCAACAATCTCCTTGAATGGTCAAGTCTTTCCTATCACAGATTCCATAAAAATTCTGGTAGTGACACTAGACCGCAACCTCACCCTTGAAACTCACACCGACTTACTAGTCAGAAAAGGCTTCTCTGCCTTATGGAAACTAAGAACCATCAGAAAGTACTTCGATGCAACCTCATTCCGCTTACTGGTGCAATCCTCCATTCTGAGCTTACTCGACTACTGCAACATTATCTACCTGGGGTCCTTCAAAAAAAACATTCAAAGACTCCGTATCATCCAAAATTCGGCAATTCGAATGATCTTTGGGCTAAAAAAATGGGAACACATAACTCCCTACTACCAAAAACTCCACTGGCTACCCTTGGAAGCAAGAGTGCAGTTCAAGTTTGCCTGTCTCTGTTTCAAATCCATTCTTGGTTCGGCCCCCTTATACTTGGTTCCCCATTTTACCTTTGACTGTCCATCCAGACCCACTCGTAGAGCTCATCTCTTCAGCCATCCAACTCTAAAGGCCTGCCGTTACAAAAGATACCTGAACAGAACACTTGCCTTCCAAGCAGGTCATCTAAATGATTGGCTGAGCAACATTATCTCGTGCTCCTCATCCTACCTAAACTTCAGAAAATTATTAAAAACTACCCTATTTAACCGATTTGTAACCTAAGACCTCTTACCCGACCCTTGTCCCACAAGATCTCTTTTGTCATACCTCTGCTTCCTACTCACCGTACATTTGACCCCTTATATTGTACTTGTTCCCTGCTTACATATATTAATTGTATCTGTATTCGCTGTTTGTACTCATTCGCTGACTGTCCAGCCCTTCTTGTTGTAAACCGCCTCGAACTACTACAGCTTTGGCGGTATATAAGAAATAAAATTATTATTATTATTATTATTAATAGGAGTGTTTTAATAAATATTGTTTATATTTCATCACTGTGATCTGCTGTGTTTTCATCCAAACTGGATCTTACAGATTTTGCAGATTGGTTGCCTATTTGTTTGATGGGACGGGAATGCATGGAAAAGTAGATAGATTTGAGGAGAAAGCAGAAAAATGGAAGACAGTTGAATGTTAGTGTCAAAGATGGATATAGGGCAGAAAGTGAAGGAGAGAAAAACGGCAAATGGATAAGAAGGTTATAAAATTTGCAGACGATACCAAACTGTGCGGCAGAGTTAGATCCAGGGAGGAGTGTGAGGACCTGCAAAGGGACCTGGACAAGCTGGAAGACTGGGCAAACAAATGGCAAATGTGCTTTAACGTGGAAAAATGCAAGGTCATGCATATAGGGAAAAAGAACCCGTTGTTCAACTACAAATTGGGGGGGGGGCATTGTTGGGAGACAGCAGTCTAGAGAGAGACTTGGATGTGCTGGTGGATGCATCACTGAAGCCATCTGCACAGTGCGCAGCAGCCTCGAAAAAAGCCAACAGGATGCTGGGCATCATAAAGAGGGGCATAACAACCAGGACGCGGGAAGTCATCATGCCATTGTATCGGGCGATGGTGCGTCCGCATCTGGAATACTGCATTCAATATTGGTCGCTGTACCTCAAGAAGGACATGGCGGTACTTGAGAGAGTCCAAAGGAGAGCAACGAAACTGGTAAGAGGGCTAGAACACTGCCCATACGCCGAGAGGTTGGATAGGCTGGGGCTCTTCTCTCTAGAAAAAAGGAGGCTCAGGGGAGATATGATAGAGACCTTCATGATCATGAGGGGCATAGAGAGGGTGGATAGGGACAGATTCTTCAGGCTGAAGACCCGTTTCAGGATTTTGAATTTACGCCAGATAGCGTCTACAGCGAACTATCAAGACTCAAAGTGAACAAAGCCATGGGACCAGACAACCTACACCCCAGGGTACTCAGGGAGTTATGTGAAGTCCTGGCGGAACCATTATCTGTGCTTTTCAATCTTTCCCTACGCACAGGAAGAGTCCCCTTGGACTGGAAAACCGCCAACGTAATCCCACTACACAAAAAGGGCAGCAAGACAGAGACTGCAAACTACAGGCCAGTGAGTCTCACGTCTATAGTGTGTAAAGTCATGGAAACACTGATCAAGCGGAATCTTGACACAATCCTAGATGAGGAAAATCTACGTGATTCCCACCAACACGGGTTCACCCAGGGTAGATCCTGCCAATCCAATCTTATTAGCTTTTTTGACTGGGTTACTAGACAACTGGATGCCGGGGAGGCACTGGACATGGTGTATTTGGACTTCAGTAAAGCATTTGATAGCGTCCCACACCGAAGGTTATTGAACAAGCTGAAATCAATGGGCTTGGGAGACACTCTAACTAAATGGGTTGGGGACTGGCTGAGCGGTAGAGTACAGAGGGTGGTGGTGAATGGTACCCCATCAGAAGCGTCGGACGTGCTCAGTGGAGTACCGCAGGGCTCAGTCTTGGGTCCGATTTTATTCAACTTATTCATAAGAGATATGACGCAAGGACTTAGGGGAAAGGTATCACTGTTCGCCGATGACGCCAAAATTTGCAACATTGTAGGCAACAGCTTATTACCTGACAATATGACACAGGACTTACTACTGCTGGAAAGATGGTCAACGACTTGGCAGTTGGGCTTCAATGCTAAAAAATGCAAGGTAATGCACCTGGGCAAGAGAAACCCGCGCAGAACTTATACACTAAATGGAGAGACCTTGGTTAGGACCAAGGAAGAACGTGATCTAGGAGTGATTATTAGTGATGACATGAAGGCTGCCAATCAAGTGGAGAAGGCTTCCTCCAGGGCAAGACAAATGATGGGTTGTATCCGCAGAGGTTTTGTCAGCAGGAGACCTGAAGTCATTATGCCATTGTACAGATCCATGGTGAGGCCTCACTTGGAGTACTGTGTTCAATTCTGGAGACCACACTACCGTAAAGACATGCTGAGGATCGAGTCGGTTCAGCGAATGGCCACCAGGATGGTCTCGGGGCTAAAAGATCTAACGTATGAAGAAAGACTAAAGAAGTTGCGACTGTACTCACTTGAGGAACGAAGAGAAAGGGGAGACATGATTGAAACTGATAGATAGGACCCTGAAGCCGTCGGCACAATGCGCGGCAGCGGCAAAGAAAGCAAACAGAATGTTAGGCATGATAAAGAAAGGAATCACGAGTAGATCGGAGAAAGTCATAATACCGCTTTATAGAGCAATGGTCAGACCACACTTGGAATACTGTGTCCAACATTGGTCTCCCAACCTAAAGAAGGATATAAAACTGTTAGAGAGGGTGCAGAGACGAGCAACGAAGTTAATAAGAGGTATGGAGAACTTGGAATATGAGGAACGACTCAAGAAACTAGGACTGTTCTCCCTTGAGAAGAGAAGGCTGCGAGGGGACATGATCGAGACGTTCAAAATGCTGAAAGGCATCGATAAAATAGAGCAGGAAAATAAATTATTTACATTGTCCAACGCGACACGGACAAGAGGACATGGTTTGAAGCTAAGGGGGGACAAGTCCAGGACAAATGTCAGGAAGTTCTGTTTTACGCAGCGAGTGGTAGACGCCTGGAATGCTCTCCCAAAGGAGGTTATCAAGGAATCCACTGTGCTGGGATTCAAAGGCAAATTAGATGCACATCTCCTTATGAGAGGCATAGAGGGATATGGGTGACTAAAACTACATCAGGTGTATACCTGACTGGGCCTCCGCGTGTGCGGATCGCCGGACTTGATGGACCATGGGTCTGATCCGGAGATGGCAGTTCTTATGTTCTTATGAAACGTTTAAGTACATCACGGGTCGCATTGAGTCGGAAGATGATATCTTCTGTCTTATGGGTCCCTCGACCACCAGAGGGCATCCGCTGAAGATCAGAGGAGGGAAGTTTCAAGGAGACTCCAGAAAGTACTTCTTCACCGAAAGAGTGGTGGATCAGTGGAACAAACTCCCACTGCAGGTTGTTGAAGCCAGCAGCGTGAAAGATTTTAAGAGTAAATGGGATGCTCACGTGGGATCTTTAAGGGAGTAAATTCGGGAGCGAATACTTTGGAATGGGCAGAGTTGGTGGGCTATAGCCCTTTTCTGCCTCTATGTTTCTATGAAGGGGACAACAGGTACGAGGGGGCATTCGGAGAAACTGAAGGGAGATAGGTTCAAAACAAATGCAAGGAAGTTTTTTTTCACACAAAGGGTCGTGGACACCTGGAATGCGCTACCGGAGGAAGTGATCAGGCAGAGTACGGTACAAGGATTCAAACAGGGATTGGACAGATTCCTGAGGGATAAAGGGATCGTGGGATACTGAGAGAGGTGCTGGGATGTAACACAGGTATAGAAAGCTAACCAGGTAATATAGAAACCCAACCAGGTCGTGCATGTGCAAGACCGGAGGGTTAGGACTTCGATAGGAAGATAGGACTCAATGGGAAACCAAGGTGGCAAGGGGGCCCCTTCTGGTGATTCAGACAGGTCGTGACCTGTTTGGGCCGCCGCGGGAGCGGACTGCTGGGCAGGATGGACCTATGGTCTGACCCGGCGGAGGCACTGCTTATGTTCTTATGTTCTTAAGGCCCCGGAAATAGAGTATGGATAGATGGAAAGGGAATGCATGGAAAAGTAGATCGATTTGAGGAGGAAGCAGAAAAATGGAAGAAAGTTAAATGTTAAAGGTTCATGCCAAATATGGATATAGCTTCGTTAGAAAAACATACAGGGACTCATGTGAATACTAGTCAGTAAATTAGATGAAATAATAAGTAGGAGACTGACTATATTGATACTATATACCAGTGGGAAGAGAGCAAATGACTCCTAAAAACGCTCAGAGAAGTGAAACTCTGAAGGGGAGGTGGATACCTTCCCTTGGGACAAGAGTTTACCGTCCAGTCATTGCATTTTACTTTACAGAACTTCACTTTCTAGCCACTGGTAAAATTGTGAACAGTTTAAATGTTTTGTAAATTGACAAAAAATGTTCAAAAATATTATACAAAAAGACTCTTGCTCATTGGAAACTGTACACTTATCTGTGCAAGCTTTTTAAAGATTGTGGTTGTACAGGCTCTTAGGAGACCCCTATTATACTGTCTGTAGGTGCCCACTGCAGCCATAAATGCTACCCGGGAGGTAGACAAGTAGGTATAGTAGGTTTTGTTTTTTTTGGGGGGAGGGGGAGGGGGGATGGAGGAATTATCTTAAATCATAAGGGGGTTACGTTTCTTTCCTCTACCATTTCATTTTTATTTTAAGCAATGTAATCTCACCCATTTCCCTTTTGTATCATGTCTAGTTCATTATATTAATGATGTATGTCTCTACTCCTTTCTTAATACTTTTTAGAAATCTGTATGTTGCAAACTGCTTTGGAAGGTAATGCGGTATATCATGCCATAATAAACTTGAAACTAGATGTACATCTGGCACATTTTATATGAAGTTTACAGCAATGCCATCTAAGGTGCCCCACTGCTCTGCTGGCATGTCTGTGTGGCCAGTCCATTACAATGTTGGCCCCTCTAACATCCAAATGTATCATTTAACAATGAACAAGTTGTAATCAAGACAGACACTTTCTGTTGGGTAAAACCAGGTCAAATATTAACAGTTGAATAATACCTCCTGAGCTACCACATATATGCCATAAGAAACCATATTATAGCCCCCTGCCCCCGCCATGTCAGCTAGGGCCGGGGGGGGTGGGTGGCATGGTCATCCATACCCCATTTCCAGGTCACCCAACCCAATGGCATCTGCTCCTAGAGCTTAGTGCCAGCCAGCCACTCATCGCAGAATGAGCCCAGTACCCGGTAGCTCGGAATCACTGCCACAAGCACCTAGGGCCCAGCAGAACTGCACACCTCTCCAGGCATGGAGTACAATCATCAAACAACCGATCCAACCCACATTGGGTAAATGCGACTGCTCCCTGGCGTAAAGCCCCAAAACAAGAAACATCCCCCATCACACCTACCAGCCACTCAAGCTGTAATTCAGGACCCAACCTACTGAATAAACTTGTACCAGATCTTTGGATCAATCCTTGGACTTCGGTCGCCGGGGTCGAGGAAAATGATCAGACCACACCAGTGATGGGCCCAGGAACCACTTCAGCACCAAGTTAGATCACCTTTGCCCGTGCCTATCAGCCTCTTCCCAGACAGGACCCAATGTCATCCCCCCTAGAATGGAGCAGCAAAATGTTAGGAGGACAGTGCCATGTACGGAGGCAATACATCAGAGACAAGCACTGCAGCCATCACATGACTCCCAGGCACACCACCAGGAGACACACAATGCCAAATACTCCAGGCCCAAGTGCAAACCAACTGAGTGGAAAGCTGTCCACACCTCCCACCCAATGGATGTATAAGCGGCCCACAATCCAAATAGCATAGGAGCAATGGCAAGGCATTTGGGAAAGTACATATCAAGAAACCTCCAGGAGATAACAGGAGATGGAATCTAGAAATGGGCAGTAAATGCCCACAAATAGATCAGCAGCATTGACTCCCAAGCAACAAGAGCAATTTCCCCCAGTCCCCCCAACCTAGACCCATGGTACTTCCCTCATGCACCAGAACTCCGCTTGCCCCACCTAAACACATTCAGGCCCTGTAAGCTTCTCTCCAAACAAAACACTGTGTGCCCCCAACCGAAAGCCCACTACCTGCGCAGTAGTAGCCGCCGCCAGCATAATGAATGGGTTCCAAACTGATGAGATCCTCGCCACACAACCGCAGGCCTTCCATAAAATGGCCAAACTGAGATCTAGTGAGAGGGGACCCGACACTGAATCAGCAAGACAAAGCCACCAGGCAGTCGAATCCTCCAAATAAGCAGAAGAAGGACACCAGGCAAGCAACGCCACCGGACACCAGCTGTAACCGGGCTGGATGCCCTCTGCCCAGCTGTTCTATTTTTTTTTGTGAACTACTTGCAAACTCAATGGAACCCCCTACACGGAATGCGCTGAAGCCATAAACTGCTGCAACTGAGCATATCAGTAGGACAGACGAGCAGGTCACCCACACTGAGGGTGCTCCTGAATGCCAGTGAAATTGTTGCCTTAAACAATCTCTCTAAAAGGAGAGAAGACCATGGAAGCCAGACCTAAAACAATATCATCAGTCCTGTGATGGGTAGGAAATCTACTGTCCAGGTCCCCTTAACTGATCCTTCCTATGGCAGCTGGCATCCAACGCACCACAAACCCATAGAATGGGTTGTCCATACCAACAGCCTAGCAAGAAATTGAAAAAGCAGCCAGCTAACCCACCACTGCTCACCTTGATGATCACCTACAGATGACCACAACCACGCAGACAGCTAACAGGGTGTCCGACACAGGCTCAAGGGCCCAACTTTTAGCTGTCCGTAAAGCCATCCCCCCCTTCCGGAAGAGAGACCAGGTAAAGGAAGCAATCAAAGATCTTAACACCTGTCGAACAGCAATGATACCAACCGCCCCAGACAATCCGACAGCGCCACTCTGATCAGCCTGAGCCTCTGATGCACATGGCAAAAGGCAAGAATTGGAGCCGATATAAGGTGTCCACAGAATCACTATGAGTACCAGGTACCTGATCCACATTAATAAACCAATTAAAGTGTAACTGCGCAACACCAGTTCCCGGAGCAAGACGTGCATCTGCAAGTACAAGGCCACCAGTGTGTACACTACCTTGACTATTCCCTGTTATCACACCAAAGATCACCCTCCAATCCCGAAGTGTATCGTGCAATGAGCCAAAGCGTATCGTTGCAGCCTTGCCTCCCCATAAGCAAAGAACTAGAACCAGGAATTGTCTAAGGATCCTCAACCAACCCAGACCACAGCAATAGTGCCACCCATCACGCACCCAAACCATAGTGGCTGAAACCGGAACCACCAGCCGCACCCGAAAACAGCCCAAGTATGAATTTCAGTATCCCCTCTCCTTGAATGAGAAACGCGCAATGACAGGAAAACCATGGAGTGTAATCATATTTGCAGTCGAAATCTGTATGCCCACCCGATGGGCACATGCACACTCGATGGGGCATGATTCCATTGCCGAGAGAATACTCAGTTCATGGGAGGGACTTGGCATGCAAATGCAAGGAACCTAGAAAGACTGGTCCATGCGCAAGGGCGTAGTCTTCAGACCTAGGACAGGAGGAATTGTATGTTTAATTTAATAATTGTAAGTATGTCTCCAACTATTTTACTTGTACATCGCCTTGAATTTTGAATTGGCGATTAAACAAAATACCTAATAAACTTGGAAACTTGGAATTAGGTCGATCTACAGCTGGATCCTGCTGACAGGTGGTCTGCTCACTATAGCAACTGAATCCAACTCGATCCCTAGAAAGGCAAGGGTAGATGCTTGCCCCATATGCCACTCCATCACTGGCCGAGCCCCAAACTCACTTGCCATTGCTCAAAGAAACTCATCCCTACTCTATACCTTTCGGCCTTAGGTATGCACACAAATAAGAAGTCATCCAAAATACTGCATAAGAGCAGTGTTTCTCAACTTCTTAAAGCCAAGTACCCTTAAGACTAACAAATACCAACTGAGTGCCTCCGCCCAAGCTCCGCCCCAGACCTTACTCCCATAATAATAGTACTAATTGTAATGTAATTTCTTCCATCCATTTTTCATACACACACAATATAATCTTATTAATACATAATGGTAACCACAAAATTAAAAAAACACAAAGCACACTGTACGCACAGAAAATGTTAATTATCATTTATATTCACAAAATTATAGATGGTTGCAGTTGAAGCAGGCCATTCTCGTTGGGTTCCCTGAATGGAAAATTCTCAGTAATCTGTATAGTTTGCCGCTCTTATGCTTTCAGGTGGACTTTCTGGGACATCAGGCCGCTCAGTGGTATAAATTAATATCTGGATTTTTAAATAAGAAACCAAAAACTGGTCTTCGGGACATTTGGAGCATTGAGATCAAGCATTAAATTACTGCATCTCAATAGCCATGTATTTGGGCTTGGAGGATGAGATGTACAGTGTCTGCATCTATGAGACAAACTTGTTTTTTTCTGTTACATAGAGCATTTTGGACCCCGGTTCGATTACAGAAGTTAGATAGCTCTAAATCTAATAGATGCTGGCACTGTCATCTTGGATCTGGGACATTAGATCATTTGTTATTCTATTGTCCATTAATACTTGCTTTTTTGGAAATCAATATGGGGTCAAATAAATAATTTGTTAGATAATCAAGTGGAATTATCCTATGACACCGTATTGTTTGGTATGTCAATGAGGACTAAAAGCCAAATATCCTCTCAAAACAATAAGCTTCTACTCATTTTGACAGGGGTTGCCATATAGCAGATTACGAATAACTGGAAAAATTGGGAGAGGCTGAATTATAGATTTTGGTGGAACTCTTTGTGTCACATATTCAAAATGGAAAGGATAATTACCACGCATCAGGGAAATTTAAAAAAATTTCAGGTTATTTGGGAGCCATTAACAAGATACTGTAAAGATTGAAATTACTGCATAGAATAAATATTAATTTTTTTCCCCTTTTGTTCATACACGTCCAGGGTGGGGTGAGGGGGTAGGAATAACTGTTGGGTATAAGGGAGGGGGGTTATTTGATGCGAGTTAGAATTTGAAGATTTATCAAGTGATGTTAAAGTATAAATGATTGTATTATTTGTTACACTTATTGTGAGCTTTAAAAATGAATAAAGATTAATTTAAAAAAATTATTTATATTTGGTGTTGTTTTCAGAGAGGTCAAGGCAGATGACTTTAAAATATGCATTTGATAACAACTATAAAAAAAATAGACAAATATAGAGCAAAATATAGACAGCAGATCTAAATTTACAAAACTGACACATTTTGATCACTAAATTGAAAATAAAATTATTTTCCTACTTTGTTGTCTGATGATTTCATGAGTCTCTGGTTGCATTTCCAATATTTATTTATTTCTGCCTCTTGCACGCTTCCTCTCCTCTGGACCCTATTCCCTTCCCCAACCAACATCTCTCTCTCTCTGTCCCTCTATGAGTCCAACTTTTCTTCCTCTCTCCTCCACCTCTATTGGCAGTATGTCTCCCTCTGTCTCACTGGCCATCTCTCTTGAGAGATCCAGGCATCTCTCCCACCCCCTCAACTGCCACATCCAACATTTCTCCCTCTCTCATCCCATGGATCATGTGCAGCATTTTTCATCACTGCCCACCAGCCCCATGCTCATTTCTCCTTCTATCACCCCTCTTCAGGACAATACCACATTTCTCCCTCCATCACTATGTCCAACATTCCTCCCCCTTGCATCCCCTTCAATTTCTCCTCTCCACCACCATATCCAACATTTCTCCCTCTCATTCTTCTATTCCCCATGTATCTCTACCTCACTCCTCTCTCTCTCTCTATGCCCAATTTTCCTTTCTTCCTTTCCCCATGTGCACCATCTCTCACTCACACACTCATGCCCATCAATTCTCCCTTTCTATGTCCCAAGTTAGTGCCCACATGTTGAGTTTGTGCCCCCTCCCCCCTCAAGCTGACACATCCACAGAAGCCACAAGGGGATCCCTGCCTGTCCCCCGCTGAAGCTGAAGCCACCGGTGGGGATGCCTCCCTATCTGCCTGTCCACGGCACCAGCTCCCACCCCCGAAGCTGACCCTGCTGACATGCTCACCCCCCCCCCCACACACACACCCAGTAGCAACTCTGCACAGGGACGGGCCATGATGGCATGTGCAGAGGCTCACAAGTCTTCTCCACGACATCAATTCTGACGTCAGAGCGAAGGTTCCAGGCCAGCCAGGCAGCCCATGTACCTCCAAGGGTACGCATACCACGTGTTTAGAACACTGCATTCGAGAATCCCTTCCCGCCCCCTAACAGCCACCCAAAGCAGGGAGGTGTTGACACCTCAAAGTGGGCACAAGCAATTGAACAGCCAGTGGGCAAACGGCCTTCCATGGAACACCTGCCATACGTCACCAGATAACAAAACCCCACTCCCAAAAGCCACACTTGAGCCAGAAAGTGGCCTCTGCATTGACGCATAACGGAAGCCAAGGCCAAGATACTTCAATCTGAACTGGTGTGGGCACCCCAGCCACACCCACCTCAGTTTCTGGACTGTGCAGGCTCACTGGGACCTATTTTGAGGATGCTTGAGGGCCAAGCGACCTTGCCCACACTAGGAGCCGACATGCAGAACCTGCAGTCAGGGAATGGACATGTGGACCTGTTGAACTGCCAATACATGTCCACACCCACCCCGGAGCCCAAGCTCCTGCACCTGCTGAAATTATAAGGAACGAGTGGTACTGGCTCCCACAGCACCTAGCCACAGCTCCTCCTAGGGGAACTCCATTTGAAGTGGAAGCCAAGTGCGTAAGTCACCGATTGATATCCTGTCCCCCACAACATAAGTAGGTTCTGCTCTATCTTATCCCTGAGGCCCCTACATTGGTACACCATGCCTGACTGCTGAAACTCTGATTAGTGTCAAAGACCGTATCTGCATACACTGAAAGTAACCCATAATCCCCCAGCGAGCCATCCCTCAAATATGAGCTAGCATCAAGAATAACCTCTGCCAGATAATAATATCCCTTGACATGGGCTA
This sequence comes from Geotrypetes seraphini, assembly GCF_902459505.1. NCBI lineage: Eukaryota > Metazoa > Chordata > Amphibia > Gymnophiona > Dermophiidae > Geotrypetes > Geotrypetes seraphini. Next base: position 137,437,924 of record NC_047085.1, read on the forward strand.
GCTATGCCTGCACTTGCCAAATCAGTGGCGCTGTCGCTAACTGTCACCGTAGCCACACTACTCTACCTCATGTTGCTTTCCACCGTTACTGGAATCAGCAATTCCGCCACCTGGTACACTGTCCCCTCACTGGTAGAACTCCCGTGCCGCTCCTCCACAGGGCAGGGTCCCAGTCCTGCAAGAAAACAGAAGGAAAATGAACAGTTACTGACACTTCACTCCCTCATGATGGCCCTGGAGGAATGTGCACACCCGGCCAGCCCTTAACGGACCCAATCCCAGAATGACTGCACTCCAGCGATATGGCATTTGTAAAAAAAGGGAAAGGAGGGGGCAAAGGAAGGCCATGTGGGAGTCCCCAGCGAAGCCCACACATGCCCAAATCAGGGAATCAGGGACTGATGTTGTCATTGAAGCCCTAAAGCCCTCACGCCCTGCCGGAAACTCCAAGGTCGATACAGAGGAACTGCTACCATCACCAGCACCTCCCATTACAAGCACGGGATCACCACACAGGGGCTGACATTTAGCTACGGGCTGCAGGAGAACTGTGTGCACCGAGACACAACTGCAAGGCCTATTACACTTTACTGACCTAGTGCTGAAGACTCTGTGGCACCTGGCGGTATATGGCTGCCTCCCTGCAAAGCTCCCCCCTTCCTGCTCCAACTTTCTCACTACTTCTGCAGTTTTGAGCGTGACTATGCTGCTGCCTTGGACTTTTGCGGCAGCAGCGACTAAGTCGGCCCCAAGCTAGATAGCCCACCTGATCTAGTTCTGTGTCCTCATCGATTGAGTTTCCTTCCTGCCAGGATAGCTCCTCGCATGCTTCTTCGCTGCTCCAGACAAATCTGGCGTGTTCATTGATGCAGGTAAGGAGAAAAGGCACTGCCGAGACAAAAGCTGCCTCCGAGGAACAGGAAACAGGTTTTGAGCTCCCAAGGTCCCAACTTATTTCCCTCCCAGGGCCGCCCGCTCCCATTGCCCCCATCAATAGATTTAAAATTCACATGGCTGAAAAGCCTTTCCACTAGTGCCCCCTCCTGCACACCTTCCTTTTCTGCGCCTACCACAGCCTCTGACTTACACCCTCTTCTCCCTACTCCCCCACTGCAAAGACCCTACAGCTGATCCTGACCAGCGACCAACGTGGGCCTTCCAGTCCCAAGTTAATGCCTGTCGAGACAAGCTCTTGGGCTCTAACTAGTAATAGAAAATACACAGAGACAAAGTGGAGCATCCAAAGCAGGCAAGGAGAGTAATGTTTATCCAAGACGACTTACTAAATTGCTTGCCTGCTTGGGGTGTTCTATCAGTATTTATTGCTACAGCCTAAAGTCAGAAGCCCGGAAAACACTGCACAGAGCAAGAAAGCAAACTGTAAAAACTGCTTAAAAGGTGTCATAATTGAAAAAGTTTCAGACAGGTTTCTGGAGGACAGATTCAATATATTGCAGCATAGAATGGATCTCCCCGTTAGAAAATGCTATGTACCTCCAATTGACCTGGACTAGCTACAGAGACAGAACATTGGGATGGATGAATGATTGGACTGACCCAGTATCGCCCTTTTTATGTTCATCTTATCCTGTGCATTTAAGTGAACTAAGACAGCATTTGGACTATTTTCTGCATGCAAATTAAAACTAATAAGTGTAATAATAAAGAACAACAATAAAATATCAACAAAGTACAGAAACAATGTCTTCCAGCTTAAGAAACACTCGGTTTTACGGCATGCATTAGTACTGAATTTAGCACAGAACATTTTCTTTTATTTTGATTTAAAGCATTAGACTTCTTCCATTACTTCAAGTTCATCTACCAACATGCAAAACAATAGCATACCACATATCGGAGGCAAATTGATATGTAATTTGTGTTTTTCTTTTTCTTCCTGAGAACACTTGACTTTTTTCGTCAGTCCTACCAGAAGAGGGACCTTTTCACTCTCAGATGCCTCAGCTTTAATTTCATGAAGGGGGGTGGTGGAGGAAAGAGAGAGCAAGAGATCTCTTTGCAGTGATGTAGCTCTAATAACGTTTAGCTGCAGGGGTGGTGAGTATGTGCGTGTGTGTAGGAGGGAGCAAAGGAAGAAGGCAAGTGGGGGGGGGGGGGGGAGGGCGATCTCGGTGGTGCTGTTGTTACTCTTGCCTTTTGCTTTCTTTTCTTTTTTTTTTTCCACCTCTTTTTTTTCTATCATGTTTCTCCTACAGCGGCTCCCGATCCAGCTCCTGAGGCTCGTCTCCTCCAGTCCAGATCTTGGCGGAGGCCTCTCGGCTTTTAATCATGCCCCTCTGTCTGTGTGTGAGTGCAGGCAGGCTGACAATGATTTCCTCAGTGATTACGTACAGAGCGAGTCCCTGCGGGTTAGGGGCCCCCTCTGGAGCCATCCTGATGGCTTTGGGGGCCTTGCTTCTATTTTCCATTATTATGTGGACTACCGGAGCGACAGCGCAGTCCAAGACCTTGCAGGTTTGTGTTGAGGAGGGAGCACACAGCAGCGCACAGCTTCTCCTGCTCTTGCCGAGCCAGGCGTAGACTTTAGAGAGCAAGAAAGAAGCACATCCAGCTCCCAAAGCTGGGGCTCCAGCAAGCGGCAAGAGAAAAGAACCAAAATAATTATTATAATAGCCCCAACAACGAAAAACACATACAACAAAAATCAAAGCGGGAGCATTTCATTTTTTACATTTTTTTTTAATTTAAATCTTTTGTTACCTAGAGGAATGTGCATTTTTCCCATTTTTTAGTTACTGTAAGTGCAACTCGATGGGTGATTGCTGATTTTTTTTTTTTTTTTACTTATTTTTAAAGCATTCTTTGCCAACTGTCCAAAGAGCAGACTCGCTTTGTTATATAGCAAGACACCAAAAGTGTGCTTTTGTTTTGTTTGTTTTTTTTAATTACAACAGAAAAGAAACAGCATATTTTTACTACGGTTGTACAGTTAATATGTAGATTTCTAGGAGGAAGAAGACGAAAAGCAATTAACACAAGGGGGTTTTCATTTTAATAAAAGTATTTGCATTTTTTTCAAAGTTTTTTTTTTTTTCCCCGTAAAAAGAGAAACCCCTCAAGCAGCTGCCAGGGAAAGGGAGGGAACAGAGTGTATTTTATAGAAACTCATCGGTAAATAGTGTTAGCTTTTACAGGTCTGAAATTCAACAACTCCAGCTCTTTGCTTTTAGGATGTCTCGCCGCAAGCAAGCTAAACCAAGATCACTGAAAGGTAAGAAAATATATTGACTCTTGCTTTTTGCTTGTGCACGATAACTCAACTAAAGTGTAAACCAGCACCAGCCTATTATTCAGATCAGCTAGACCGAGCAAATTAAAGAGATAAGGAAGCATCCGAATAAACCTGAGAAACGTGAACAATGAAAAGTTTGGGTTTTTTTTGTCCCCCTCCCTATACCTACATTGTGTCTTCAAGAAATGCAGAAACGTTTTATGGTTTTTCTTTTTTTAGTTTTCTCCCTTTTAACAACAACAATGATATAAGGTTACACGCTAACTGAAATTTGTCCAAGCATGGCCGTGGGCACTAACCAACATGGAGGAATTTAAAGCAAACCATCGGAATCCCCTTCTCCCATTTCATATTAGGTGGCCCCATGCAGGATAGCAGTCAAGGTTGTAACAAAAATGATGCACATTTCGTAGCGGGTGACTACTTTATACGCTACCCTCAATCGACCCGGTCCCCATTCCTCCCGCCCCCCTCCTTTCCTAAGCAGTTAAAGTTGTATACTTTTGACAGAAATATTGAAAACTTTGGTTGTTGGACGTGGACGTATGCTCGATTTGCCGTTCTTGTTGGGGGCTGCCGCCGCTGCTTGGAGCAGTCCGGATGGGGGGTTATCTATCTGGAGTTGGAGCTTAAGAAACTGTGCTGGAATGTTAGTTTGGAGCGTCGAGTCACGTGACGCCGCGCCCGCCACAGGCTGAGAGACTCGGCGTGGGAGGGGCGGGGGCAGCGGCGGCGGCGGTTACGCTGGTGCCGTGGGGAACGGGAAGCTCGCGGTGTGTAGAAACCTGAAATGGAGAAAGGCAAACAAAAACCCTAGGCTGGGAATCTGACGGGGGAGGGGAAAGAAAAGCAAAAAAAAAAAAAAAATCAGCGCCAACGGCGTTCTTTCTCCTGTTTTCTGTGAGGGTTTAACCCGGGGGGAGTTTAAAGAGGTGGTTGCGGCCAGGAGCGTTCGAGTGGGGTCAGAGGAGGGGGAGGGGGCACGTCGCGGTGGAATTAAAATGGATTCCACGACTTGCCACGTAAAGGCTCCCATCATTAAGCTTGACGTCTCTTACCTAATGAGGGAGTTTTCTGATACATTTTTTTTTAAATTGTCAATGTTACCTCCTCCTCCACCCCCTCGAAAAGTACTACTGGACAATGCAAGGCTAGACAATGGTGAGAGAGGAACAGCTAACTTAAGAGCCTTGACCGTGGGCTACGTTTCTTTGCCAGTCAGAGCCTCGACTCGCACAGTAAAGTTGCTTTCAGCAATCTGGTGTTAGACCAAAACTTTTTATTTTAACTCCCCCCCCCCCCTGTCTGCATTAAACTGCAGGCTGAGCTGGCCTTTTTTTCGCTTGAATTAAAGGAGGTTAGAAATTTAAGATTTAGAATGCATATTATGCTCTATGTAATCATTGGATAAATGGAATGCGATAGGTTCAAATCATTCTAGTAAAATGAGTTGAAGAAATTGCTTGAGCTGTATGGATTACTAAAATGAAGTTGTCTTAAGGAATTTACATTGTAATCCCCCATCTCCAAACTCAACAAAGGGGAGGGGAAGGGAGCTAGTGCATTCATCTGAGTCCGATAGAGTCTCTCTTTTCAGCTTAAATGACATTTGTATATATCATTGTATTGCTGTTCTACAGCCTGTGCAAAAAGTGACCTTTTAAACTTGCTTTTTGTAGTAAACCCATAGGAAAAGCCTCCCCCCCCTCTCAGCATACTACCGACTAACCCATCTTTGCAATATTTTCAATTGATTTATAAAGGGTGACTTAAATATCTTGCAGAGAAAAGAGTAAAATAATTACTGTGGTGGATCAGTGAACCTTTTAATGACAGCTGCTCACAAATTTAGTAATTAGTTGCCTATCCTTTTTTTTCCATTAAACTGTCATGTCTGTGACTTGCATACTTTTCAAGTTTATAAAACCTTCACAGAAAGGAAAATGAGATACTTAAAATTATATCTTTTTGAATACTAAGCATGTAATTGCAATTATCCATTTGCCTGCTCTTATCCCTTCTAGAAAAAAAAAGATCTTTTAATTTTGTTACTTCTGTTTGTTTTAAGTGGTATCCATCTTGATAATAAAGTGGTAGTATGACTGTGAGTTCCTAGCTTAGATACCCAGAATATGCTGGCTACATGATTTAGCGCTGTGCATTTAAGAGAGCCTCTAAAATTTTACAGTTCTTGCATGTAAATGCATTAATTTTTTTCATTGAAAGGTCTAGCTTCAACCTTTTACTAAAATTAGATCAGGGATCCTTATGATGTGCTCAGGTAATCTTTCACAAGGTCAGTTATTTGAAATAAATCACATTAAAGATAAAATGACCATATTTGCAGCAAGGCCACTTTCAAAAGTAAAAGTTTCAAACTGTGATGTAGGGTAGTGCTTAAGGAGGCATAATTTAGGAGTTCAAGGGTGAGCGCCTTGTGACAAGCCCAAAGTTAACAAGTGGGTGAGCAGCACCCCAAAATTGGGCCTCGCAGTTGTGGCAGGCTTGAGTAAGCTTTGCTTGCTGTGACCTGGTCAGTCAAGGGATGGAGACTGGAGAGTTTGAAAGGGGGTGCATAGGTGGACCAGAGTGGTCTCCTCCTGTGGTGTCTCAACTAGTTGGGTAAGCACAAATTAAAATACAGCAGTGGGAAGGCTCCCCTAATCAGAGCTTTCCCTAAGTGGTCAGGTGGGTTCGGGGCAGGAAATCAATTAAAAGCAAGCGTCTCTGAGGTTCAGGACTTCTTCCTGCTCCTCGGAGGCAGCAGTATTCCCATTCCCACCCTGAGTAAGTAAGGTTTATTGAATATATTACTCTGTTGTGTTTCCTTGTTGCAGCTTGGGGAGTGGGGGATTGTGATATCTGAGCTAGTCTTCAAAAGAGGTTTTTGAACAAGGCCTTAACCATCTCTAGGGTGATGATGGCTGGGCCCAAGTTTTTCAACTCAGTCGTAGAGGTCTTGGACTATTGCTGCTCTTACTGACTGTTTGTGATGGAGTGACTCTTGCCTAATGTACAAACTCATATGGCAGGTAGTCTTTTTTTTTTTTTTTTCCTAAGCATTATTTTGATTGCTTGCTAACTTTGTCCCTCACTAATAAATTAAGTTACGACTGATTATACCCATTTAGTTGTCTTACAATTTTTTTATACTTAAACTGAATTATTGGTTGTGCATATGTATATTGCTTTAAACTGGAGTGGTGAATGCCTTGTGGGAGTGGTTGTGTGAAACAGGTATATACAGCATATAAGAATGACAGCGTATTGTTGGAGAATTTCAGTGATTTGATAAAATACAGAGGATTTCATCACTGTATGTTCTGTACTAAAAACACAATATTGGCCAAATTTATTGCTTTTTTTTTTTTCTTGAGCTGAAACTTGACTTATGCTTTTCAATTTTGCCCTCCTTGTTGCATGTCTAAATCTGGTCACTGGCATCCACTAGCACATGCAAAGTAGCCTGTTTGTTTTAGGTGTTATCTTGTATATTGTGCTTCCCTTAAACCAATTTCAAAAGAATCAGCTGTTTTGTTGTTGGGGTTTTTTTCCCCTAATATACTTTTCAGTGTTGGTTTTTTTTCCTGTAGCATGGTTTGTGAAAGCAAGAGTGGGAATGTTTTCTGTAAAATGCAACCCTATCCCCATTTTTTACATGAACAGATTTTCCCCTTCTGTTTTGACATTTTTTTTATAGCTTACAACTTTTTAACTGACAGAATGACAATAAGTGTTGTTGACATCGTGACAGCTGTGATCTAACTCAGGAAAGTTAGTCAAGAGTACAGTAGTAGTTAAGTCATGTAATTCAATGTAAAAGTAGTATCTTCTATACTATGTTTTTATTAGCCTTTTTTTTTCTTCTTCTAAACCTGAAAGATTGAAATTATACTAAGACCACTGAGTTGAGTCTCGGATATAGACGTGGTTTTCTTTGTTGGCTTTCTGACCTTGTTTTCAATGATCACAGTGCAAAACAAAAGGTTTTTAAGTGTGCATGGTAATTTTTGGTACGGGTACTTTAGTGTTTGTTTTTTTTTCTCTCGGTTTAACTAAGGATGAATATTTCCACACCTTACAGGTTTTATGGTTTTGAAGCAAACAGATGAAAGTTGCAGGATGGAGAAAATCAAATTTCTAGTGAAGTCGGTCCTATCAGTAATTGAACCCTAATTCATTTTCTTTACACAGTCAAAATGAGAAGAAATAATTTATTGAACCAACCTCTGGGCCACTGATGATTAAAGTGTTAGGCAAATTTTCTTGTAGTTGTCAAAAATCCTTACTGATAAACTTGAAGTTTAAATGTGATAAACTTTTTTTTTAATATTTATGTTCAACTAGTTTTTGCTTTTAAGTAGAATAGGACAAATCATGAAAGTTATTGGGAAAATTATAGCTCTGAAAGTAAATTTTCTGGCATAAACAAAAAACAGTGTACCCGTGGACTCAAAAACAAAACAAAAAAAACGCTTGATCATGGTTGATTTCAGGATCTTAAACAGCACTGACATCTTAAAGGGATGAAGGCAGAGAAGTCTGTAGCATTTTCAATAGCCTTCAAAGTCTGGTGACAGTGTGAGTGGATAGCTGCCTTTCTGTTAGGCTGTAAAAAGGGACGTGAATATATGAAAAATCAGAAGCACAAAGGAACTTGTGATTAGGTGTGTTCCTAGTCAGGCTTTTTCTGACTTTTCAGATTAGACTCACTTCCCTTTAAAACCTGCTGAAGATATTTTCATTAATAGTAATGATGTTTAATGATTATGATAGAACGTAGCAGCATTAAGCTTCTAGCATGGACTTTTACACTGACTCCTCTCAATATCAATGCAAAATTGCAAAGTCTATGTTTTGGCTTCCTTTCTGCAGCCTAGAAAAAGTTCCATACATGGAGAATCCACTATTGTTAGTTGTTGCTTCACATTCTAGATTCTTTTCTGTAACTTTTTTTGTGTATATTTTGATGTAACTGTGTTACTGTTTTCCTAAAGACCTTTTTCTGCCCATTGTCTGCTTGTCCTGGTTTTCTATTCAGTTTCATGGAAGCAGCAGTCTGGTGTGTGTACAATTCCATGCCATTTCACAGGATGTGTGTGCATGCTTCTTTTATTTTCAGTGTTGGTATTTAATTGTAATCTATTTGACATAAACCTCCACAATTGGTCTGCAGGAACTTTGTGGTGAAATACACTACAATCGGTAGAACTAAAGAGAAGCAGAGCCACTGTACTTCATTCACTAAATTTTGTTTTATTAATAAGTATATCTACCAGTGTTGATTAAAAACTATTTTTGCACCAATAAGGTGAATGTTAGGTTGCCTATGATCCACATAAATATATCCTATTTTCTTTAAAGCTTAAAAGTCTTTCAGTTTTTTAAAGGAGAAAAAAAAATCTATTGACTTCAACTCAATATACAGCCAACATTTTTTTTTTTTTTTTGAACTATGGACCTATCAAATAATTATTGCAAGCATCCCAGACTAGATTTTGCGTGAGTATCACTTTTTTCCCTGTACCCTTCTTCCTAATTTATTACTGCTTCCATAAATATAATATATCTGATATATAGCTTCTTGCAGTGGTAGAATTATATTTTATGAGTGGAATTTTTATTTTTCTGTAAGAACTACTTCAGTAGAATATGGTGGAGAATGATTTCAGATGCTGAATGTCTTGGCAAGCAAGACAAACCTCTGGCAAATGCTTTCCCCCAGATGTATTTGGATTTTTCCATTGGCTTCTGTGGTGCTGTCAGAGGTCAAAATTAGTCCCACTGGGAAAAATGCAACTTTCTAATCCCATTTCAATTAAATGTGGCCTTGTGCATTTCTTGCTGAGGGACTATGTAGATACAGAAGGGAGGGAACTTGCCGCTTTTGTTGTTGTAGAAATGTAGGTTTGGATTGACATACATTGGTAAGAGTAATAGAAAGTTAACTTCACTGCATTTCAGTTTTTTAGTTCTGGCGATGCTACGGATATAGAATACTGGATTTGAAAACCAGCCTAAGGATAATGTCCCAAAACAAAGTAAGAACAGCAGGCTGAGAACCTAGGAAACCAGGGTTCAGATCCTACTGATGCATTACTAGCTAGTGTGCATTACTGCATTGTGTGCAAATGGATGCAATTGTTAATGGTGTTAGCACATGAGTAACTCTTCCAGTTAGATTGTAAGCATGCTGAAGGCAGGGAAATACTTTTCATTAGTAGTCCAAGGCAAACTGCATTAAAAATATAGAAAAGGCATCAGCTAAATCCAAATTAGATTTTAGCATGCACCACAAGTTTATCTTGAAAGAGCATCTCCACTAGTTTAAAGTTAAGAGAAACCTAGACAAGGTAGCTTTTGTGCTGACGGTGGTGAAAAGATGGGGTTGGTTATGAGAAGAATGCAGATCTCCAAGAAGATAGTACGTATGTATGTGAATAAATATTGAAACTTAAGATCCCGAGGGGGAGCATCTTTCCATCCCTACTTTTTGTTGCTTGACTTGGCACTGTTTCTCAATATAGAAATTTGGCACTTCACATGGCTCCTATCACTAAAATTCTCATTGTGACTCTTGTAGTGCAAAATAATTAAACCAGCTTTAAGGCCTGTTCTGCAACTTCTTCTTTTTATAGAACAAGAGAGAGAGAATTTTTTTATGGCTGTAATGTACCTATTTGCCCAGTCAACCCATTCACAAAGCTTTGACTGAGCTCTTCCACACTACTACTACTATTTATCATTTCTATAGTACTGAAAGGCATATGCAGCGCTGTACAGTACTTCCCCGATATTTACGGGGGTTCCATTCCAGGAACCCCCGCGAATGTTGAAAAAACCGCAAATACGGTTTTTAGCGGGGCAAACAGGAGAGGGCAGCCAGAGCGCCGGCTAGTGAAGGAAATCGCTCACGGTATGCTCTGACTGCCTCTTCCTGCACTAAAGTCAGGCCTCACCAATCGGGAGCTGCATGTCAAAGCAGCTCCTGATTGGTGAGGCCCGACTTTAGTGCATGAAGAGGCGGTCGGAGCATACTGCGAGTGATTTCCTTCAATAGCCGGCTCTCCGGCTGCCTTCTCCTGCCCGGTCGGAAAATACCGTGTATGACTGGGACCATGAATCGCCGACCGCAAATGACCAGGGGAGCACTGTACATGCAAATTTAACATGTAATAGATGGTACCTGCTCAGAAGAGCTTACAATCTAATATAGACAAAAAGGATATGTAGGGATTGGGGAGTTTCTCACAGAGAATGGTAATATGGACATAGATATCTTATTGTGAGTGGGAGTTAGGAGTTAAAAGCAGCCTTGAAAAAGTGAGCTTTTAGCTTGGATTTGAATACTGATAGAGATAGAGCTTGATGTTTCAGGCATATGGCACAGCAAGATAGAAGGAACGGAGTTGGCAGTGGAGGAGAAGTGTACAGATAGGAGTGACTTAACCAATGAACAGAGTTTGTGGGAGGGAGTATAGAGGGAAGATATTGAGTGGCTGCTGAATGAATGCAGTTGTAGGTCAGTAAGAGGAGTTTGAACTGTATTTGGAAATGGATGGGGAGCCAATGAAGTGACTTGAGAGGGGTAATGTGAGTATGGCGGCTCTCACGAAATATAAGTTGTATAGCAGAATAGTGGACTTATTGAAGAGGAGAGAGAGGGTTGAGTAGAAGACCTGAGAGAAGAAAGTTGCAGCAATCTAAGCAAGAGGTGATAAGAGTGTGGATAATGGTTTTGGTAGTGTGCCCAGAGAAGTCAGATTTTGGTAATAATATAGAGGAAAAAGCAACAAGCTTTAGCGGTTTACTGGATCTGAGCAGAGAAGGAGAGAGGTATAAAAGATGACTCTGAGGATGTGAGCAGATAAGACAGGGAGGATGAGAGTGTTGTCCACAAAAATAGAGAAAGGGGTGGGGTTTAAGTGGAAAGATAAGAAGCTTGCTCTTAGCCATATAGCCATAGTCAGTTTTAGGTGGCGGTGAGACATTCAGGCAACAGAGTCAGACAGGGAGGCTGAGACATGGGCCTGGATTTGGATAGAGAGATCTGGTGTGGAGAGGTAAGCTCTAGCAGTCATCGGAATAGAGGTGATACTAAAAATCATGGGAGGAGATCAGTGCACTGAGGAAGCAGGTATAGAGGAAGAAAAGGAGAGGTCTAAGGACAGAGCCTTGGGGGGTACACTGATTGATAGTGAGAAAGCAGCGGAGGAGGATCCACCATAGCATACACTGAAAGTGCAGTGAGAGAGATAGAGAGGTAGAAAACCAGGAGAGAACAGAACCCTGGAATCCTAGTGAGGACAATGTGGCGAGGGGGTAATCTATAGTGTCAAAACAGCAAATAGATAGAGAAGGATGAGGATAGAGTAGAGGCCCTTGGATCTGGCTGGGAACAAGTCATTGGAGACTTCAGCAAGAGCAGTTTCTGTGGAATTCAGTGGGTGAAAGCCTGATTGAAATGGGTCAAGAATAGCTTGAGATGAAAGGAAGTCTAGGCAATGGCAATGAACAGCATGTTCAGATAGCTTGGATAAGAAGGGAAGGAGGGAGATGAGGTAACAGTTGGAGGGACACATGAGGTCTAGTGAGGGATTTTTGAGGAGAGGTGTAACTGCGGCATGTTTGAAGACATTGGGAACAGTTGCAGTGGAGAGAGATAGGTTGAGGATGTGACAGGAGGGATGACAGTGGGAGAGATGGTGCTGAGTAGGTTGGTGAGATTTGGATCAGGGGAGCCGGTAATGGGTTTGGAGGAGGAGAGAAGTGCAATTTCCTCTTCAGTGACTTTGGAAAATGTGACAGGGGTTGAGGGAAGGTTGGCAGAGGGGACAAATGGAAGGAGGATGTGTGGGGAAGGCGACCTGGTTGAGAACTCAAGGTGAATTTTCTGAACCTTGTCATAGAAGAACTCAAGTCGTAGTTTTGGGGGGATTTGCGATGATGGCACTTTGAGTAGATAGTTTACATTACATTACAGATTTCTATTCCGCCATTACCTTTCGGTTCAAAGCGGATTACAAAAAGAGTTATGGAAGAAGGGTTACAACGTTAGATCAGAGAAGGTTTCCAAGAGAGGGAAAAGTAGGATCTGGGGTTAGGGAGGGGATGGTAAGAGGGGGGTTAAGCTTTATCATGGGATTTAATTGTAGCTTAATGTAATTAAGCTTTATTAAGGGATTTCTTGAAGAGTATAGTTTTTATTTCCTTTCTGAACATCTTGTAATCTGGGGTTGTTGTCAATAGGTTGGAGACTTGATTGTCTATCTTCGCTGCCTGAGTGTAGGAAAGAGATGTTGAGGGTTAGAGCTAAGAGGTTTAGTTAAATGGGCATAGTATTCTTGTTTGACAAGTGAGAGGGCAGACTGAAAGAATGTCAGCAGGAATTTGAAGTGTATTAAGTCAGCATAAGTGTGGGATTTAAGCAGATTGGGCATAGGAGCGCCGGTAGCAGATGTTGGAGGTCAGCCAGGACTGGGGTTTGGTGCATTTTACAGGATGTGAGATGGGAGGAATGAGTATATGTACTGTAGAACAGAGGAGAGAATGGTGTTTTAGGAGAAGACAGCTTCATCGATGGACTTGAATGACATTGTATTATCTATCCTGATTCCCCAAGATCTTCCCCTGGCTCTGAAGTCTCTGAAGTCTGCTCAAAACCTGTCACCTGCTCACTAACTCCCAGCCATTTCCCCTGGAGCCCTGATTCTCATTTTAAAAAGGTGCTTAAAAATCTATAGCTCACTTTCTTTCCTGGTTTTCTTGTGGGGACTCTCATCTACCTTACTTTCTATCCTAGTAAATGTATATGCTTTCTCTCCTGTAAAACGGATCCGTTAATCTTGCATATGCCCGCTTTTGCTTTATTGTATTTGCTGTCCTGGTTTCTCTGTTAATCTGCATATGCATTCATACTATCTCTACAAATTCCCCAAGATCTTCCCTTGGCTCTATGAAGTCTGCTCAGCACAAAGCCTGTCACCTGCCCACTAACTCCCAGCCAATCCCCCCTGGAGCCCTGATTCTCATTTTAAAAAGGTGCTTAAAAGTCTGTAGCTCACTTCCTTTCCTGTCTTTTTTGTGGCACGAGCAAATTTTATTTTTACCCTTTCTTAAATCTTGCCTTCTTACCCTCGCTCGGTGCTCATATAACTATGCCTTTCTACACGAGGACTCTCCCTGGTAAGCCTACTCTTCTAAGCTACTTCTCTCCCTCACCCTATAACACTAGCTCACAGGCAATTTTGAACACATTACCATTGTCTCACAACCCTGACTAGTCTCACCAATATAAGCTTATGAAAATCTCCTATATCCAGGATAAATCTTATTGTCCACTAAGGAGGTTCCTTCCCTTCTCCCCTCACCATGACTACTGTACATCACTTCCTCCTCCTCCTAATGCTGACTTTTCCCAGTCTCTCTCTTCACCCAAAACCATGCAGCTCCCCTCCATGCCACTCTTTGAATTCACCACCTCACTCTCGCTTCTATCCTTCACTTTCTTCTCAGCTCTTCAGCTTCAACACTTTCTGCTTCTCTTCCAGCCATCCTCACTCTTTCTGTATGCATCTAGATCAGACATGGGCAACTCCGTTCCTCGAGGGCCGGAATCCAATTGGGTTTTCAGGATTTCCCCAATGAATATGCATTGAAAGCAGTGCATGCAAATAGATCTCATGCATATTCATTGGGGAAATACTGAAAACCCGATTGGATTCCGGCCTTCAAGGACTCATGTCTGATCTAGACTGTGGCACCTCCCCCTCCCTCCCACCATTACTACCAATGCCTCTTGTACACTCACCGTATTCTCTTACTCCTTCTCTTCCTCTTTGTTAAGGACATAAAGCCCGATCCTGTATATGCTTAGCAGTAAAGAACAATAGCTTTTTACCTCATATAGATCATGCTAAAACCTCTTTACATATACACACGTGGGGAGTCTCAGAATGCCACCCTGACATATGCGGTAAAGTGTGGCAGCACTCCTCACTGGCTCTACCCAATCGTGTGATATTGTACTATTAATTATAAATCTTTTTTGTGATTTTTTTTTTAATATTATAAATATTATTATTTTATGATATTTTTATTATACAGTATATAAATATAGTTTGAAACTGGGTGACTTTCATACAAATCACTCAGTTCCATTACTCAATTTCATTCAATAGAATTCTTTTTCATTCAATATCTTTGGATTCGATATCTCTTATTCAATTTCTCTTATAACTTTCTTTGCACTTTTCAATTCCCATTAACGCTAAGGAATACTACTTAACTTTATGTTGTTGTTACACTTAGGTGGGGATCAGTGTGACAACAACAAAGTTAAGTAGTATTCCTTAGCGTTAATGGGAATTGAAAAGTGCAAAGAAAATTATAAGAGAAATTGAATAAGAGATATTGAATCCAAAGATATTGAATACAAAAGAATTCTATTGAATGAAATTGAGTAATGGAACTGAGTGATTTGTATGAAATTCACTCTGAAACTATATTTATATATGTAATTAAAAAATCATAAAACAATATTTATATTATACAAAAAAATCACAAAAAATATTTATAATGGTACAATATCACAGGATTGGGTAGAGCCAATGAGGAGTGCTGCCGCACTGAACCGCATATGTCAGGGTGGCGTTCTGAGATTCCCCACGTGTGATATATTTAAAGAGGTTTCAGCATGATCTGTATGAGGTAAAAAGCAATTGATCACTTGAGTTACGTTTTAGCCATTTTTGTGATTGATTAGCAGTAATGAAAGCATAACTGCCAGAATTCTACTGAATTTAAAACATCTTGAATGATTTGGGAATAATATTCTAATTCTGTTTTAATTATTTACTGGAATGATCCAAACTTTATATTATTATATGTAAGGCAAGAATTCTGCAAGGCTTGGTGCAGCCATACAAAGATCAAGGGATATAGGAAAAATGAAAAGGATCAATTGGTAGCACAAACTGACATGAGCCTCCTTCAGGAAGGAAAAAGTTAGAACTTGTCCCCTAGGACAAGAGAGATCAGACAGTGTGGTGAGCACATCAAGTTGCCTTGCCAACAGTAATGCTTTTTGAAGATATGTAACTGATAAATGGGAATGAATAAAAAAAATAGAATTGATATTGGCTTTAGTCTCCAACCTAACTGTCCATAAATGGGATAGCTTCTCCGCTTTGTCATCTTCATGAATCCATAGTATAATTTTTCTTTCTCAATTTACTAAATAAAATTTTAATTTCAAGGAAAAGGCAGTACAGTCTGTATCACAAGTTCTCACTTAAGATCAGTGTGGAATAAATTATTGAAATTATGGGATTATCATCAGGTTGTTATAGATTTTTTGCCTATTCAGGGAAATGGAGATTTTATTCTGGGTAAGACTAATGTCATTTTTAGATCTTGGGCAAATAAAGGGGTTAAGTTTATTGTTCAGATTTTGGATGAGTCAGGGAGGTTGAGGAGATTTCCAGAACTATCCTTGATTGTTGGAAATGGGCCAGGGTCTTTGTATGCAATTACAACATTACGTGAGTCAAATAAGAAGAGGGGGTCTTTCATTGGGTGTTCGTGAAAGATTTATAAATTTTTTTGAGTCTCCTATCTCTGTATCTTTGTTGCATAAGTTGTGGTGATGCTTGATTCCAAATAGAACATATGAAAGTATTATACAAAAATGGTGTGATGAATTAGGGATTCAATTGTCACTTCACAATTTTAGTCAAGCCATTCATCGTTTGCCTAAAATTATTATGGGATATGTTTGGAGAGAATGTACATATAGAGTTTTGCATAGGGCGTATTTCTCACAGGTACAAGCATTTCATGCAGGTTTAGTTAATTTTCCTATTTGTATCAAATGTGAGAAAGATCTGAGTACTTTATCTCATGCATTGTGGAAATGTCATCTTATTAAATCTTTCTGGTCTGCCATCGTATTATTTTTAGGATCATTATGGAATTGTCAGTTGGTGGAATCTCCAAGGGGGGTGATATTTGGTAAAGCTGCAGCTTGTGGGGTTTTTGGTCAGGGAAGAAGTATTCTATTTCAAAAGGCATGTATGATTAGTCATAAATGCATTTTGCAATACTGGTTACAGAAAGATTCGCCTAGTTATTGGCATTGGAGGAATCAATTTCATCGTTTAATTTTATTTGAGGTTTGGAAGGTTCGTAAATTTCCTAGAAGAACTCGGTTATTTTTGAAAATCTGGACCTTTATATACAAAAATTATCCTCTAGAGCAAGAAGTATGATTCTTAATACTTTACATTGAAATTTTGGAATCGTTCTTTGCATTTTTAGTATTTGGTAATTGATGTCACCTTTCATTCTAGGGTTGGGGTGGTAATAGGGGGATGATAGTAATATATGTGGAATTATTTTAATTGTATTTTGTTTAATTCATTTATTACAATGTTATAATTAAAAATTATGGGGGGGAGAGGTAAATAGGGGGAGGGTATTGAGAGATGTAATGGGTAATTTTGGAAATATATTTTGAAGAAATGAAAAGACATTTGATGGAAATTAATATGATGAATTTTAATGTAATGACTTATTTTATTATATTGTATATTTACTGGATTTCTTCAATAAAATGTTATAAATTAAGATACCACTACTTATGTTGAGGTACTATTAGCATATACCGTATTTTCAAGTAGATAACGCGCACCCGTGTAAAACGCGCACACGGGTATAGCGCGCAGAAAACACAAATTTATGTACAGAAATTTTTATATACCGCGCACACCCGTATACCGCGCATGCTGGCCGACTCTCCTTTCGCCCGCCCCGACTCTCCTTTTGCCCGCCCCGACTCTCCTCTCCCCCTTGAAGTCCTGTCCCCACCCTGAAAGCCTGATGCCCCCCCCACATCCGATTCACCCCCCGCTGGACCGCTCGCACCCCCTGCCCGAAGGACCGCTCACACGCACTCCCACCCGCACCCCCACCCTGAAGGACCGCTCGCACCCCCACAACCTCCCGACCCCCCCCCCCATCATGTAGAAGCTCCTACCGGTGTCCTGCTGCTTTCTCTTGGCGGTCCCGGCCCTTCCGTGAGCCCTGCGCCTGCGCTGCTTCCTCTTCCAGCGGTTCGCCCTTTCTCTAACGTCAATCCCTCTTGCCCCGCCGACTCCCCGACATGATCGGGGCAAGAGGGAGCTCAAGCCCTCTTGCCCCAGCCAACCGCGGCACCCCCGACACGATCGGGGCAAGAGGGAGCTCAAGCCCTCTTGCCCCCCGACACGATCGGGGCAAAAGGGAGTCCAAGCCCTCTTGCCCCACCGACTCCCCAACTCCCCGACACGATCGGGGCAAGAGGGAGCTCAAGACCTCTTGCCCCAGCCAACCGCGGCACCCCCGACACGATCGGGCCAAGAGGGAGCTCAAGCCCTCTTGCCCCCCCGACACGATCGGGGCAAAAGGGAGCCCAAGCCCTCTTGCCCCGCTGACTCCCCAACTCCCCGACAATATCGGGCCAGGAGGGAGCCCAAACCCTCCTGGCCACGGCGACCCCTACCCCCACCCCGCACTACATTACGGCAGGAGGGATCCCAGGCCCTCCTGCCCTCGACGCAAACCCCCCTCCCCCCACCGCCCGCCCCCCCCAAATAACCTCCGCCCGCCCCCCCAGCCGACCTGCGCCCCCCCCCCCTGGCCAACCCCCCCACCCCCTTCCCTGTACCTTTGTGTAGTTGGCTGGACAGACGGGAGCCAAACCCGCCTGTCTGGCAGGCAGCCAACGACGGAATGAGGCCGGATTGGCCCATCCGTCCCAAAGCTCCGCCTATTGGTGGGGCCTAAGGCGCCTGGGCCAATCAGAATAGGCCAGGGAGCCTTAGGTCCCTCCTGGCCCAACCCGACCATGTGCCAAAGGCCCCGCCCCCAGGAGGGACCTAAGGCTCCCGGGCCTATTCTGATTGGCCCAGGCGCCTTAGGCTCCACCAGTAGGCGGAGCTTTGGGACGGATGGGCCAATCCGGCCTCATTCCGTCGTTGGCTGCCTGCCGGACAGGCGGGTTTGGCTCCCGTCTGTCCGGCCAACAACACAAAGGTATAGGGAAGGGGGGTGGGGGTGTCGTGGGAGTCGGCCAGGGGGGTCGCGGGTCGGCTGGGGGGTGCGGTCGGAGGTTCTTTGGGGGGGCGGTCGTTGGGGGGAGGGGGGTTTGCGTCGAGGGTAGGAGGGCCTGGGATCCCTCCTGCCCATAATGTAATGCGGGGTGAGGGTAGGGGGTCGCCGTGGCCAGGAGGGTTTGGGCTCCCTCCTGGCCCGATATTGTCGGGGAGTTGGGGAGTCGGCGGGGCAAGAGGGCTTGGGATCCCTTTTGCCCCGATCGTGTCGGGGGGCAAGAGGGCTTGAGCTCCCTCTTGCCCCGATTGTGTCGGGGGTGCCGCCGTTGGCAGGGGCAAGAGGGCTTGAGCTCCCTCTTGCCCCGATCGTGTCGGGGGTGCCGCGGTTGATTGGGGCAAGAGAGCTTGAGCTCCCTCTTGCCCCGATCGTGTCGGGGAGTCGGCGGAGCAAGAGGGCTTGACGTTAGAGAAAGGGCGAACCGCCGGAAGAGGAAGCAGCAGGACACTGGTAGGAGCTTCTACATGATGGGGGGGTTCGGGAGGTTGTGGGGGTGCGAGCGGTCCTTCAGGGTGCGGGTGGGAGTGCGTGCGAGCGGTTCTTCGGGGTGGGGGTGCGTGGGGGGGGGGAACTATGTAAAAAAAAATTTTATATAACGCGCTCATGCGTATACCGCGCAAGGCTATGCACGGTTTGTAAAAACACGTATAACGCGCGCGTTATGCGTGAAAATACGGTAGACCCAGAAAATAAAAAACAATTCCATAAGCTTTATATTTCAAGAAAGATAAACATTTTCCATGCAATAGGTGAGACATTCTAGACAGATGGCCAATATCCCATAGCCGCATGCATCTTAAGAATGAATCCACTCCAGATTTTTCCTTTTGCCTCCACTGTACTTCACTGGGCTCCTTAGCGCCACCTGCAAGTGTGCCTGCAGGAGTGTTTGTT